>NC_091937.1:13199607-13527732 GCF_041260155.1 Ptychodera flava
ATTTCAAGTTCTCCTAGAATTCCCTTCGCTGGGTTTGGTACTTTCAGTGTGGAGGGATCTCTCTACAAAGATGACAACTTCGACACACTCTTGGATCCCGCGAAGGACTTCCCGATACAGATCTGCAATGGTATTCATATTTACTTTGGCATAGCTGTCGTTAGTGGTGATGATTCTCTGGAACTATTTCTGGAAGACTGTTTTGCATCAGAAAGTCAAGACCCCCATGCTCAGATCACGCGATATCCGATGATCTCTGATGGGTAAATATGACATTCTACCGTATTCAATAACTGTGCTATTTACATCCAACTAGTCAGCTTTTAACATAAAAGGCTGGTTAAGAAAGTATTTTGCCAATTATATCCTACAACCACGAAACTTAATCATACACTGATGATATGGAAGACGCTGAACTTTCTGCGTGTTCACAAAACGTGTTTCTTTTCCTACGTGGCAGTTGCCTTGACGACAGCGTTACAGAATATGAAGTTTCGCCCTTGAATGACCTTGAGAAGCATTTTGCATGGGATGCCTACGATGCCGTGAATAGAGAGGGCGTTGGTCCGGATGATGATGTTGATCTCTACATCCACTGCGCAGCCGTCATTTGCAAGAAGAGTCACCATGGAACAAGATGTGATCAGGTATGTGGCGATAACAATCCTAACAGGGATACATTATTTGAGGATTAAAATTTTCTAAAGGAGGAATGCAAGAAATATAAAAATATTCATATTGAGTCACTAATTATGATTATTGTAAATACAAAGTTTAACATACACACAATAGAGATTAAAATTTTTAGGTTATTTCTTCAGTTTTGTTATTTCTTGATATTCAATTTCTTGCAGGGTTGTAACTTGTCCCGAAAGAAGAGAAGCATAAAAAACGGCAAGCATTCCTTCATCACCCACGGTCCTTTCAGAAATATCGCAGATGAAAGGTATTTCACATTATTAACGGGATTGAAGCTTGGAACTGTAGAATATGAAGTTACTGTGGCCGAAAGAAAGTTATCTAGTGAAAGTACACACAAAATTTGTGCATTTTTCAAGTTGTTTTATAGACTATAATCTTCCCATTTGTTGTTTTCTTTCAGGTGCGGTGCAAAGTCCTAAGAACTCCTTGATAAAACAATTACGCCTTACATTTTTCTCTGTGTTCGGCAATTGACAACGAAAACCAGATTTTGAAGAAGCGTGATTTCTCTCTTATTCTATTCCCTGGACGGTTATAGAACCTGTCTGAAACAGAATTACATATGGAAAACAACCTGTAATTACAATGTTTTAATTTGATAAAAATAAAAATACTGATTTAACCTCATCTCTTGAAAGGGTCATGGTTACCTCTAAACAGCATGCCTTATGCTGATTATGATGCAATTGTGCTAGCAAGAATATGATAAGGTGTTTTGTTTCAGTCCCGATGTTCACAGCGTTTTACATCAGCATATTCAGATCTTTAATGAACAAGTTCCCAAATTTATCCGAGAAAATAGTCTGGTTTGTGAGTAAAAATGATTATATAGGACACGAATCAAATATTTTCTTACTTTGCATCCTATTTGCCCTAAATTAGTAATACATGTGAAAATAGTATTGTGTAGTCATTATCTAGTAATAGGATGTTTATTATATTCTGAGCGCCCCTTGCAACAAATATGGAATCGTTCAAACAAAAGTAAGTCAAGCATGGCCTGTTGGTGGAGAAAATTCCGCGAAATACACTACATTATGTCATTAATCAGACGTTAAAAATGCCATTGGACATGTTCGCGTTGTATATGAAAAATCCCTTCTTCATTCTCATCTAGATCGAGCTTTTCAACAATGATTACTAATATAGCATTCATTCCTGTCATGGTATCGCAAAAATGAATTTGCCAAGTCTATTGCGTTCACTTAATAGGCCGAAAGACGAAAGAGTCTGAGTATTCCTTTGATATCCATTTTCTAATGACCAGATAACCCCTATTTATTTTGAAACTATCCAAAGGTAGAGTAAGACGAAATGATAAACTGCTAGCCATGGTAATAATGTACGACGAGAGATCTGCGGTGAAAGAAGACGAAAATGACTTTCCACTTGTTGACCTTCTCATATCAAACCGTGCAACAGCGAAAGACGCAATATCTTCTGTACAAAAATATCATGGGTCAGCTTTCTCATTTGGAGAGTTGACCACTGATGGCGCACATCACAATCATTTATTTCAAGAGTTACCGAGAATGGTTCATTCGGCCAAAGAAGGTTGCGCTTACACGCTATTTACAAGGCAATAGCAGTTTAATGTCGCTAAAAACGGAAGTATAACACGTGTTGCGCGACTGTTCCTAAAAATTTTCCGTTCTACTTAACATATCTGTCGCAAACAAGGATCAAGGCATGGAAGTCGACGGATATCTGACTATGTTGTAAAGCATTTAGAAGTGTGAGGTTAATTAAGGGTTGCTTCACACATTTAATGAACTTTGTAATTAGGTATATAACTCTGAAATTACGGCACCAAATTCAGTTAAACCTGCTACAGATATTGATATGTTAAATATCTAATTGTGCTATGAAACATTGAACAGTGTCATGTTAATTAACGGTTCATTTGCATATGTAATGAACTTTGTAATTAGTTATATTACTTTAAAATTACTGCCTTAACTTTAATGAAACGTTCTATAGATTTTGATCTGATAGATATCTAATTATGTCATGGATCATTGAGCGGTGTCAAGTTATGAAACAGCTCATTTGCATATTAAATATTAAAAAAAGTTTTGTAATTAGTGAATTGACTGTAAGAGTACTGTGCGAAAGTTGATGAAACCTGCTACATATAGTGATATAACAGATATCTAATTGTTCTGTGAAGCGTACTTCTATTAATGAACCTGTTGTAAAACACGTGAGCATATTCAGTTTACATCTGGTTATACTATTAAATTGGTCATCACACACATGCATGCCCTGGTAAAAAGTTAAACCCGAGGCATTTCGATATTATTTAGGGCGTAGAACAAGAATTTCTATTGACATACAGAACAAACGCACAGGCGTGTACAGTAAACGTTACAGCTTTTTTGACAACTTTACTCTCCCAGTTGTCTCTGAGCGTCAAGTGTTTGCTTTTCTACGAGTAATGAAACAGTCGCGAAATTTTCGCTATTGGCTTATATCTTCAAATGAGCAATGACAGGTTTTAAAGTCCTGTTGGAACTAACTGTTCAGGAATGTGATTACATCAGAGGGGGGGGGGCGGTATGTTTAGTGCTGATTTGTTCTTTGGACCCCTTATGACCAGCAAACCATTACGAGTATTTTTCTTCCATATGAGTGTTCCACATATGAATGTCGAGGAATAAGCAAGTACAAATTATAGAAGATTTAAAGGAGACGATATGAAGAAATGCCGTCTCTTGTATGTATACCTAGACACAGACAGACAGACAGACAGACAGAGAGACGCACACACACGCACAGACGGTCTCTTGTATGTATATACAGACATATATATATATATATATATATATATATATATATATATATATATATATATATATAATATATATATATATATATATATATATATATATATATATATATAATGTTATGTAGGCCATTCTCCCCACCGATGACCTGAGCTTAATTAGTCTAGAACATTCTGAAGCTCATGTGTTAAAGTCATTCTCCTCCATGACCTTTCTCAGTCAAAGGTCCCTGACGGTGAATCCTCTGTCAGCCATAACTGCATCGCCCGCTTTCTTCAGTAATAATACCCGTCAGAAATATTCTCTCCCAAAAGACGAGACACAAAAGAAAATGCACCATTTGGAGGAAATATCTCTTGAATGACAAAGGCATGTGCTTGTTTACTATCTGACGTGAAGGCCATTTCATAATGTGTATCATAACTTTTGCTAGGCAAGTTATCCAGGTAATAAATATTTGAGATACACGATTTTGTGAAACCCTATATGCCACTTAGAACAGAGGACAGTAATTCCAGTTTCAATTTTATGAGAGTCATGATTATTCTTCAAACTTTGTTGATATTCTTTGAGGCCAAGATTTATGGTTATTTTGCCTTCGCTGGTACTGCTTTTCATTTGCTGAAAGACAACCAGTCCAGTATTTAAGTTTGGGGGAAAAGAAAGTATCAAATTGAACAATGTATAAAGTCATGAAAGAGTGGGAACGCTAGTGTACAATGCTACAGATTTGTCCCGTTCTTATAACTTTATCAAGAAAACGTTCTCTACGCAAAGTCTCTTTGTATTCACAATTCGAGTTCAACATACGAATGTCATTTTCTAGTTTGCTTATATCTTAAATAGTCACATCAGTTTGTACAGACATAATGATCAAGACGTGGTCATCACAATGTACACCTTGTTCAGTGGACACATACTGATCATCATACGGTGCAGGAATGGATTCTCAGGATGTAAACTTGGTCAACAGAAAAGATTATAAACAGATTAAAAACAGTGAACATACCAGATAATTGATTTAATAGAAATATAAATTAAGGCTGTAAGCAGCCTTCAATGTTGGCTGGAACCACGCCCATGATCGGAACGTACTCTATCACATGTGCAATGTTCAAAAAATGACAATACACTAAAATGGCTAATGGTTTTGAAAACTTACCATTAACCTATAGAAATCCAAAAAATTGAACTCAAACACTATAAGTGTATCTTTAATACGTCATTCGTACTTCAGCGACAATGGGCTATTTTTGTATAGTGGTCCATTGCACTTCTGGCTTTGAGCCACAGAATATCTAACAGGTGTGCACACTTTTTTGCCGTCTTTGTCGTTATGGTGACAGTCCTGGAAATGAACCAACCTACATGACAACGTCATATATTTCGTACCTATTACTCCAGTTAAGCATTCATACGATAAACATGGGTGGATTTTAGTGTCTAAAATTGTCTTCAGGTATTTACATATTATGTTTATCAAGTTGGGGGTGATTGGTTAGGAGGAATATCTAATGTATGTAAAATATGTTTCGTGTCGGCATTTGGAGACCAGATCAGATCGCTTGTTTAACTGGTTAGGCTTGCCTGCCTGGATGACGGATAGCTTCCCTCTTAGACAAAAATTGTCATTCCAACTTTTCCCCACACAGAAACTGGCCTGTTTTGGATTAAAACAATCCACTTATAAGACTACTGTTCTCGATGTTTATTTACAAATGTTAGATCAACCAAATGTTTGACAACTTTCTCGAAGCGTGTATGTTATTGGATAAAATGGCTGTTCTGAGCATTTGTAATTACCCCTAGGCTTTAGTACCGGTCAGACATCCTGTTGCCTATAGTAATTTTAAACTGCAATAGCTGTTACACTGCTACAAAGTTTCGTTTGAGACGCCATATCAGAGTTCCTTCTAAGTGGGTTCTAACATATAGGGGTGGATTTTGCTCAGACGCTGCAACACAGCAAAAAATACAGAAATTGTGTTAAATGCATTAGAACTGAACATTCATCTACTTTCATTCATAAATCGAATGGTATCTCCACAAACCAGACGTACGGATTCGGTCACGTGAATGTGTCAATCATTGTCTCGCGCTGTACCGACGCCAAGGCAAGTCGGCCATCGGTGGACATAGCTTTCACCGTGCTAGCGACGGATAGCCATAGTATTAAGAGTCATTTAGAATATTTACAAATAGATTTATGAAGTGAATGCAACGACAAGATCGAAACAGTAATTCTCATTTTCAGAGATGTCGTGGCTTTTGAAAATATCACACAAGTTTACGACCTTGGCAAGCGCGAACGATTCCGTTCGATGACACACACAGTGTACCTCATTGCATGTTTGTGCCCACCGCTGCCGTCACCGGTCTCAATACGTGTCAACTCGTCTATCCCGATCACGGTCGTCAACGTTTTCGTCGTACGGACTTTGATGTTTGCAGTGTCACATATCTCGCCCGTGGATAAATCCTAATTTTGTTACTTGACGGAAACTCTGTTTTGAGTGTTGTCTGAGTCAACTTTCGAAGTACAGTGGATTCCCGGCCCACAGCGCCGCACTGCAGTGACTATACAGATCGACAGCTTATGTCTTAGCCACAGCCTTACGCTGCAGCTTTGATTCTGAGCGAGAATTTACGGATTTTTTTGTGTAATGAAGGAAATTTACCGTTGTTTGTCGAATGACTTTATGCTTGTGCCTTCTATGTCGCTCACCGAAGATTATACTGTACTCATTTATTCAGTTGAACTTATAGGTGCATCTTTCGGACTTATCGCCAACCGGGATCGCCAGGTACGACGTCCACATTTAGCCATACGACTCGATTGGAGCCGCGACGTTACTGAACCAAAATAAAATGATCGACGGTATCCCAATTTGATTCTCGGGAAAAGCTATAGTTTTAGCGATTCGAATTTTCGTTGGACAAATATGCCTTCTATGTTTCCATGTCTGGATTTATCGGGTTACCTTTTTGTAAAACTGTCATGAGAGCAAGCACCTCATCGATCAAATCGGTCTGTGTCGCGACCCGCAAGTATGAACGGTACCATGCAGGAACAAAGTTCCGGTTGATGACGTAGAACAGGGCTTATTCGGATTTCTTACCCGTCCCGTTCTACGTCACAAAGGTGGCGATCAGGCCAGTTCATATGATGACGCATTTTACGTAATATGTATATATATATATATATATATATATATATATATATATATATATATATATATTTTTTTTTTTTTTTTTTTTTTTTTCATATAAGTGTACATGTTGATTATGCTATTTTTTAAAATTGCATCATTTTTATTATTTTATTCAATGTTATGCGTTTTACAAATACGATGCCACAAGTTGGCTAAAGATCACCTGCTATCTAAATCGGCTACGCCGACGATGCAAGCTTTTAATCAAATATTATCATTCATTTTGATAAGTAAGAATGTAAAATAAAATAATTTCTGCAGAATACTCCTCGGGGACAGACATTCGGACTCCCAAATTATAACAATTATGTTTTGATGTGCCATTCCCTTGGCTCATTTTGAAGCTCTCGATGTAAGAAAAGTCTTCACCGTCCTAGTTTTTCAAATATCACACATTTATTTTCCCCGTGGTGTTAGCGGGCAAGCTATTTTCGTGAATGAAAAGTCTTCACCGTTCTAATTTTCCAAATGCCACATATTTTGTTTTCCCCATGGTGTTAGCGCGCAAGCTATATGTGTCAACGAAAAATGCATTATTTCGACGAGAAATCCTAAAGTTTACGGCTCATGTCTTATAGTATAACTGAGACGTAATTGTATTCTGTAACAGTCCCACCAGTGGCCTGACCACAGTACTATAATATCAAAACAAAACGTCTTCGTCATTCATTTCCGAAATTGAAATACGACATAAATGATTTTATCTAGTTAGTATTTGCGCTTGTAGCTTTAAGATAATATCTGTCATACAAGCAAACCAATGGTTTTATATTAAGTTTTCCACCCTGAAAAAAGTTATATTAACATGAGGATTGGAGGGGAACTTTTAAAAGATTGCTTCTAACAGGGGTCGTAAGTATTGCCCTATTAAACTGGATCTCGTTTTGAAACTTGAAATCATAAGTCATTGTTTATGAGCACCATGGTTTTGTTAAGCAGAGATCAACCATTTCAATCTTATTGTTTTCATCAAAAGTGCATACGATGCCATTGACAATAGAGCACAATTAGATGTCATTGACAATAGAGCACAATTAGATGTCATTTGCACTGATTTCAGCAAAGCGTTTGACAAAGTAAATCACACTCTCTTGCCCCATAAGTTACAATATTTCAGTTTTCATAAGGATCTTTAAATGTGTTTACGGAGTTACTTAAGTAACCGAAGGCAAAGGGTACTTGTTAATGGTACCTCGTCTTCGTGGCGTGACATAACGTCTGGTGTACCACGAGGATCCATCTTAGGTCCTCTTTTGTTTGTTTTATACGTCAACGATTTACCCCTTACTCTACAGAACAATTCTATGTTCTTTGCAGATGATATCAAACTCTATAGTGAAATTTATAATTTTGAAGACTGTTTCAATTTGCAGTCATCATTAGACAAACTTGTACAGTGGTCAAATACTTGGAAATTACCCCTAAATATTGACAAATGTGGCATAATGACGATTTCTTTGAAAAAGAATTGCATTGTGTACGACTGTCATATCGGTAACAAAACTCTTGCCATGTTTAATCATCAGAAAGACCTTGGCATCGTACTTGACACAAAACTTTCTTTTAACAAACATGTAGACCATATCGTTGCCAAGGAAAATCGAATTGTTGGTTTGCGTAATTTCAGTCTTATTGACAATACCCCTGCTCTTCATCGTTTGTTCATAACAATTTATTCGTCCGATTGTAGAATACAACACGGTTATTTTAAATTCCAAGCAATGAGCAATGAGCGAATCAATCCAAAACACTTTCTCCGGTTTTTACATGTCAAACATGGCTTTCATAAAGACAGCAGTGTATGGTGTAATTGTGACTATGACTACTCTTCATTTTTCACAATATTCATCATTTACATGTTCAATTAACAGTACTAGTAATATTAATATCTTTGCCAATTCAATGCAACTTTCACAAAGCAAACATATTTGTGATTATGTCTATGCGATTTTAATCTTTCTGTCATTTGTTTCTTGTGTGTAGTTTTGTCTTTTAATAGATTTGATATTTTGAATTGTCTGTAAGTGGCTGGCGTTGTTGACAAGAATAAAATAACATATAAAGTAAATAAACATGAGCAAAGCATTAAACGATGGCATGTAAAGCTACACTGAAGCCTCATATTTTATCGAAACATATGATGATGTGATTGTGGTGAAGGAAATTAGGTTTAATTCGTTCAGTAAGCAAGGTTTTGCGATCTTATAATCCGATTTACGTCACAAATAAGGCAATAAATGAAAATTAAAATTTTCTAACATAACAAGATAAAGTTATGTAATATAATATGTTTAGGTATTTAGGGATTTCTAAGATTTAATGTAAATATATGGCCTGAAGGTTGTTCATTGAATGACAATACAGGTGTAGTATGAGAATTGTTACCGGTGGGTGTTGAGAGACCTTCACCTCCACCTGCAATCACTTCCGGGCTCATAATATTAACATGTAACATTAATATGTTTTCTCAAACCGTTTAGTCTGCGCAGAAATGGTGTGGGTAAATGATCTCGTGAATAGCTATACTCCGTCGAATATTTTACAGCTCGGCAGTCACTGGTTGCTGTTTACAGTAATGTCCCCTTTTCTAAACTGCTGGCCTCTTTACAGCGATAGCGAAACGCCATAATATCGTGGAGCGTAAATAAAGTGCTGTCAAAAAGATATAATGCATCTTATCGTAAATATTGGTACGTAGAAACCACCTGCCCCATGATGAGATTTCTATCAACTTTCCCAACGACAATTTGTTTGGCCAGGCACAGCAATGTTCTGTATATAAGCAAAGAAAATTGGTAAAATGCCTGTGTTTTAAGACTCATACCTTATAGCATACAGATCAGTATGAGGCCCTTTGCTCTGTTTTTAAAGTTTCAACGTTACAACAACGGCGTTTTTATCTCGCCATGATGTTTTTACATAAATGTGCAACTGGTATTTGTAACTTGCCGGATGTCCTTATCATGCTTTGTTTTAATGTTCTGAGCAAACGTCTGCGCACCTGTCCAACCTTTAGACCACCTCGTAGCCGTATCAATATTTCTAAATACTCATCTATCAACAGGTGCATGAGTAGTTTTAACGAATTGTTTCTTTCCCATCCAAATATTGATCTTTGAGTAATCATGCTTACTTAAACAATTGACATTAGACATTTCATTGTTGGTAGTTTACCTATTTTAATTTTTTGTGTTTTACTTTAGCTTCTCTTTTTGTATATATCTCCCTTTTTCTATGCAATTTCTTCTGTAATTGCATTTTTGAGTTTTGGATTTATTTTTGAACCCGTAAATGGTGCTAGATCCTGTAGGCTTTCTCAATAAATAAATAAATAAATAAATAAATAAATAAATAATTAGATAATATATATACAAATAAATAAACAAATAAATGAGTATATATATATATAATATATATATATATATATATATATATATATATATATATATATATATATATATATATATAAGACGCAGTTACTGTTTTAAATAGGCAAGTGAACTTAAATGTACCAGTGCCTGCTTTCGTATTCAGGGTCTATACGGAATGATGCTTGACAGAGTTCTGCTGTGCGATGTCGATAAAACGGCGTTGAACGTACGTTTTGTCTCAAAGGTAGTCCATGGGCGTACTGTTGAACCTCCATGTGAAGCCTGAATGTAATAACAAAAACAGTTTGCATTTACAATACCCAGGGAACACAAAATCCCGCAATTCCGTAATTGTTTACTCCAATTTCTCTTTCCTACTTTCCTTATTACCCATCCCTTTCCCTTTGAACATCGATGACATTGTAAAGTCTGCACATCGCAGGGGGCATTATTGGACGCATTATGATACGCAGAGCGCAAACAGCACTAACTTTCTTAAAACATACAGTCAGGCTCAAGTTTCATTTTCATCCCTTCAGCATGTGGAAAAATGTTTCACCAGCCAGTATTGCGAAGTCTGTACTGATAGCGGAGAACATTGACGTGACAGGCGATTATAAAACACGTGGCCGATAATGGAATGATTCGTGGAGGAGGCGGTTCCTTACCTCTGCACCTCTCTACATGCTACAGCCTATTTTCTACACCTCGCTGTGTGCTACAATCATATGTGTTATCACAGAAGTTAGCAAGTGTTGAGATGATATAATGTCATGTTGACGCATGCGTACTTTGCCAAATTGTGTATAAAATGTTGTTCCCGAGCCATGGAAAGCCTTTCATCTGTTGAGCAATAATTTAGATAACATGACAGAAAAAGATACGAAAAATGAACTGAATAAATATTTAAAGAAGTTTGAGAAGTGGTACACATGACAATTTACTGCGCAATGCAGCATTACATTTTCGTCACTGATTGGGAGAGGAGCGTGTAAAGGTAGGTAGCATGTTTTTTCCATATTTCACAATTCAGGTTTACAGTTCTTGTAACTTACTCATTCAAATGTTGGCAAGTTCAAATTTAACAAGATATGACAGCCGACTGTTTTGTGACGACATCGCCCAAAAATCGCCCTTCTCTCATTAGAACGATACAGAAAATAGGCTTGCTTTTCATCAAGAATAACATGAGATAATTGACCATCTCTGGAATTAATTTATCTGATTAAGTAAATTGGCATAAAGCGGACAATATAAGACTACATTATGTTATTACTCAAGTAGCAACACGGATTCGGTAAAACATATGGACAGCTAATCAATATGGTCTAAGCATGAGCGATACACTTCGATTTTACGTTTCTCAGATGACTTCTAACACAGAAAATTCCTTAGTGGTGAGATTTGTATATATCCTCATTTTGGTGGCTTCATCGATTGAAGTGATTGACTGTCGTCGCCAGGTAAGACAAAGACGATTTTATATTTGTGAAGTTCGACAGCGTACCAAACCCAAGCAAATAGAGTTACACTGGCCTTTCGCCTTAGCGGTATATCGTAACGTATCAGGTGAATATGACATATCGTCTCACATCAGCTGTATTTTTAGCCATAGATTTCAGTTATCTCACGCCAAGTCATACCGTCGCAAGCAAACGTGCACTCGAAGGAAAACAAATACTTTGATAATTTGATGTGCCTCTTTACCTATTGAGCGTTTTGCATATCTACGACATGTGTATATTGTCAATGGTGAAGGAACAACCACTAAGTTACAGTGTTTACTACAATGGCCGACAGAGTTCTTCATAATTCAAAATGCAAAGTGCAAAATTCAAAATGCAAAATTCAATATTTGAAAACGAGGCTTGACAGGGGCCATCTTGGTCGGATATTTATGATGGCTTGTTTTTCATAACTATTTTGAGTTCTTCATCAAAGTTTGCTTTCTCATTTCATAGTTTTGATCTCAAGCATTTGTTTGTAATCTGGGCAGTGAAAAGTATCAACAATCTGGCGACCACATACTTACAGTGGCATGGTTGATTTCCAGATGATATGACCATAAACGCACAGGTTTTTTTTGGTTGCCTATATCGGGTAAAATACTTCCTTTAGTCAATATAACGGTTTTCTCGGAATACAAGTGATAGGGATATGACAAGCCATCGTAACCCAAAGAAAATAGTGGTATTTTGACGATGTTGACCTATAGAGGTAACCCTAAATCAGGGAACTAAGTTTCATAGAGCTTATTATTAAAGGAACATAAGCTGTGACTCGTGGCAAGTTTTTAAGTACTCTGCTCCTGTATATCAACTACCCCGTCTGACCCTAATCCGTTTGTCATGCTGAAATTTCGAGTATTCTTTTTGTCGACACAGCTTTTATGTGCATAGTGACCAATGTTTATTGTTTACAAATGAATTCTAATCCGGACTTGAATATAATTTTCAACAAAACAATGGAGATTATAGTCATATAGGTTGTGTTGATATGCTAAATACTTGGCATTACATTACAGTTTAGGGTTTTAGGGTACCTTCTTTTCGGCTAGATGCGTCCTTATTCAGAATAAAATAATTAATTGATGTGGTTGATGAACACGTAATCGATTTACAGTTCTCTACGGCTTAATGTCTGTTCTTACTTTCGTTTTTCACTTTCCTTGCGGTCAAGAAGTGCCTTCATGTAACTATCATCGAACAACAGCTGTTCTTGATCTATAGCTGCCCTTGTGTCAGACTTTCAGATCAGCCTCAGGCTGAGTAAACAGCGTCTCAGCATAAACACTACCGTTTCATCAGAAAGTATCACAACGGCAGGAAGAACTGCCCCTTTTAGGCGTCTGTTATTAAGGAAACCGTCAACAGTATAAGCGCGGCGGATGTTTTGTCTAAATTGTATCACTCTGAGTGAGACGGGATCATCACTAAAAATATAAACATGTTAGGGTCAAAACAGTATCAAACATCGCATTCCGAAATATGTGGCTGTGTATCAAATTGCAATACTCGATTTTGTTGCTCGCATAAGACAGAACACGTCATACAAGAGCAACTACATCATGCGCAATACTGGAAGTCGACACTGGCAGTGGTAAACATAAATTTAAAGCCGATTCCACACAAATGTTTTTCTCTTTCAAAACTAGAAGAATGCCTGGCCGCAAAATATATAGCGCACCTCGAGCAATTTATATTTTCGAATTCGTTCACAAATTCGCAGCGATTTATGTAAAAATTGCTTGAAAACGTCATTGCCTTAGGTCTGAAATCCGTAACAAAACGCAATTTAGACATACTTTATCATGTCTTTCTGTGATTTCCACATTGAAATACGGTTGGCCTAAAATGCCATGGATTAATTATGTGGTCGCCAGAATAATACCTTTTACGGCCCAGATCACAAACAAATGATTGATATCGAAACTATGAAATGAGAGAGCAATATTTGATGAAGAACTCAAAATCGACATACTCTACAATGTATAGTGAATCCACATTTTTGATGGAATCCAAAAATCAAATTTCGTAATCGCATGCACTTTTTACCCGTCACTTCAAGCAAAGTACATTTACGTGAATTATAAAACACATATAGATGTACAGATATAGCTTGTTTTGTGAGAAATATTGTTAATAGTTTGCCCAATAGATTCAAAAGTATTTTGATTTGATATCTTCGGGAGAAGCACAATGTCGACCCCATCTTGCCTTCTTATAGTTGCGATAGTTGTGCGAATAATGATGACCCTCCCAAAGGCGTTCGTGATATTCCATGACTCTTCAAAAATGCTTGCGCAAAAATTAGCGACCCAATCCCAAAATACCCCGGCCAGCTCCCCCCCCCCCACCGTAATTTTTGTCCACTCATATGAATTAGATAGATAGAGCTTGATTGATTCTGCTACATTAAATTGTTCTTAATTTGTAGGAACGACAGAGAAACCTTCCTAGAGGGCATGACCATTCGATACATGTAAATGGTATGCGGGACTTTAGTCCGTATGGTAAAAATGGAGATAAAAGGATTGATGACCTACCAAGATATTTTTATCGTGGACAGGTAATGCGTATATTACTAGCAAACACTAACTTAGAATGAAATTATGTATTTTGAGTTCTGATATTCGGACAGTCAGTCATATGTAACAGAATCACGATCTGAACAACAGATATGTCGCTGGTTTTTAATTTACGTCTCCTACGCCTGAAGCGAACAGGTCATCCGCCATGTACAATAACTCTCCTTTGTTGCATTTAGGAAATATCTAAATATTGAAAGAATCTAAATGAGAGGATAAATGAATCTATTTCAGAGTGAGATAATCATTTTCATTATGATGATAACATATAAACCTTATTGTCCTCTCTAAATAACGTTTTAAAGAGTGGCTCAGTGCAGCAAGGGAGGTTTGATGCTGGAAAATCCCGTTATTCGGCCATTCCAACTTTTCCCCCACACAGAAACTGGCCAGCTTGGGATTATAACACATGCATAATACTATTGTTCTCGATGTTTATCTACAAATGTTAGATCAGCCCAATATTTTGACACCTTTCACGAAACGCGTAGTGATTGGATAAAATGGCTGTTTTGAGCATTTGTAATTACCCCTAGGTCTATGCACTGGTCAGACATCATGTTGCCTATAGAATAGTGGTTCTAAACATAGAGCCTCGAGACAGTAGAGGGTGAAGTCCCCCTCTGCTGTCTATGTTCTGAACTAAACTACAAAAATCTGTTACACTACTAAAAAGTTGCGTTTGAGACGACATGCGAGTTCATTCTCAGTGGGTTCTAACATAGGGGTAGATTTAGATCAGACGCTACAGGACAGCAAACGATAAAGAAATTGTGAGACATACATTAGTACTGAACATTCATCTACATTGAAACGTTGAATATATTGCATTCTTATGTTTTCACCATGACATGACTCAACAAACATGGAGGTAGATCTGCTACAAATGACTCCATCGCAATGCTAAAACCCGGATGTTTCGCGACGAGAATATACATGTAAAGAAGCTGTCGTGGATGTCGGGCTGCTAAAACTGCAACAAATCGACATCAAATTGTTCAAGTTGGTGACGGTCATATCAGTTTAAAAGTTGCAACACATGTGGTTGGGCCGTAAAAAGAAAACTAAATTCAATGGTGTCCCACCAATCCACATCGTGGATCCATGGAGAGAAAAAAAAAACTATGATGCTCCTACATCACGGCCAAGGTCTTAATGTTTTTCTGATGCACCATAGGTACGATGCTGTGAGGGCCTTTGTGTACATGTTCCGTTGACTATGTTACCCTGCACCACAATAGAGGGACATGAGGGAAAATGCCAAGAGGATTTGACCGGTTAAGAGGGCTTGTCATTACGTATTCATGGTGACCCCTGGCCAGCTGTCAAAATCTTTGGGGCTTTTGTCTTTTGGCCTGCTTTGCATATGCGTCGTTGGACAGGACCTGCCAATCACCGAGGTAGTCAATTAAACTATTAATTGACTGTTTACGGACCCAATTAACACTATCCAGCAGTATCAGTCATATTTTAATCGCGTGGCCCGGGTGGGCACAACGTAGGAACGCGTGTATTTCTATGTGTACGTTTCACTTGTGGTGTTGTTTGTACCATCGTGCGTTTGAAGTCCTTGTTTCACCTACAGCATTACCTTCAAGGTGACAGGCTTACTATTAATGTTCAGTATCATTGCACCGAGTTCTGCCCACGGTGAAAACCACCTGTTTTGCCTACTAATTACTGCCCGTAGCTGCCCGTCCTGAATGTAGCCCATCATAGCTACAGTAATCAGTCAATATATAATACCCTGCGCCTTATACTTTTTATATAAACTTGATCGTTGAATCGCACCGGCGCATCCATGTTTACTTGCCCCATAAGCTTACTACTCTGCAAGGGTGGGTAGATGGAATTCCAGGGCCAAAAATGAACACCGGGCCGAAACTTTTTGTGAACCCATTTATCAGTTTTGATATATACTCATCAATTGTAAGTTTGATCAAAACCGAGACCACATTCAAGGGCTATGCAGACTGTCCATGTACGCACACACAGGCAACCACCGGTGAATATCAGCGTCAGCGGCATAACTATCGGGTCGTAAATCGATCGGCGGTTTGGGGGCCCTGGACTATGATTTTATAAGTTTATATCACAAGTAAATGTTGTGGAATATTAAGATATCGACCTATTACTGTATTGAAAAGGCCAATTTCGTGACGGGCAGTGCTAGAAGAATGACGGGCAGGGACGGCAGTAATTAGTAAGACCGTTTCTTTGAATACTGTTCGATATTCAGTGACGGTCAAACTTTTTGGTGGTGCGCGTGACCGGCGGCACTGACACAAACTGGGTTGACAAGCAGATAATTTAGGTTTTTGTTCAGTGTTGTTACCATTTTTCCATGGTGGAAAACATTGACGGAAAACCAGAGAAAACGGTCCCGCTCCGAGAACAGCCCCGAGACGGGGACGGTGTCTTTTGGCACGCGTATACGCCAGTCACCTAGGCGACGGTAATCCGCACCACTTATCACCATCGGGAAGGTACTCCTCCCCCTATACCACTGGCGATCCGGCCCTCAAGGCACTACGTCATTCGACCAAGCATTGTTATTGTAATTTCCTGCATAAAATTAACAGCGAGGTCAACCGGTCAAATCGTCTTGGCATTTTCTGGCATGAAAACACTGGGGACGAACACAAATCACAATACACAGACTTAGGTGGCTGTAAAGTTTGCAAATACCAAAGACCACATGTAAGGACCTCGGCTACTTCTTTGGCGTCTACACACTGCGTGGCAGGGCTGTAATACGGCTACGGCGTAGTCATAGCCGTGCACTCTTGACTCATACCGGCCATGGGGCTAATAGCTGACCATCGCACATCTGTTGATACCGTGGCAGAAAATTACTTTAATAGTAACATCCTTGACTTTATATTTAGGTCACGCGTACGTCAGTCCTAGGAGGCAAAAAGTTCTCTTCTACCTCCATGGTTAGTCATGGAGCCAGGAGCGGAGCTGGTACCTCCATGCTATACGGCAAGCATTGAGAAATATCTTGGTCATTGCATGCTCCTTGTGTTTCGAATGTCATTACTCATGGTTTTGCTAGGTCTGCATAGTTTTCCCTGTTTGAGGAACGTTAGTATTGTAATTGTAGGGAAATTAGTGAAACCAACATTATTCGGAATCGCAACTGTCTTACAAAGAGCATGGAGCTAGCTCCATGCAAAGAGTAATCTGAATTCGCTGCCCACATGTGGGGGTTGTCAACCTGATGTAATAGCCATTCCCCAGATTTCCATCGATAAAGTGTGTGCGTAAACAAGAAAAGTAAACTCACGATTTTTAATAGACGTGGTGGGTATGGCCGATTTAGCCCGAATAGCCACCATGTCTAAATATGTGTGGGGAAAAGCTGTTCTCGGAAAACGTTTAAGGTTTAATGATAAAAATGTTCTGAAGCGTATTAGGTCTGCTACGCTGGTTTACATAACTGATCGACTTTTAATATGAAAGAATATCCCCGTATTGAACAAATGTGAATTATTTTTGAGACACTAGGTGAGACGCTAATAAGTGCTTCACCTTTTCGGATATCACAGGATGGCGGCGTTGTTCATTCTGACAGCCGATTCGATCGTCACTCTCACACGAGAGGGACCTCTGGCAATGATGGGACGGATAGAACTAAGCACTATCGATATGGGAAAGAGGTACGCACCATACATTAATTTTGGATATTCCTATTTATGGTTTGTATGTATGTTTACATCAAAGAAAATATCCGTTCAAGTTTCAGCAATATTTAACATACTTAGGAATCATTTGGAACACACGCATCTAGCAATTTTATCGTGACTTGTATTAAGCATAATACAGATGGTAATTTTCCCCTAAAACTGTCAACGTGAAACTCTACTAGAACGTTACTGGAAGTGTCATTTTCTCAGTGCAAAGTTGAATACTTAAATTAACTTAATCTTATGCATCGAGCGATGGTCTCTCCTTTGTAGACGAAAGCAATTTTCTTATTAAAGTAACAATGATAACTTCTGATGAATTTGAAGTGGTGACAGTCATTATTTTTGTACAAAAATCAAGCTCCTATTTACATTTTCCTCGGAGCCGTAAAATATGTCGAAATGCTAAGTGTTGGCTTTGCTCTGAACAGCGCATATCATTGTTGCTTAGGTCATTGTTCGTTCCGGACTAAGTCTGGAAACCACTGGTTTTAGCCACAATATTGGACATGACACATTTTTGGATACCGTGTCGACAGGTAAAAAAGACGACATGATATTTGGATTAGAATGAGAAACGGGGATTTTAAACGTAACATAAGTACTCAGAGCACATAAAAGAGTTCTGTTTGAATATGCAGTTTGCGTGTCATCGTTACAACAATTATTCATGAAGGTTTTTAAAACTGTTTGGGGCCTGACTCATTTCCGTTAAGTGTCACTTATTCTTGTCCTATGTAATACCATTACTCAAGTTTGAATACTACGTTACAGTACTGCTTTTCAAATAATTTCACAGAGGGATATTCTACCGAACACTCCCAGATATGGAAAACACATCCGGGAAAGTGCCTTTGAGCGTGAATTGGAAGGAAGGAGACGACAGGTCTGTGTATTAATTAGATTAAAATTTTGAAGAATAATATTTAAATCTGTTAAAGTTGAAATGTATACGTATCAAAGGCGACTTCTAATCGTCCTACTGAAATCATAACTACTTTGTAGATTTTGGCTTCGGTGTTTATGCAATATCTAACTTGCGCGCATTTCACATTTTCCCGTGATTCAGACTAATAAGTCGTATGGTGATGGTAGAAGACACAAGGATAAACAAGAAAATCTTAGTGATTATGATACAAGAAGATATGTTTTTCCAAACAATATAAATGAGGCATGTCATTCTTTTTTCTATAGATATATAGTGACTTTGATATATGCGATACCTGATATCTAAAGTGTGCAATCAATGCAGTAATCGGACAAGTATTGCTTATTGGCGATACTAGCGATTGCCTGTACATCATTATTATTGTTGCGCTTTCTCGCATCTACATACCCCGCAACACATTTATTAGTGAAACAGAAATAAAAAATGCATCATGCAACAATTACGGAAGTACATATCAACATATCGTCTGCTTAATGATTATAATATTGGAGTCACATTGTTAAGTTATTATCGATGGTACATGTAGCAACAACAAACTGACTCTAGTCTTGCTTCTCGGCAAAGAGGTCACTTACATCAAATCTTGTTGTGTTCAGGATGCAGTGGTCATCGAGGTTTCCAACAGTAATTCAAGCAGTAAGATTTCTCTTATATCTTATCTTTGACATTCATTTCTCTGTCATGTTCGTGTCCGGATAGTGAGGTTATGTTGACCAGCATCACTTATCTTGGAAATGCCCTGACAAGATAAATGGAAGATTGTGAATTGTAACATTTGTCTTTGAACGCCAGGAAGACCATAACATTGAAACACTTGATAAACGACAAAATAAAAGCTTTACAACTTATTTTGTATTTCTCGATACTTAAGTTCGAGTTCTTGACTTTTCACTGTTTACTTGCCATTCAAACGTTACGTGTTTCCAGGCAGTCAACATCGGTAAGAGATGATGGTTCATTCCCATCTGATAGAATTATCTGTGGAAGTTGCAGTTATTAACGGCAGCTCTTCATTTCCTTCCGCAGGATGCTCTCCCTACCAGTTTGAGTGTGACAACGGACAGTGTATTCCCAATTACTGGAGATGTAATGGTTATCCAGACTGTCTGGACGCATCGGATGAGATGAACTGCAGTAAGTAATGTTACACACTAATTCGTTATCTAAAATTTCCATGTTCGCGCGCTTGCCGATCCTTTGCGTTTTAGCGACCAAATTTCATGCTGATGTGCAGCTGGCTCGGAAGGTTATATCTGACTGGTCTATTGTTGCTATTCACAGCAACTTAAGCAGTCTATTGTGTATAATTCAATAATAACGTTATCCAACTATTTGGATAACAGCTCCCAAGATGCTGCACATTGGCCTAAAATTTACACTTATTATGACTTAATTATGACTGGGTTGGCATAAATTAATTCCATCGATTACCACATATGTACGAAAAAGTAGTCGTATATTCTGTTGTGATTTTGACACAAAGAGAAACCATGTTTCAAATGAACCGAAAGCTTGATATTCAGGATAAATCGATACTGGTATTTCTTTCATTAGACATTTCGTTAAAAATTGCAGTGTCATAAATATCTCCGACAATTTTCGATAGAGATGTACTTCTTTATCTTTATTGCCCTGGCAACATAGCCATTTTCTGGCATATACCATAAACTCGCTTTTTAGAGAATATCTCAGAAATATGGAGAAATGACGAGATATAAATTTTATACTAGTCACTAAGTCGTGTTTAAAGTGAAATCAAAAACTGATATAAATGTACTGACTTTCATAAAGTCATATGTGTCACCACTTGAATTTACCGTGTAAAGGAAATAAATATGGAAAGTATAGATTAAGCGAAAGTGGAAGTGCTGATTGTCTATACGCTAAAGTTATATAACTGTAACGTCAATTAATGTGGCATATTTCATCAACTTCCAGCCCTTTCTTAAATATGCATTTCATAATATGATTGAAATCATACAACATGAACTTGAAAATTATAACACGTTTGTTTTATTTATATCCGTAGCAGGATTTATCGCATCTGATCAGTGACGAATATCTTACTTTTAAATGCAAATAAACGTTCATTAGGAAATAAATACGCTTCAAAAAATCAGTTCCAGCGATGGCAAACGAAGTTTTTGAAGGCACCCATAACATTTGTTTCTGATAAAGTTTGCCCAACCGTTCTTTTCTGTTCTTGCCTGCTATTGTGCCTGATAGAACTGGAGATGCCGTTTAATTGTTATTCAAAATAACAACACTTACAGATTGTTCCGAAAGATCTCAGTTCCAGTGTGACAATGGGTTTTGTCTGGAATCCTACTTGGTATGCAATGGTTATAATGACTGCTCTGATTGGAGCGATGAAATACAGTGTGGTAAGAATCAACTTGCCCATTGAAATATATTTCACTCAGGAACAAATTACTGTCAATGGTGTTTTGCATGTAGTTTGCACACGTATGTAGACTCCAGACACTAAGTCAAGGTCTAGGATATTAAATGAAAATCTCAGTTTGAAGAACGGTCGAACCGCGATCACCTTTTCATTACTCTGGCTTTCTTTGTTCATAACGTCAACATTTTTCAAATTTCAGTTCTCCGAAATTTTAAGCAAGGCTGTGTAATCCGACCATTGCTTTTTGACATATTGTCATCCTAACTAGTCTTTTAATTACCTTTCAGAAGGGCTATTAACCAGTTATTTTTTAAACACACTTCATGTGCTATCATTATTTTCGTCTAGAATTTAATTTAGAATGCACAGTTTTCGATTTACGTCCGTTTATGCTCTGTAATCGTTGTGAAGGAGGGGTCATGTCAAATGATATAACAAGTGTATCTCTATTTAATGAATCATTCAGAACGGTGTAACTCAGAAAATTTCTAAACGAGTGGATAACAAACATTTTTTTTTCATCTGATTTCTCTTGTATTTGTTCATGAGTTTTTATTTTAAGAAAAGCTGGTAGTATTGTACTGTATTTCTTAAACGTTCAAGTAAAGATATCGTCTCTTGCAACCATATCAGCAAAAAAATGTATGACTTTTTGTTTTTGCATGATGTCGCATTATTAACAGATTGTCAAGGAGAAGATGTCTTCATCTGTTCTGATGGCAAATGTATTGTCGATATTTTGAGGTGCAATGGTTATTGGGACTGTTTTGATGGTGAAGACGAACGATTCTGCGGTAGGCCATCTCTTCATCTACGCCTATAAATCTCTTCTCGCTGTCATCAGTAAGCATATAAAAGCCAAAGGCGTCCAATTTTACACTGTTCAACAATCTCCTAAATTTAATAAGTCATAGTTTTTATTTTTCAAAAGCAACATAATTTGACATATACTGACTTAGCCTTGTGTACTTTCACGTACATATGTAATGGTAGTGCACACACGCAGGCAAATGCTCACAAATTGATAACTGAAGCAAATCGAGACTCGAGGATTGACATTTCATTACAGGTTGTGAGACTTACCAGTTCGAGTGCGACAACGGGCAATGTATTGACTCCTTCTATGTATGCGATGGCTATGATGACTGTGGAGATTCAAGTGATGAAAGGAACTGCAGTAAGTTGACCTTAAATCGTTTCTTTTCAGTGCATATCGCACAATGCCCTTTCCACATAACCAGGGTCATTGATTGTAGTTGGAGTGACGTTCACACATTTCTGTACTCACTCTTCTTAAATATTGTTGAGGGAAAACTTGGGCGTCGTATTTCGTTTTACATTCCATTGTCATGAACGTAGACTAAACAATGAAAGAATTGTATTTTAAGGTTTGCCTTAATGCACTATATGTCACGATTATGTTAGGGCGGATCAAGCCTGCTCTTGTGTTAGTGTGTAGGTATACCAAAGTTTTTTGCTATCTATTCAATCAGTTCACCTCTTTATTAATTTCTTTACACTTCAGTTAACGCCAATGCATGTAATTAAGTCCCTGACCTTAAATGATGGTGTTAAGAGAATTATGATAATATTAAAAATATCAAACTTATGCTTTTGCACAATAAAGTGGTTTCAGACTTTGACAGTATTTATAAGCTTTAGCATCTGAGAGATATACTTAACCTGTTGTTAGAAGGTATTGAGCGCGTAGCTTTATAATAATTCAGAAATAAATACCAAAAAATTACTTGATTAACAAATACAATACATTGTCTTGCAGCCTGTGAGGAATATGAATTCCAGTGTGATAACGGACGCTGTATCCCGTCATGGTATGTCTGTGATGGTTACGATGATTGCGGAGACGTCAGTGATGAAAAGAATTGCAGTAAGTTTGTGCTTTCACATTAAAGCTAATGCTGATGCGATGAAATCGTTCTTGAGTCGAAGAAAGATATGTCTTAAGGTAGTGTGCTTCTCAAAAGTGAAAGACTTTAACGTTTGCTCAGAATTTCCTAAAAGAAGCTTTCAAAAATTCTATTTTAAAATCAAGAACAAATATCGGGGGTCACCGTGCAAATTTTGTACCAGAGAAACAAATTATATTTATGATTATTATGATGATGATGATGATGATGATATTATTATTACACATTTAGGGGCTATAAGTATTGTATAGAAATCTAATAACAGTTCATTGAAGCTGTGAAAGTTCTGAAAAAGAGGTGTTGTTTATTTTAATTTTGTCAATAGGGGTGACTTCTAATTGTCGTACGTGCAGCGCAGAATTATGCATCATACTGTACGGAGAGAGGGGAATATCATTAAGCCAAGGGGTAATGCTTGTCGGAAAAGTGACACTAAGCAGCGATACCAGCAGGTGTTGACGCGACGCGAATCGCGACGCGATCCCAGGGTCTTGACGTTCTTGCAAGCGACTGGTCGGATTTCAGCCTGACCCGGATACTTTATGGAACTCCACATCTGAATAAAAAAATGACAAGTACCATTGCCAAATAAATTCAAATGACAAATAAAAACATACCGCGTATACTATAGGTCTACCAGCAAGTATATATTCTCTCTGCCCAGTTAGATAGGTGTTTCCTTTGACGTCAATACCCTTTTGAATAGCCATATACTTGCAAAAGCCGACAGTCGCTGTGTCTGGCAGCACGTGGCCCGCCGTGGGCGCGCACAAAACAAGGCACAGCGCAGCGCTAGCGACTGTATGGGCATGCACAATTGAGTCTACGTAAGTGCGCGTGAACGTGCAGTCTGGAACTTCTTCGTTTCGAGCGAGTCGTTGAGCTTTAAAATGTTGTGCAAGTTGACAGAAACTGGAATTTCTGCAGCAAATACTTTTCAGCAACACATGTGAGTCTCTAAGGTAACAAGCAGTACGTTTAGGAAATCCTTCCAGAAGTTAACGCCGCCTGTGGCCATTTTGTGGAGTATAAGCTTATACCGTATACACGTACCTGCAGCGTTTACAGTATTTCTACTGTACATCTTGCCGGATAATATGCGATGGATTTTGCGTTTCATGTCGTTCAATCATTCAGATGGAAACGCCACCCTTCTCCAAACTTTGAAGAAAACAGGGTGACAGACTTTTGAATCCTAACTCTTGTATAACAATGTCGTAATTTAATGAGAAGACATTTGTATTCGAGCACGGCTACAGTTTTTGATTTGAGAACTCTCGTAATTGACCTTGGTGTATTCAACAATCGAGAGGCTAGGGTGAGTCGAACTTTTTCTCATGTCCATGTAGCACTTGTGCAAAAATAAGCGAATCCACAGGCCTTTGGCGAATCAATAAGTGCGTTTTTAACCAACTGAAAGGTGGAAAGATTAATTATTTTTGCCGCATGTCAATTGTTTGATATGACTATCGCCTTTTACAATAATACTTGCTATTTCATTGTTGTGTAGAGATTTTTATAGAAATTATTCCATAGCTATTTACATTTCTTTATCACTTTTGCGGTTTTGCAGTTTCTTGTTTTTTGTTAGCCGATTAGCCGGCACACGTAAAAACGACTAGTTTTTGCGGTTTTAAGTGAGTTTGCACACGCCAAAACGATTAGTCTATCGCGCTCGTATTTCTGCTGGGCATGTTTAGTCTCACTGTTTACCTCCGGTTGGTTAGCAACCGCAGTTTAATTGACAGCCGATTCTTTATATTAGGGTAAATTGTTGCAATAAGTGTTTCCTACGACGTTCGCACAAGTGAGAAATAGGGCAAAATTCATTGAGAGTTGGTGTTAGTTTAATTTTATTTACAACTAGGGCAGTATTAAACACGAAACATTTAACTTGTAATATTTCCCCCTTGTCTTGGCCTGCTGGGTTTAAAAAAGTGTTTAAAGGTATACAGGCACTATGTTCAAATTTAGCCGTTGCTACCATGGAAAGGGGAGATCTAGCTAATCATAGAGTTTATGGGGTCACGCCAGGTCACACAAAAAATAATGCACCACTACATGGTCATAATTTTACTTTAGTTAAACAATCAGAAATAATTTGTCTTCATTATTCTTCCTGGAATGAGGCAAAGAAATCAATTTTAAAATGAATATTAATACGTCGTTAATTATGACTCCATAAACTAGATACGTACCACTGAATCATGTTTTAAATATAAAAAACTGTGCGCTGTTACTGCTTGTGTTAAATAATGATACATTGGGTGCTAAGGGGAAACGGGTTCATAAAATTAATTTGAGATACTAGTAGAATTAATTTTAGTGCATAAAATTAATTTGAAGGCATAAACTTAATTTGATGAATACATAATAAGTTAGTACTATACTAAATAACACTTATTTGGGATGACTGTATGAAAAAAAAAATAATTCTGGTCTATATAAAATTAATTCTAACACACTAGAATTAACGAAAATTAAATTTTGACCAGAATGACCCCAGTATACATTATCTTTATTATTCTTTCTAGGTGAAAGCAAAGAATTACAATTATTATTATAGAACAAATGTTAAAAGTTGATACTTAGAAATCAATAAAATAAATAAAAAACAGTGAATTGTGTTTGAAATTACAAAAATTGTTACCATGGCAACATAAACAAAAATGAAGATGGAGTTCATGCTGTGATAAATACACGTAGGAGAGCATTTGCATAGTAACTGGGATAACATTTAATGGAATTTGGAAAAAAAATGAATTTTTAAAACCTAAATAGGATACTATGGAAATACAGGGCAGTAAAAATGGATATCATATTATGTCTTTCTTAACAAAAAAACCCTTTGGTATAATATTTCTGTTGATAACTGGATTTTTACTCCGGATATTTGGTCTTTCTAACCCAAAATATCCCTTCTATATAACAAATTCTGTTGATTACTTGATTTTAGGTGGAATATTTGAAAAACTGTAATTTTTACTCCTGAATGGTTGCCATGGAAACATCTCACAAAATTAAATCGTGTGATTTGTTTTGGTGAGCTAATCAGAAAAACCCTTATGATCAATTGTTTACATAAATCAATAGTTCTTTGAGTCACATTTTCAATCCCAAAATTGTTACCATGGCAACTTGAAACATTAAAATAAGTCTGTTTTTTGTGTTCTCTTACCCGAACTCCCCCACTAAATAATTTTCATATCAACCAAAGTAACTTTTCATGAGATATTAGAAAACTGAATTTTTCAACCCCTAGAATGGTTACCATGAAAACATGGGCAGTGAAATCGATATCATATTTGGTCTTTGCGACCCAAAATACTTATGGTGAAATTTCATGGAAATTGAACCTATTATTATTCGCGTTATTATTTCTATATAATACTTGTATTAATTATTATTATTGTCCTTGGGCCTCAGCCCAAGTACATTTGTTTTCATTCCGTGGGAAAAAACTCTGTAACCATTTCTGGCTGAGACCAGGGAGGGCAAAATGTCTTGGCTTCATCTTTCTTGGCATAATAAATGGCGTAATGGTGTTAACTGAATGGAAGTGCTGCTCTCAGCCAGTCTTGAATAAGTGAGATGTGAATATTAATGCTTCTCTATCTGAGTTTTTGCCACAAAATCTTCTGAATATAATCAAAATGTGCATCGAAATGCAACAATTAATGCACCCTCCGTTTTCTAGGCGATGGCACGACGTTGCTACACCCACTGGACGAGCCAAAGTGGGAGGGGTAATTTCAGTTTGGTCGAACAAGAGGGCTCGAGACCAGAATTTAACATTTAAACTTGAAACATGTTTAATCGCTGACAAGATGTGGACTAGTGTTAATCAGAGTAAAATTTTAAAAGGAAGGTTTTATATCCCGGACACACTGAAAAACATTACGAGTGGAAACTGTACCCCCAGTTGAGAATAGTAATGCCCACAGCGATGGCGAACACTTATCCTTGAGCTGAGAAAACAAGACCATCATTTCGAAATAGAGCTGCAGATTCGAGAAGCTCGTTCAAAATAGCTAGGTACACCCCATAAAGGGTGGTTTCGAGTTTTGAGGGCAAATTTCGCCTCCTTCATATAGAAATCGTACGTTTGTTTTTCCAGGAGAACACACCATTTGACACAAAATTTGCATGTAAAGGGGTCGCCAGTAAGCACGTGGTCAAATCTGGCATAAGAACAATATGAAATGTTGGGTAAAGCCAGTCCAAAATAAACTGATTTGAACTTTTGTGTTTTGTAATTTATACCACTGCAGTAACATTACCTTTTTTGACAACATCACACAATGTAATACGTTTTGAAACTGAATACTCCGACGTATTCTGTGTCTCCTTTGCTAAAAAATACGGTATGCCGATTACCATGTAAGGAGATGATGACGTCAAGACAGATTTGTAGTGCGTTTGGTCCTGGATGGTGCACGAAGTTTTGTCAAGGTAGCTTGTGTATTTATTTCCTAAATGGGAGAGATTAGGGTCGATCTAAACGAAGACCGAAGAATGTTATGATACTCTAAGCGAGCTGAACTCTAACGCGAATGGTTGGATAATTTGGAGGATGTCTAGAATGATCTCGTCTCATTATTAATATTATTTGGCGGTCAGTATTGAATTTCAACTGCGTCACAAGTTTGCGAAATGAGTATTCCGTCGAACGGTCAACGAACGATATTTTAGAAATCTGGAGACATGGCACATTGCATTTTTATTTTGGTATTTTATATTTTACAAAAGATTTAAGAAGCAATGATTTTGTCGAAAATTCTGAAAAAAATATAGGAAGATTTGATCGCGAACACATTTTCACTTGGGTTCAACTAGCCCTGCGACGTACGATGCTGTGTGTTCCGCTACAGCTAATCGCCCCGCTCACCACAGCCCTGCAAAGACCCGTACGTAGGGTCGGTGACTTCAAATCCATTTTGGGACTTGACGTAAAAAGCCAAATTACTGCCGAAATTCAGCGTTCTTGGGCCCAAGTCGTATCCCAGCCTACCTCAGCTACTCGATCGCTTCCAAAAATGACAGTCTTTTATTCACTTCTCGTAAATAACCGTCGATGTCGGCAACTCTCTCGCCAGCCCTGCGTACGATGCTGTGTGTTAGCTGTAGCACATAGCATCGTACGCGGGGCTAGGGGTCAACATGGGGTCGCAGCCATGTTGCCTCAAAACTTATTCTGTCTGCACTGAAACTCAAAAATGTCGGATATGAACCTGAAAAATCGATGCAATTTTGTCAAACTTCGGCGAAATTTCAGCCTATAGACAAAATTTCATCTAGGTAAGGTAAATTTACTGAAATTTGATCGACAAATAATCTGAGCTTGAACTTGACAGCTCGCCTTCTCCGGGGGAGTCAAGCATCCAGCTGCCCATACACAGTTGCCCACATGGCCAGGTTTATGAAATTGTTTTCAAGCGACGGCGGCAGACCGTACGGGGCTCTGGATATGAACCTACCGCCGGTGTAGCTGTAGTAACTGTTGCGTTGTTTTTAGTGCCCACGGACGAAGTCCTGGGGGAGTTATAGGTTTGGTCATGTCAGTCCGTCCGTCCGTCCGTTCACGCAGATATCTCAGACATGCCCTGGTCAATTTCTTTCAAACTTTGCACAAGAATAGTACCCTACCTCATACAGATGCACGTCGATTTGTTTCACAATGCGATCGAATTTGGCCGTGTTAGAGGATTTTTTAGTTTACACTTCCATAGACTCCCATGTATAAGGCAGTTCTCCATAGACTCCCATGTATAAGGCCAAGAAAAATAAAAATTTAGTTTCTCATCGTATTCATATTGCCTAAAGGATGCAGTGACACAGTTTTTTGTCCCCACGGATAAAGTCCAGGGGGCTTATAGATTGGGTCATATCCGTCCGACGAGTCCATGAGTGAGTCCATCGGTTCACGCAGATATCTCAGACATTTTGACAAAATATCATGTGACCTTGGTGACCTTTGACCTCAAATATACATTATTGTCCATAACTCAGTAACCACAAGTGCTAAACCTTTCATATTTGGTATGATGGGACACCTTATGACGCCACATATTGTACCCCATTAATTATGCGCATATCTAATTTTGAGCGAGCCAATAGAGCTAGAGGTCTGATTTTTGGTATATAGGGATAAGTTAACAATATAATTTGTTTGACAAAACGTCACGTGACCTCAATGACCTTTGACCTCAATATAATATTTGTCCACAACTCAGTAACCACAAGTGCTACACCCTTCATATTTGGTATGATAGGACACCTTATGACACCATATATTGTACCTCATTAATTATGCACATATCTTATTTTGAGCAAGCCAATAGAGCTAGAGGTCTGATTTTTGGTATATAGGAATAACTTAGCAATACAATTATTATGACAAAATGTGACGTGACCTCAATGACCTTTGACCTCAAATATATATATTTGTCCACAACTCAGTAACCACAAGTGCTACATCCTTCATATATGATAAGACACCTTATGACACCACATATTGTACCTCATTAATTATGCACATATCTAATTTTGAGCGAGCCAATAGAGCTAGAGGTCTGATTTTTGGTATATAGGAATAACTTAGCAATACAATTATTTTGACAAAATGTCACGTGACCTCAATGACCTTTGACCTCAAATATATATATTTTTCCACAACTCAGTAACCACAAGTGCTACACCCTTCATATTTGGTATGATGGGACACCTTATGACACCACATATTGTACCTCATTAATTATGCGCATATCTAATTCTGAGCAAGCCAATAGAGCTGGATGTCCGATTTTTGGTATATAGGGATAACTATAGGGTAGAAATCTAAATATGCCCATCTAAATATTAGACATCTACCATCGAGAACAAAAGAAATTTGCTGTAATTTTAATATTTAAGGAGTTTAAGCAATTTCCACTATAAATAAAGAACCCTGCCTTAAACTCCACAAAAGTTGCTAGACATATTTTGCCGTTGTCATGCCATTGCTTCGTTTAATAACCAGTTAATCAAATGCCTAATTGACAGGAGGAAATTCAAGACCATATTTGAATAGTAGTATATATTGTCCTCAAAATTACTCTATCACGGCCCAAGTACTCATTGCCTTCAGCAATACTGCCTTGTTATTATTATTATTATTATTACAAGTTTAGGGGCTATAAGTATTATATAGAAATCTAATAACAATTCATTGAAGCTGTGGGAATTCTGAAAAAAAGGAAAAAGGTGTTGTTTATTTTAATTTTGTCAATAGGGGTGACTTCTAATTGTCGTACGTATATTCTCTCGGCTCAGTTAGATAGGTGTTTCTTTTGACATCACTACCCTTATGAATATTCATATACTTGCAAAAACCAACAGTCGTTGTCTCTGGCAGCGCGCGCTCACAGCTGCTGAGCTGCACAGCGTAGCCTTTGATCGCAGGCCCATCGTGGCAGTCGTGGAAACCCACAAAAAAGGCACAGCGACTGTGGAGAGTCTATGCCAATGGAATGTTAAATGTATCTTCAGCGTGGCATTTGTAGTTGTGGCGAAAACCATAAACCCTCTCCCTGTGCTGATGTTGTTGGGTTTTATTTTGTTCATGTGCATTTACTATGAGCGATCGAGGAAGTTTGGGGACGGAAATAGAGCAAAAGCATGAGTTTTTCCGCGAAATCTGTGCTGCAAATATAACTTCACGCATGCGCACTCGTTTGCCAGTGTAGTCTGCCAATATGCGCACTTATGCGCGTGAATGTGTCGTCTGTACACCACGTCTCGTGCTATACTCTTGTCGTTGAGCTTTGCATGTTGACAGAAACTGGAATTACTGCAGAGAATACTTTTCAGGAGATCACAAGTGAGTCCCTAAGGTAACAAGTAGGACGTTTAGGAAATCCTTTCAGAAAGTTCACGCCGCCTGTGGCCATTTTGTGGAGTATAAGCTTATACGAACCTGGACCGGAGCGACGGTATACGGTATTTCTACTGTAAATATTGCCAGATAATATGCGATGGAATTTTGCGTTTCACGTCGTTCAATCATTCAGATGGAAATGCCGGCCTTCTCCAAACTTTGAAAAAATTAGGGTGACAGACTTTGGAATGCTAACTCTTGTATAACAATGACGTAATTTAATGAGAAGACATTTGTATTGGAGCACGGCAACAGTTTTTGATTTGAGAACTCTCATCGTGTCGGATTCACTGAAACAGTGAGTATTCAACAACTTTTCCCTATATCCATGTAGCACTTGTGCAAAAAATAAGCGAGTCCACAGGCCTTTGGCGAAACCAATAAATGCGTTTTTCACCAAGCTGAAAGGTGGAAAGATGCGTCCGTCACTTTGGGACGAGCTAGATAAATGCAGTCAAACCAAGCTGGGCATAGAAATTTGCCATAGTATGACTTTGTTCTGGAGACGACCGGCCGTGCGGTGGAACTTTGCAACAAATTTTCAATATCTAAATGACGTACTTGAATGACAGGCACAGGAAACGATGGCCAATAAAAACGCATTCTCGTTGCATTTCGATAATAATGTATCAATCACGAGCCACGGGAATTATGCCTCCTCCCAACAGAAGGGCCATGGTCTATTTTTAGCCCTGCTACAGTATGTCTTAGTGCTGATTAAAAGGCCATTTTGTGTGTTGTCATGGCGACTTTTAAAATTTGCATACAACTCTGAGAGTGAAACGTGTTCATAGGTCACAAAACTCCCACTGTCGTCCATTATACCTGTTTCCTTGGGTATAAAGGTGTGCAAGTATACACATCAAAAGACTAGAAAATTCACTTCATGGGCAGAATCTTGTAAAATAGCCCTCTCTTGTCTGGTTAACGAAAAAAGATACCCCTGATCTAAAATATGCATGGACTACCAGCCACTGGGCTACCAACTTCAGAAAATGGTAGCCCAAGTGGACTACCAGGGAAAATAAGTTAATTTTGAGCCCTGGGCAGTATTAAACATGAAACATTTAACTTGTAATATTTCCCCCTTGTCTTGGCCTGCTGGGTTTTAAAAAATGTTTAAAGGTATACAGGGACCATATTCAAATTTAGCCATTGCTACCATGGAAAGGGGAGATCTAGCAAATCATAGAGTTTATGGGGTCACGCCAGGTCACACAAAAAGTAATGTACCATTACATTGCCATAATTTTACTTTAGTTAAACAATCAGAAATAATTTGTCTTCATTATTCTTCCTGGAATGAGGCAAAGAAATCAAAATAAATCATAATAAAATGAACATTAATACGTCGTTAATTATAATCCATAAAATAAATAAGTACCCGTGAATTATGTTTTAACCCTTTCAGGCCTAAACCCCTATATATAGGGGTAGTTCTGGTAAGTTACCACAAAGTCAGGCCTGAAAGGGTTAAATAAATCAAAAAAACTGTGCGCTACTGTTCCTGCTTGTGATAAATAATGGTACATTGGGTGATAAGGGGAGTTGGGTTCGGATACTAGTAGAATCAATTTCAGCACATAAAATTAATTTGAAGGCATAAACTTAATTCGAGGAATGCATAATAATTTAGTACCATACTATATAACACTTATTTGGGATGACTGCATGAAACAAAATTAAAAATGCTTGAAAAATTATTTCTGGTCTACATAACATTAATTCAACACACTAAAATCAATGGAAAACTTTTTTGACCAGAATGGCCCCAATATACATTACCTTTATTATTCTTCCCTGAATGAAGGCAAAGAAATTACAATTATTATTATTATAGAACAAATGTTAAAAGTTGTTACTTAGAAATCCATAAAATAAATAAAAAACAGTAAATTATGTTTTAAAATAGATCCTCTCAAGGGTCTATGGTATTAAATACAACAAAACTGTGGTAACCAAAATGGTTACCATGTCAACATAAAAAATGAACATGGAGTTCATGCTATGATAAATACACTTAGGAGAACTTTTGAATAGTAACTGGGATTACTTTTATTGGAATTTGGGAACAAATTGAAATTTAAAATGCAAATAGGTTACTATGGAAACACAGGGCAGTAAAAAAGTATATCATATTTTGTCTGTCTACCCCAAACTATCTAACTTTGGTATAATATTTCTGTTGATTACTGGATCTTTACACTGGATATTTGGCCTTTCTAACCCAAAATATCCCTTTGATATAACACATTCTGTTGATTACTGGATTTTAGGTGGAATCTTTGAAAACTAGTAATTTTTACTCCTGAATGGTTGCCATCGAAACATCTCACATTAAAATGAGTATGATTTTTTGGTTTGCTAACCAGAAAAACCCTTATTATCAATTATTTACATCAATCAATAGTTCTTTAACTAGCTTTTTATTCATGGTTATCTGCCCGAAATCCTCATATACTCGACTATCTGTCCCATTATGAATGACAAATCTAATGACATGACATCAGTAGATAACATAGAACATAAGGGGACTACTGCATTAACTTGCATGGCACCTGTAACCCGAGTCATTGCCTGAGCAACTCGGGTGACAAACAAAAGACTTTTAATCCCAAGGTGTGAATGTTCCATTGTTATGTTTATCTAATCCAGCTGGTGCTATTGTAGTGCCATTGTAGGAGAGGCAGGTCTGTGAAATTGATCCTCTTGGAAAGTAGGGTATTCCTAGTTAATGGAGCCTTCCCGTAATGAATAACGGGCGACGCGCTGACCATTAACGTTATTTGTGGGCAAGGGCGAGAGGAAAGCCAAAAATTAACGGGCGAGGCTTGCCGAGCCCGTTAATTTGGCTTTCCTCGAGCCCGCGCCCACAAATAAACGTTAATGGTCAGAGCGAAGTCTGTTATTTCCATTATATTATCAGCGAATCCAAGAAAACCGTCAAAATTCCGAAAAATTTCAGGAGCGAACGACAACTGGGCCCAAGAAACTGAGCAATACGCGACGAACTGTCACGCGCGCTGTAAAAAATTGGCAAATCCGGAGATGTTTTCAGAAAAAAGTATCTCAACTTGACCTACAAGTGCTCCATTTTATTTTGTGATTGATTATGATTTATGTTTGAGCTGTAAAGTTACGATACTTTGAGTTGTTAATCTTATTATTCATATTCACGGGCATGTAAACAAACCATTACTGTGTATTTGTGGTCAGTCACGTGGTTCAGCTAGACCAATCAAAATGCGACGGGCAGGGCATAGTAATATAATTATAGATCTATTGCAAGTGTTCGAATTATGTATTTTATCTCGGATCGAAACCTCGTTTAATACGAGTGATCTCCAGTTTGGCTTCAAAAGTAATCATTCTACTTATATCTGTTTTTTTGTGTAGAAGAAAATTATTGACTTTCACAAAGGACAGAATACAGAATACGGTGTTTCTGTGTTCAATGTATGCTACCAAGGACCACTGGACCCTGTTTGTAAAATTGATTAGGAATAATATTCTTTTCATGATTTGAATCTTACAATCCTTAATCGACAATTATTCTTTGTTCCTTTCGCATCAGCCAAGACAAAACCTTTTAGAATGTCATCAATGGTGTGTGCCAAGGTAGGGTTCTTTAACCAAATTTGTTTACTGTTAAAGTTGACGAATTACGTCGGAAGCCTCAGCTGACTGGGGTTGGATGCTGCTTGGCAAACTTTTTTAAGCACTTATTATTATACTATCAAATTATTAAGTCCTAACATGTCCTTCAACCAAAGCAATACAGAATATGATAAAAATTTGTGAGCATTATGAAGATAAAAATGATATTCTTTTTCACATTGCAAAAACAGGTGTATGGCAATTTTCCCAATGTCCTTGAACTATGGAATTCATTGTATATGTTTTTGCAAGATAAACTTTTAATTTTGTAAACAGCAAAAAGTACCGAGGATAAGTCATGTCTTCCTGTTGTGACGATGATGTGGATATGCAACGGTCACTCCGGTGTTTGTACGTCAGAGCCAACTTTATTGGCCGTAATTTTGGCAGATGTTCTCAGAAAGTGAGGTGCACTCTTTTTAAAAGTTTTTATCTGGTGTTTACTGTTTAAAATTTTTGTGTAAATATATTGCTTAACAAATGTCAACATTAAAGGTGGTCTAATAATACGACGCGGTTATTTTTTGATCTTACACATTCCAACTTTTCCCGACACAGAAACAGGGCTGCAAGGGATATTAACACATGCTTAATACTATTGTTCTCGATGTTTATCTTCAAATGTTAGATCAAATACAATCAAATTTGTAAAACACGTGGTTGGGCCTAAAAAGAAAACTAAATTCATGGTGTCCCACCAATCCACATAGTAGATCTATCGAGTAAAAAACTATGATGTCCTGACAAGGCCTGTGCCTATATGGAGTGTTAATACTAGAGGAAATGATTCAAGGTCAGTTTGCGTTCTCTAAAAAATTCCCACAAGCTTTAACTAGGTGCTAATTGTATGCATTCAATCCCTCTCTAAAGAGAAAAAAATCACTCATGTTTTTCTGATGCACCATAGGTACAATAAAAGAAGGGCCCAGACGACTTCTTTGGCGTCTACACAGGTGCTACTCCGCTCTGCGTGGCAGGGCTATAATACGGCAACGACGTAGTCATAGCCGAGCACTCTTGACTCATATCGGTCGAGGGCTAATAGCTTACCATCGTGCATCGGTTGATAGCGTGACAGAAAATTACTTTATTAGTAACCTCCTTGACTTTATTTTTAGGCCACGCGTCAGTCCAGGTAGGTGAAAAGTTCTCTTCTACGTCCATGGTTAGTCATGGAGCCAGGAGCGAAGCTAGTACCTCCATGCTATACGGCAAGCATTGTGGAATATCTTGGTCATTACATGAACGTTAGTGTTGTAATTGTAGGGAAATTAGAGAAAGAGCATGGAGCTAGCTCAATGCAAAGAGTAATCTGAATTCGCTGCCTACTGTTGGGTGTTGTCAACCTGATGTAATAGCAATCCCCCCGAAGTAACTCATTAATTTTAATAGACGTGGTGGGTATGGCCCATTTAGCCCAAATAGGCAATACCCGCGATGCCTTAATCTGTGGGGGAAAAGCTGTCATGCACGTGATGTGAGTATCAGCCATAATTTTGCCATTTGAAATATTTTTAATTTTACATCTTCGCATCGTAGGATGTTCTTTGCAATTTCCAAGTCTGTTAGCTGCAAAAATACTGTTATTTACAACTGTGTACACAGACAGAGTAAACACAGACAGAGTATCCTCTACTAGGTTTTTATCCACCTTTCTAGATTTCTTTATATATCTTCATGTAGTTTTATGAATGATATTATATCGTTTGTGTGGTCTTAACAATAATAAATAATAATAAATAATAATAATTAATACAAGTATTATATAGGAATAATAACGCGAATAATAATAGGTTCAATTTCCGTGAAAATTTCACCATAAGGGTATTTTGGATCGAAAAGACCAAATATGATATCGATTTCACTGCCTTAAGTTTCCATGGTAACCATTTCAGGGGTTGAAAATTTCAGTTTTTCTAATATCCCATGAAAAGTTACTTTGATTGATATGAAAATTAACTGGTGGGAGCGTTCGGGTCAGAGAACACAAAAACCAGATTTATTTTAATGTTTCGAGTTGCCATGGTAACTATTTTGGGATTGAAAATGTGACTTTTTCCCTTATTCCTGTAAACACAGGGGTGGCGGTCATTTTGAATTTCAAGTATCGGTAAATCTAGCCATAAATCTCGCCTAAATTTCGTGCGCCAAATTTAAATAAGTGTTGCTGGCGTGCAAAAAGACGAGGTTAGAGCCAGAGCAGAGGCTAGGGTGTACAACTTGACACAGGGAGGCTCACATCGGCCGTTTCCCTCCTCTTCCTTTAGTGTGAATGGCAGCCATAGTGGGCATGAGTATATCGCCAATATGTGGAAAAATCACTATGAGTATCTACTAACTTCTTTACCAAGGTTTGATAAAAGCATCCTTGCTTTCTTCGTTAGATAAGATCAATTTTCACAATGAAAATGAGATCAAAGAGTGTTTAATTAAGTTAGACAAGCGAAAGGCTTTTGGTATTGATGGTATCGCTGCGGAGCATTTGATTTCCGCAAGTCATACCTCTGTGTTTTGTGGTATGTGTTTTATTGCATGAAGACAAATAAACTTAGAAGTCGAAAGTGTTTCTTACATAGAGCTTTAAAATGAGTCCCCACAAGTGGTAGATCAGAAAAGAATTGTTGAAGTTTGAGAGTCCAAATATCTGTCGCCGGGGTTCATTCTACCTTAAGATGATAATTCTGTGCTAAACTGTGGTAATATAATGCACTTGGTCTGCAATTTGCAGATACCTACTGTGCCGAACGACAGGCGTCCAGCTATTAGCCGAGCACAAATCTTTGATTTGAATGGGAAGTTACATGACGTGGTCCCACAATGGGGGATTACTAATGACACAGCCATTTGCATACACCGGGCGGGAGTTTTGAATTCTAATGTAACATTGCTTTCTCCGTATGATAAATAAATTTGAATAATCGTAATGGGTACTTTCCTGACATATGCAAATAGCGGTCAAGTGGTCGAACAGGAAACACATTTTGAAGCATATGCGTTTTCTGACAAAAGCGGAACATTCTTTAGTTCTTTATCGACACACGTTTAGTCGCTATATATTCATGGACATCATATGCAAGATTCAAAGACGATGAAAGCCTGAAACCTGACAAAATTATGGGATTCTTGGACCAAACATGGTACGTCCGAACAGTAGTGTGGCTTTTTGACATTTGCATAGATTTACGATACGCCGGCTTTCATATGGGGAAGTTCCTGTTTAAGCACATTTATGCAAATAATGGTACTGTTGATATTTGTTATTCTCTTTCCTTTCAGCATGTGATGAATACGAGTTTGAATGTGACAACGGCCTCTGTCTCAACAACTGGTACGTCTGTGATGGTTATGATGATTGTGGGGACGCAAGTGATGAGAAGAACTGCAGTGAGTTCATCTTTCAATGCGTTTCTGTTGTATGCTCGGCAGAGATCATTTATGATGAGCGGTTCATGTCAATACATTATCATGGTTTGATAGAATTCGATCAGAATTTTTGAAAGAAATAATGGGAAACTATAATTGAAAAAAGTTTTTTGTGACATTTATTTCGCGTTTCCTGAAAATGTTCATGAAGTTGAATTGTACTTGGTATGTATTTTGTATTATTTTCCATAGCTTGCGAGGAAAACGAGTTTCTCTGTGATACCAGTAGATGCATTCCCGATTACTGGGTTTGTAATGGATACGTAGAGTGTGACGACTACACTGATGAAATCGGATGCCGTAAGTTTCTTTTTGTGGGTCTTTCCTTACAATTCACGACTTGAAACTCCTAGACGTTAATAACTACATTATCTCACAATATGTTATTTTAAACGTGTTATTGGACTAGTTAAATGTCACGTGACAGCCCTGTGCCCCCATAGAACTTTATGGGGTGGCAACCGTCGATTTGGCCTAACGTTCTGAAACCCGTCTATTTGTTATGCATAGTTTACTTTACTACATTAATGGAAGGTTAGCTTGGCACCTTTTGATCGTCTCAGCAAACGATCGGCTGTTCCAATTATACTGTTTTCACCCAACTAGAAATTACGGACAGCGCCAAGAAACAAAGAAACAAAACCCATAAGTAAGGGCAATACTTGACAAACAACCTAACAGAGACGACTCTTTAAGAGCGTCTTCCACACAAGGTGAAACCCGTAGACAACACCACAACAATAACGCAGTGACAGCGTCTTTAACACACTTTAAACATTCTAACAACAATATGAACCAAGGACCACATAAAGTCAGGTGACTGATGGTAAACATCAGCTGATCAAAAAACACGAATTCTGAGATAACAAAACTCAATCAATGAGAAGAAACAACAACATAACCAGATATGAACTGAATATGCTCACGTGTTTTAAAACAGGTTCATTAATAGTAGTGCGCTTCACAGAACAATGAGATATATGTTATCACTATATGTAGCAGGTTTTTTTTCAACTTCGCATAGTACTCTCAGAGTTTAATCACTAATTACAAACTTTATTTAATATGCAAATGAGCTGTTCATTAACTTGACACTGCTCAATGCTTCATGGGACAATTAGATATCCATCAGATCAACATTTGTAGCACGTTTTATTTAATTTAATGCCGTTATTTAGGAGTTATATAACTACTTATAAAACTTCATGAAAAATGCAAATGAGCTTATTATTAACTTGACACTGTTCAATGCTTCTCAGTACAATTGGATATTTATCAGATCAACATCTGTAGCACGTTTCATCAAATTTAACGCTGTAATTTTGGAGTAATATCACTAATTACAAAGTTCATTAAATATGCAAATGAACCCTTAATTAACTTCACACAACTAAATGCTCTACAACACAATTAGATATCTGTCGGATCAGTATCTGCAGCAGATTTCATCACATTTGGTGCAGTTATTTTGGAGTTATATCACTAATTACAAAACTTCATAAAATATGCAAATGACCTATCTGTTAACTTGACACTGCCAAATGCTTCTCAGTGCAATTAGATATTTATCAAACAATATCTGTACCCAATTTAAAAGACTTGGATGCCGTCATTTCAGAGTTATATACCTAATTACAAAGTTCATTAAATATGCAAATGAACCCTTAATTAATTTCACACTACTGAATGCTTTACACTACAGTTAGATATCAGTCGGATCAGTATCTGCAGCAGATTTCATCACATTTGGTGAAGTTATATCGAAGTTATATGACTAATTACAAAACTTCATAAAATATGCAAATGACCTATTTATTAACTTGACACTGTCCAATGCTTCTAAGTATAATTAGATATATATCAGATCAATATTTGTTGCAAGTATCATCAAGTTTGGTGCAGGAATTTCAGAGTTATCTCACTAATAACAAAAGTTCATTAAATATGCAAATGAGAAGGCAATGGACATGACACTCACAGTATCATCATAATGTTCTGAGATTGTCATCTGTGAAAAGTTTCATGAAATTTTGTGCAGTATTTCTTGATATATGTCTACACTGTCATTACCGTCTCCATGGGGAAACCATTGTACGGAAAAAAACGATATTGCATAACTTCATTAATATGCAAGCCACACTAACCAAAATCTAATCAGTTCTTGCAAGTAGCATATGGTACCTGTGTACCAAATCTGACTTGAATCCGTTCAAGCGTTTTTGAGTTATCGTGTAAACAGACAGACAGACAGACAGACACACACACACACACACTAACACACACACACACACGGACAGACAGACAGACATCGCTATGACAATAGCCCACGTGTTTACACACGTGAGCTAAAAAGAAGGCAAGACTTCACAAACAAAAGACTAACACCGAGGACGCAATGTCAGCGTCTTCAACACAAGCGACAACAATTTGAAACAAAGACGTTCCGTTAGAAATGTACAGCGATCAAACATGAACCATAAAACACATAAACTCTAGCGACTGATGAAGGAACATCTCAGGGTTCCGAAAAAAGCGTCTCATACATATCCGATCCGGCTTCGTCTCGCCATGGTACACTCCTTTTATTAACTACCAAAACACTATATACAATCGAACATAGAACACAAACAAACAATATCAACATGAAACCAGATATGAACTGAATAATGCTCACGTGGTTTAGAACAGGTTCATCAATAGTAGTACGCTTCACAGAACAATAAGATGCTAGCACTATATGAAGCAGGTTTTTTCAACTTCGCACAGTACTCTCAGAGTTTAATCACTAATTACAAAACTTTATTTAATATGCAAATGAGCTGTTCATTAACTTGACACTGCTCAATGCTTCATGGGACAATTAGATATCCATCAGATCAACATTTGTAGCACGTTTTATTTAATTTAATGCTGTAATTTTAGAGTAATGTCACTAATTATAAAGTTCATTAAATATGCAAATAAACCCTAAATTAACTTGACACTGTTCAATGATTCATAGCACAATTAAATATTTATCAAATCAATATCTGTAGCACGTTTCACAAAAGTTTGGTGCCGAAATTTCAGAGTTATATATCTAATTACAAAGTTTATTAAATATGCAAATGAATCTCTAATTACCTTTACACTACTAAATGCTTTACAACACAGTTAGATATCTGTCGTATCAGTATGTGCTGCAGTTTTCATCACATTTGATGCAGTTATTTCGGAGTTATATGACTAATTATAAGACTTCATGAAATATGCAAATGAGCTAATTATTAACTTGACACTGCTCAATGCTTCTCAGTACAATTGGATATTTATCAGATCAACATCTGTAGCAAGTTTCATCAAATTTAACGCTGTAATTTTGGAGTAATATCACTAATTACAAAGTTCATTAAATATGCAAATAAACCCTTAATTAACTTCACACAAGTAAATGCTCTACATCACAATTAGATATCTGTCGGATCAGTATCTGCAGCAGATTTCATCACATTTGGTGCAGTTATTTTGGAGTTATATCACTAATTACAAACTTCATAAAATATGCAAATGACCTATTTATTAACTTGACACTGTCCAATGCTTCTAAGTATAATTAGATATATATCAGATCAATATTTGTTGCAAGTATCATCAAGTTTGGTGCTGGAATTTCAGAGTTATCTCACTAATAACAAAAGTTCATTAAATATGCAAATGAGAAGGCAATGGACATGACACTCACAGTATCATCATAATGTTCTGAGATTGTCATCTGTGAAAAGTTTCATGAAATTTTGTGCAGTATTTCTTGATATATGTCTACACTGTCATTACCGTCTCCATAGGGAAACCATTGTACGGAAAAAAACGATATTGCATAACTTCATTAATATGCAAGCCACACTAACCAAAATCTAATCAGTTCTTGCAAGTAGCATATGGTACCTGTGTACCAAATCTGACTTGAATCCGTTCAAGCGTTTTTGAGTTATCGTGTAAACAGACAGACAGACAGACACACACACACACACTAACACACACACACACACGGACAGACTGACAGACATCGCTATGACAATAGCCCACGTGTTTACACACGTGAGCTAAAAATGGTACAGAAAAAATACACGCAAAACACTCAATAACAAACAAAAAGCACACTATAATCTAAACACAATCAAGTAGTTAATGTGTGTAGCCACTTTCCTTTTATCTATTACCTAAAGTACATAAAACTCCCCATTTGCAACATGTGTAGGAAGGCCAATCATTAGCGGTTGTTCACACACACAACACAACATAACACAACATCTCTGAATTCATAGACTGCTACATAAAACCGATCGTCGCAAAAAACATACATACGAGATTCATCGGACTTTATACAAAAAATAGAAACTTTCAGAGTTCTGAAAACACAATTTTCGTCACTCTTGAAGTTTTCTCTATGTACACAAACACTATGCATGTTGAAGAAATCAAACTAATCGGCTAAATGTGGCAAAAGAAAGTTTTAACACCTCACAGGCAGAAGGGTCGGTACAAAATTATCGGAAGAGTCATTTAGACCAACCAGGTATAAGTTTCCCGAAAGGTGTCAAGTATATGGGACTAATCCCACGTTTGAGGTCAAACATCGGGAACAATAGAATTAGTTGACGGACCGTAATCCCAGACTGGATTCTTTTTTTTTTGTTGGCGCGGGGCTGGAATGATATTACAGAAAATAGACATTTTTTCTGTTTCCTACTATCATACTTATAGTATTACCATGGATTATTGCCTGTATTGTAGCTGAATAGTGTATATACATATGAATACAGACAAGAATCCATTGCTTGTATTCAGCAAGCTTGTATTCATTTAAACTTATGTGAATTCACGTGAATTATTCTGTGATACAGGCAAAAGAATCAGTGTGAGTTCACCTTTATTATTGCCTTTTGATGCAGTGAAATTTGATATCAGTTCACTGAGGGTCATGAGCAAATATAATTGTTAAAGGAATAACTTTGCTCCGATGCGACATAGTGAAAGTGACGAGAAAGCAGCGTATTTCTCAATGTATTGCAGCCTGTGATGAATATGACTTCTTGTGTGACAACGGTCAGTGCGTAGACGGTTGGCGTCGATGTGATGGCTACATTGACTGTGAAGATTTGAGTGATGAGTTAAATTGCAGTGAGTATTAACTTAAGAAGTAAGCATTTCAGGACATGATCATATACTTGCAGAATTGCTTATATATATATATATATATATATATATATATATATATATATATATATATATATATATATATATATATTATTCGGCTCGAAGTTGTACGGCTCCGCGAAAAACACTCGTACACGATGACGTCAAACAGAGAAAAATACCATGGGATTATATATTTATCACATGAACAGTCTTCTTATTTTTCTTTTGACGTAGATGGATCAAAATTATCGTAACAAATTGCATGAATTTCGTCGCGATTTGTGTTTTACTTACGCGGATTACTTTCATTTAAAGAGTAAAGCGGCCCGTCACCCAGGAGATATTTTCATTCATAAATCCCATCAAGCTGAAATTTGCTACATTACAGGGTATCTCCACCAGCCAGACGTACGGATTCGGTCACGTGAACGTGTCAATCATTGTCTCGCGCTGTATCGATGCCAAGGCAAGTTGGCCATCGGCGGACATAGCTTTCACCGTGCTAGCGACGGATAACCATAGTATTCAGAGTTACTTAGAATATTTACAATTATATTTATGAAGTAAATGGACGACACGATCGAAACAGTAATTCTCATTCTCAGAGATGCCGTGGCTTTCAAAATATCACACAAGTTTACGACCTTTGCGAGCGCGAAAGATTCCGTTCGATGACACACTCGTTGCATGTAGGTGCCCACCCCGGTGCCCACAACGTTGCCGTCACCGCGCCGGTCTCTGCCGTGCCGGTGTCAACTCGTCAATCCCGATCTCGGTCATCAATGTTTTTGTCTTACGAACTTTAATGTTTGCATTGACACATATCTCGCCTATGGATACATCCTAATTTTGTTACTTGACGGAAACTCTGTTTTGAGTGTTGTCTGAGTCAACTTTCGAAGTACATGGGATTCCACAGCGCTGCACACAGCTCGACAGCTTATATCTTCGCTACAGCCTTATCATACTTAAGCTTATGCCGCGCTGCAAGTTTGATTCCGAGCGAGAATTTACGGACTTTTTGTGTGATGAAGGAAATTGATCGTTGTTAGTCGAATGACTTTAGGCTTGTGCCTCCTATGTCGCTTTCCCGAAGATTATACTATACTCATTTATTCAGTTTGAGGTGTAGGTTTCGGTTTTATCGCCAACCGGGATCGCAAGGTACGACGTCCACACGACTCGACTGAAGCCGAGACGTTATAATACTGAGCCATTAAAATAACGATCGTCGGTATCTCCATTCGATTCTCGGAAAAAAGCTATTGTTTTAGCGACTTGAAATTTCGTTGGACAAATATGCCTTCTATATTTCCATGTCTGGATTTATCGGGTCACCTTTTTGTAAAAATAACGTGCGAGCTAGCACGTCATTGATCACAACAATCTGTTTGTGTCGCGACGCCTGCATGTATGAACGGTACCATGAAAGAAAAAGTTCCGGTTGATGACGTACAACAGGGGTAATTCGGATTTCTTATCCGTCCTGTTCTACGTCACACAGGTGGGAATTCGGGCCAGTTCATGTGATAAATATATATAATATATATTATATATTTTCACATGTCCTTGTAGGATATTACAGTGCTCGATTCTAAAGCTATATGTGTGTATTAAGTAAAGGAAATAAATCATGCAACTACATCAGATAGTCTCTTCACTGTAATATGTACATAGACATATGTGTGCGGGTTCACATCGGCTTATAATCCTTTGCATTCTTATAAATAAGTAATCTCTGTGTTTTTCAGGCTGTAGTGAAGCTATGTACAGGTGTGACAATAGTTTGTGCATTTATCGATATTTAGCCTGTAACGGTTATAATAACTGCGGCGATTGGAGTGATGAAATTTATTGTGGTAAGTATAATTACCACCTTTGATCAAAATATTCTTACCCTTCAGAATACATTTGAAAGCGTCAGGTCACCATTGAAATCTGATACATACTGATATATGAACAATTTACATGCACGCATGCACATAAACATACACGCATAAATACATATACACACGATTGGATACATATATTACAGATATATAAATATATGGATAGATAGAAGATAAAAATACCTATCTGCGTGCCTGCCTGCCTACCTACATACGTAGATACTTACATAGAGATACATACAGAGATACATACATACATACATACATACATACATACATACATACATACATACATACATACATACATACATACATCCATCCATACATAATACATACATACACACACACACACACACACACACACACACACACACACACACACACACACACACACACACACACACACACACGCATGCATGCATGCATGCATGCATGCATGCATGCATGCATACATGCATACATACATACATACATACATACATACATACATACATACATACATACATACCTACATACATACATACTTACATAGAGATACATACAGAGATACATACATACATACATACATACATACATACATACATACATACATACATACATACATACATACATACATACATACATACATACCATCAAATGATACATCATAACCACTGTAAAACTAATTCGTGTTTCACTCAGATTGCAGCCTACCAGGTAGCTATTGGTGTGGCTCTGAGTGTGTTCCTGAAAATCTTCTCTGTGATGGTATCTCTCATTGCTACAGAGATGAATTCCATTGTGGTGAGTTTGTAATATTTACTGACAACTATCATGCAGATGTATGTTCCGTACATATATTGTGATTTTCTGGTCAAACATATCGCCATCTTTTATACAAATTCGTTTTGTCTATTGTGACTTCATTAATGTACATGTCTGTCTTGATTAACATAATTTGTTTGAATGTAACAAGGAGACTAATACATCTCTAGTTTCTCTTTACGATAAACAAATAGAAAGCAAATGCCAAGTTTGTTTTGTTGAACGATCTAAATAAATTTAATATCTGTAATTTCACAGGCAAATATTGATTTCCCATGATTTATTAATTGTTCCATTTAAGGCGACAAATGCAAAGGCTTTGAATGCCACACGGGGAGATGTATTACGTCAGATCTGCATTGCAATGGCAACTTTGACTGTTATAATGACGATCCAAGTGATGAACAATGGTGTGGTAAGCTAAAAGTCTTTACCTCATTCTTTGAACGATGATGCAAAATTAAATCGTAGACTGTGCATGCTTGTTCACTCTTTCTAAAGTTTCAAACGCATTATATTGTCATTGACATAAAATATTAAATAACAAGTAATCCATTCATTGCATTTTTACTTTTCTGCTGCCCGTCTAAAATGTAAATATTATCCATAGACGATAATAGTGTTCCATATTGTTGGGATGTGTGTAATTTTATAACTTTGCCAACCATCACTTATTTACTCAACATCAATTAATGTTTGCTTTTCAACTTTTAAGGTTCTTGTAACTCTGGCAGCGAATTTCTCTGCGATAATGGCGTATGCATTCCACACTATTATGAGTGCAACACTTATAACGAGTGTGGAGACTGGAGTGATGAATCACGGGGAGGAAATAATTGCTGTGAGTTACAAGATTCTACCAATACTGCAGCTAGTACTGTTTGCATGATTCATCATCATTTCATTAGACTATATTCAGAAGAAGCATTGATTTTCGATGTAGCCACATTCGCATATGTAAGTGATCCGAATACATAAAGTATCTTTTTATAGTCCTCAGCACGTCGTTAAAAAACACTGCTTGTGAACAAAACGGTTTCTATGATTTTATCGTAAGTTTCACTGCATTTCACGAGATAGTAAAGTATATATAGAGGATAGTTTCCTGTTACTTGGTTTATCGTAAAATGATAGGTGATTATGAATTCTGACAGCACAGTACATCAACCAACATTTCACTTCTTTTTCCCTACATAGCCTGTAGCGGAGATTATGAATTCCTCTGTGCAAATGGAGCTTGCATCCAGGATGACTACGTCTGTGACACTTTTAATGATTGCGGTGATTGGAGTGATGAAGGCAAAGGTGGCAATACATGCAGTGAGTGAATGTATTTCTTTAATTTCAACACCTTGAACTAAATGGTTACAAACTTCTTGTCATAGTAAAAAGATTTGAAAAAGTAGCTTTTCTGAGAATCTATGAACTCATTATAGGTAACCGTGTAACTCTTGCTCCACGTATGTAGGCTTAATTATGTCGTAATTAAATGGATACATTATTTTCAGCAAAATTTGCCTTTATTTCATTTTACGTTAGTGGTGTGACAGCGTACGAAATGGCCTCGTGATCGCGTGGTGAGCACAAATCTACACTAAGTCAATCGATCACGTTATCTGGCTAGAACTATATTCGGAACGTACAGAAACAGATGAGTAGGAGACAGGGAATGACTAAATAAGTTAAACAAATCTAAAGTTTATTCAAACGTTGAAAACAAAATACGCTTAGCGACTGGTGGGCTAGTCCGGTGTAAGACAAGCAAATTTTGTCTGTTAATTCTTTTAAAGCAGAGCGTAAACTATTATTGTTGCGTCAACGTTATTGTCTTTAACCATACGAACGACTTTTATAAGGTAAGAGATTATCCTATCATATAAACTTTAACGTCACATACCAGATTTCAAGATATGGTCAAAGTGCGTATTACTTTAACCCTTAATAAGCATATGTCAGTCCGTTGCGAATTTTGCAGTGATTCGGCAGTCAGGTAAAAATTTGAAGCTTGTTCCCTTTGTTACTGCGTAAGTAAGGAGAATTGGTCAGAAAACATTTGTACTTCATACGCTGAGAATATTGAAAGAAATAAGCACCTAGAGGCAGGGATGTAAGCGACAGTATAAGAGATAGGTCCTACAACTTGTAAGATTTGATGTATTTGCTCGATAGATTAAGGTAAGTACAATTTTTGGTTAGCTTGCTGACGATAGAGCAGAGGTAGGTCGATTTTTACGGTAAGCTAAGCTGGTACTTTTAACTTGGGAAGGCGCCGTTTCAAAGTCATGTACAGGCGTGTTTGTTTCTAATTTCCATGATATTATCCACCTTGCAATAAAAAATGATGATGCTTCAGTCTAAATAAATAATTTACTTCTTGCGGGTCTCGCCTTGTCGATACACATTAACGTATGTACACCCGTGGCCACTTTAGTGTTGATTAAGCCTGTCTGGTACAAGCAGAAATTCTGTTTGTATAAACGAAACAAAGTGGTGATCGGTGTAATAAATGTAAGGTTCACTATCGGCACCCCACTGTTAGGATTGAGATAACGTTCTACTAAAATGTCTCGCCTGCCCAATTCAAATCGATCACAACACTGCACTGTAGCAGACACGCTGTAAGTCTGCACTCCGACAATGAACATCAATAACAACGGTCGCGAATATCATAGGGGCAAATCCTTCAGTGAGGACGTAGCAAGCTTGATTGTTCAAAATATAAGAGATTGTGGTGGCAATCCGGCACCTAGCGAGGTACCATGAGGAGCTTACAAAGAAACAAGCAAGCGTTTTAAGATAAGCGTGGAGGGAGCCAGAAAAGTTTGGAAGAGATGTACATGTATCAGGACAAGTTCCCTTCAACCGGGATGAGAAAAGTGTCGTTCATGGTTACACACATGTGAATACATTTACATGTAAAACACTACACCGACTGTACTTTACTCTTACCTTTTCTCTCGTACCAAGTGAAATTGGAGTTTTATTCACGGTTTTTAGGAAAGAAACATAGCTTAGTGCAAGTGAATGTTTATTTCGAAAGTGTTGCATTCAAGACGGGCGATGTCTGTAATTTAATCGCTAACAATTTCAAAGTGGCATTTTCTCAATTCCCGTGTCTGAACAAAGTCTGAACACGACACTTGCGATACACGCTATAGTATCGTTGGTATTCATTCACTGCAATATTGAAATCGACACAAAATGTGTGATGTTCTCTAACACTGACTACATTTGAAACACATTAATTTTAGCAGATACTGAGTACTGATAGGGCAAATGCTGTGGTCAACATCATTTGTATACAGTGTATTTTACAATCACTCCCTAATTTCAGGCTAATCGGCGTGTCCATGGGGTACCGATAGTAGGATCATTATCACCACTGATACAGGGTAAAGTAACCGTTTTATCACCCTTCTGCAGACAGAATTTCTGCTTGTACCAGACAGGCTTGATCAACACTAAAGTGGCCACGGGTGTAACACGGAAGCTTGATATTTCCCAAAGCAATGTCTCTAAGAAAGTTTGGAAGAAGAAAACTCTTCTTTCTTTCTGAATACACAAACTACTTAGTACTCAATGGTGTATAAAATGGCATTACCCTTAATTTTTGATTTTTGTCTTTTCGTCGTGGTTTTTGAAAATATTTATGTGCATTAGATTACGAAGACTGTTGGGATGGATTTCAGTGCGACAGTGGAGAGTGCTTATGGTGGTATGGATCTCGATGTGATGGCCACCCAGAATGTCATGACAGGAGTGATGAAATAGGATGTGAAAGTAAGGTTTTGTAGTCATTCATAAAATCGAATTTAACTTGTTCATAACATCATGTATAATGATATTAGTCAGTTATTTTTATATCAGTAAATATATCTTTTATACCTATCAATTTCATTATGTATGGCCAAACCATTATGTGGCGATTACACTGTCACTTATTATAGAGCACAAAGGTACAGTGAGTTTTCGTCAGCTACATATGTGAAGTTTGTATCCGAGCATAAACTGCGTTCACTCAGGAATTTTATTTTGATCGGAGTCGTTAAGACATCGATTCTCCTTCGATGATAAGTATGATTCAAGACTAATAATATGATTTCCCGGGTCAAGGAAACGAATAAAAAATGATAGCAACAACATGGTCATCTTTAAGCATTAATCCGTGCTGGTACCAGGTGTCCGGAATGGGAAGGTTTTACCTGTTGGTATGCTACACCAATTTAGATTGAACAAAAGTGACAGATTTCATGTAATCCTGCAAATCCATACCGAATTACCTTTGCGAATGCTGTCACTGATCATTTGAGAAACAGACGTGTCTACCTTAGAAGTTTTTAAATGATATAACTCTATTGATTATTAGTATGAAAAATTTACTTTCCGTGTCATTTATTTATCAAGGTAGTCTTACCTATTCCATGTCACTTGCTAACCTATGGTCCTTTCGTTTTCCTTCTCCCTTCATACTGAAAGACTGTATGGAATCTAATGAGAAATTCCAATGCAACAACGGCGTTTGTTTACATGATCGGTATTTATGCAATAGTTATTTTGATTGCGGGGACGGCGACATTTCGGATGAAGAAAACTGCGGTAAGCAATGCCCATAACGTTTCAAAATCGATATATGTCAAAAGAAACATTCAATTCTTTACATAAACAACCAGCGAAGGTAGTTTTCAACCTTTCTGCTATCTAAATGAGAAAGGGAGTAGGGAGGATAATTAAACTATAGTCTTTCCCTTGCTTTTTGAAAAATTACGAAGGGTACTGAGTAAGTAAAGGGTCTTAAAGGCCTGTGTTGGCGCTGCATTGTCTCAAGAGAAAATTAATTTACTAGATTACAATTTCAATGGAAAATAAAAGGCTATCACACCTCCATAATCCTCTTACGTACTAGAACAAACGCGATCCCAGTGATCGCCAAAGGTGTCTTTAAGTCAGGTTTCATGCGTTTCTGCGTGGAGTTTAACGACTTTTTCAGGATAACAAACATTCACTATTGTTGTTCCTGTTTCTCTATATTTTTATAATAATATTCACAAAATGTGATACATACATCAACACATATATACTAACATAAAAAGATGAATAAGCAGATACCTACCTACCTACCTACCTACCTACCTACCTACCTACCTACCAACCAACCTACCTAAATACATATCTACCAACCAACCTACCTACCTACATACATTGTTATGTACGTCATTTTCCCCACACTCATGACCTGAGATTTATTAGTCAAGAACATTCTCAAGGTCACTGTCCTTCGCGACCTCACTACCTTGATTTCAATAAGTCATGTTTGGAACCTTCTAGAAACTCATTTGGTCGTGAAAGTGAAGATATTTTTAGAGCAGTAATTAGCATATCAATAGAAGTCCTAGATTGTCTTATATTCTCTTACATAACCATTTAAGTATAAAAAAGCGACCGCCTAGCTTTTCTGCCAGACATTCTGGATCGTGTCTCTTGCGTGTTACTTCAAGACTTTGGAAACTCTAGTAGTATTAATCATAAGACCTTTCAAGACCTTCAATGTCACGCTGGATTTATACTGTGAACTTTGTGCAACTTCAAGCCTGCAAACCAAATGATTGTTTATTCATCCAACTGACCGAAACAACTCTGAGACTGGAGTTTTGTGCCATCCCAGATAAGATAAGAAGCCCGTACACTTTTACAGTTTCTATTTAATCCCTGAACTTAGCGATCAGTTTTGTTTTCGTAATAAATTCCTTCTAAAAGCAAATTACTTACTTCGCATTTCGTTCTTTTTCTCACACGTAACAACATAAATATATGCATAGATACATATATATGCACATATGAGTTACATGGATACACATAGATACATCCATAGATAGATACATACATAGTTACATAGATAGATAGATAGATAGATAGATAGATAGATAGATAGATAGATAGGTAGATAGATAGATAGATAGATAGATAGATAGATAGATAGATAGATAGATAGATAGATAGATAGATAGATACATACATACATACATACATACATACATACATACATACATACATACATACATACATACATACATACATACATACATACATACATACATACATACATACATACATACATACATACATACATACATACATACATACATACATACATACATACATATAATCATACATACATACATACATACATACATACATACAAACACACACACACATACATACATACATACATACATACAATACATACACACATACATACATACATACATACATACATACATACATACATACATACATACATACATACATACATACATACATACATACATACATACATACATACATACATACATACATACATACATACATACATACATACATACATACATACATACATACATACATACATACATACATACATACATACATACATACATACATACATACATACATACATACATACATACATACATATATAATCATACATACATACATACATACATACATACATACATACATACATACATACATACATACATACATACATACACACACACACATACATACACAAATACATACATACATACATACATACATACATACATACATACATACATACATACATACATACATACATACATACATACATACATACATACATACATACATACATACATACATACATACATACATACATACATACATACACAAATACATACATACATACATACATACATACATACATACATACATACATACATACATACATACATACATACATACATACATTTATTTGTGATATCATTACTTTTCAGACTGCTACCCCTCTCAATTTCGATGTGGTAATGGTGTCTGCATATACAGACATAACGTATGCGACGGTAACGATAATTGTGGCGATGCCTCAGACGAAATAAATTGTAGTAAGTTCTTTTGAAGTTTATGGTAAAAATTAGGAGATAGAAACATCGTTTCATTAATAGCTCAAAACAAAATATAATTCAGAGGAAAAGATTAATAAGAACAACAAATTCTATCAACATATCACCCAAAAATTAAAGGTATTTCGGCATTTTACCTTCTCGAAAAGTCTCGCTTATGTAATCTCAGGATTCTTAATTGAATCAGGATAAAATAATATATTGCCTGGTTTGTTTGTGTATAGGAAAATGAAAAAAGGAGTTACTCATGCTAGAAGAAGTAAATTCCAACCGTTAAAATTATAGCATTGCTGATAGGTTTGTGACAACAAAACTAATGAGCAATTGGTGTTCGTAACGCATAACACAAGTACTTTGGGATGTATGATTACCACAAATCCTAATAGGTCTTAATACTAGAAATCGTTATTCTGTTAACTGTATTATATATAGAGTGCATGTTGTTGCAGTTAGGGAAATGCATAATAAATAAGGTATTCGAAGTCTGAACGCTTTTCAAATTCATTATTTTACAGAATGCACAGGAAGCAATTTCGTTTGTGATAATGGATTTTGTGTTCCTAACCAAGTGGTGTGTGATGGTTACGATCACTGTGGTGATGCAAGTGACGAAAATAATTGTGGATGTGAGTTATGCCACCTAGATTTCACAGAGATTGGAGCACTTGTTTCAACAGCTCTTCCTAATAATTGAACTTTCGTCTACTTCTATATAATCGATGTTTAAGATGTTGGTATAATTCTTAATATCTGATTATGCGCATTATTGAAGATGTACTTTGGCATGGTCTTTGTTGTTAAATCGCATCAAGTCTAAGTCGGCTTTCGTACGCTCCCGTTAATAATATCTAAATAATTCATTCATGGATATTTGCAGTCGAGGCCATTTTGTTAATATCACAATTCTGAATGACACATGTATTGAAGCACATACTTACTCTTTGCTGTATGCTATATGCTGTTGCGCCCATTGATACCCATGATCATATCATAATTTAAGAGTCGTTATTTATTTAACACAACATTCGAGCTTTCAATGGAGAGAAAATATCGACAAAGCTTTAACACTTCCACTTAATGCTGTCACGTGGGATTAAAAGGGGAACTTTGCCATAAGATACCGTTAACCCACAAAAACATGATGAGCAATGCTTAAAGGGACAGGTGCTTAAGAGCGCTGAAGTGATTTTAGACACAATTAAGAGACTTTAGATATTGTCAATCAGGTGTTTATATATGTGTGCTCTCTTTGTAAAGCGTTTCAAAATGAACCGTCTACATGAGTAACTATGAAAATTTCCATTATAAGTAAATGCTACAGGTAGTCAGAGTGGAGCATTTCTGTTGTAAACACGTGACTCTTTAAGATGAACAGTGAAGCGTTCTGTATGACAAATCACATGACCACAATAACTCGGAATTTTATTTATATAGCCTGCAATCCCGATGAGTTCAGATGTAATAATGGCAGGTGCGTTTTCAATGAATATCGATGTGATGGTTTCACAGACTGCACCGATCATAGCGATGAAATAGGCTGCAGTAAGTATGAGTTATGGAACGTAATGGTCACCGTATTCAGTAGTTGTAAGTTGTAAGCAGAGGTATTCAGGCATTTAGCCAACGGCGAGCTCATTGAACATATAAGTATCAGCCCGGAAGAGAGGCTCATTGCATAATACGCGTTCAACTTTCAGTCAAATTCTGCAAAAAGGATTATTTCATTCTACGTTTGCAACCACATAGTGGCAATTACAAGAACTCAGATTCAGAATCTCTTGAAAAGGACTTTGGCAGGTTTGTGGAATGTCTTAAGAGAAGACATCCCCTTTGGAGTTGTGTAAGTCTGCTTACTATGATATTTCCCTTGTTGTATACGTTTTCCTGCTGATCAAACACCCTGAGGTATGACGAGATGTATTAATCAGTGTCATAACCTTTTAACAACACTTGTTTACTTAATATTGGTGTACTGCTATAGGACCGAGGTACCGGATCAATGCCTGCATTATTTATATTCAATACCAATTGATGTTTTTATATTTTTCTGAAATATATCTTTTAACTTTTCAAATCGACATTTTAAGATTCATGTTCCTTCAACACTTCATAAAGGATGTAGACTTTGTTAATTTGTAGCATTAGGTGACGACAGAATGGTACAGAGGTTTAACTTGCTCTTTATGAAGTTTTACAGTGTAACAGGCATTATCAAAGTCTTACAAAATTGCCACATTTAATGATATGTAAACATATTTACAAGAGCTGTACACAATATTATATATATTTTTTTTATTCCAGGAGTATGCTAATGTGCACAAATGAGTTCCACTTGGTTCTTCCTATTGTATTCCTGTTCTCTTAGATTGTCACCATTTGATCGTGCAAGCAACATGATTATAATCGCACCAAAGTTCTATGATAAATATAGTGTAAGGAAAAAACAAACAAATAACGCAATCACGAAAAAATATTAGAGGGCAAATAATGATTTATTATATTTGCATAGAGTGCGCTGGAGAAAATCAGTTCCTTTGCGACAATGGTGTTTGCAGTACCGTGTACGATCGTTGTGATAGTTATATCTATCCTGGTGATGGATGTTCTGACGCAAGCGACAAGATTGGTTGTAATAGTGGTAAGTTAGGCAAGTTTTCCTAGAACTTGTTAAGATGAACTTCCCTATAACTGGACATGTGTTAAAGGACTTATACTATTTCCATGCATGTGAATTAATAATGACATACACCTTAACCAGTAATTTTAATTCTTAGTTCTGGTTATATATTATATTCGGTGGCTGAAATCATGCTGTTACTTTAGTCAATGTATGCTATTATTTTTGTGATTTAGTGTCCGTATATGTTATCTCAATGCATTGCATTGCTTTTGCTTGTGCTAAATTTTGATATATTGTGCTGTGTTGCATAACATTACATAGTGTAGCAGTACAGTACATTAGATTACACTGCTTCCCTCTGCGATAGGTTGGGTCACAATACTGTACTCTGCTGTATTGTTATATATTGTGTTTAATTGCTTGGCATGGTTTGCCATTGTATGGCATATATGATTTTATTCTGCTGTTTTGTGATATCATTTGTAGTATTTAGTGGTTCTGTTTTTGTAGGCGTCTTTTCTTTTGTGCTTTAGTTTATCAATTCTTAGTAAAAGTAAAGTAAAACAATTGCTATTATTAAAGATTTGAAATTTGTTTTTCCCAGATTGCAACGACGAATCCCTTTTCCTGTGTGACGACGGAGAATGCATTGCAGCCATTTTTCGATGTGATGGACACAGACATTGCCCAGATAGAAGTGATGAGAAGAATTGTTCAGGTACTCCTGCCAGTGATAGTTTTGAGTTAATTACGATACCCATTTTATTTGTTTCAAAATACATATGTTCGTGAGAACATGTTGTGCTGATTTTATCTTCGCTTATTTTTGAAGAATCAGGGGAGAAATTATTCGGATGTTCAAATGGATATTTTGTACCCTTGGATTACCAATGCGATGGCGAAGATGATTGTGGCGACAACAGTGATGAAATCGGTTGCCGTATGTACACCTGATTCGTTATTAAGTATTTTATCATCATGAGAACATGTCTTTTTTTTAACTTCACATTATCATGGCAATCTTGGATGTGCACATTAAGATGTCCACTTTCATATATGTTGAAGACATGACTATAGCGAGCCGCTGACATATCTAAGCAAGTTACATAAAATGAGGTTCTTCCGATTTTCAAAAGTGCACGTGTCGCGCCTTTTACACGTCAAACATAAAGATATTCCTGGCCAAAAAACACTATACAAAATTTTGAAAGGAGGGTAACAGTCACTGAAATGACAAATAATCATGGTTATCAGCAATTATTGTTGTGCCATAACTTTAACATAATTAATGTTTTGCGGACGAAGACATTAAGAGACATAAATACGATATTACTTTAAATCTGTGAATTTTTCAACATCTACTCACTAGCTTGCAATGCAGTCGTGCACTTCATATGCGACAATGGGGAGTGCGTCGATAAGGGTTCTGTTTGCGATCGTTATGGTGATTGCCAAGATTTCAGTGATGAGAAACACTGTGGTAAGTGGTTGTCGACGATAGGATATTCCTGTTAAAATGAAAGAGTTACAGCCTAATACTCAATTGCCGTCCGATCGATGCGTAGTCCCAAATGTCAAGGGAGTTGGGGTAACCACTTTTCACTAATCTGGTACAAAAAGTATGAATGATATCTTGCGAAAAAATTGTACCTACACCTGATGGAACTGTAGAAACGTTGTAGGATACGCAATCCATTCTGAAAACGTCAGCTAATGCATGGAACTTTATTTCTTTGTATAATCCGAGATCACAAATGGTGTTAGCTTATTGCATTCAGGACTGCCGAAATGTAGACGTTTACTACCTTTAGTGTGCGGCCATGTGACTGATTGTTCCCCTCTAACAGAGCGACATCAAAACTCAGCATTGATGTTTAACGTATTCTCTAAGTAAGCTTTTGTGGGTTAGTTTCTCTGCATTTTTCTGTATATAATGCATGATTTTCAGATTGTAGCCAGCCGGGAGCGTTTTGGTGCGGAGGTCAATGTTTATATGAAAGTTTAGTGTGTGATGGTATTGATCAGTGCTATTACTCAGAAGATGAACTTTATTGCGGTAAGGCATAAATTTTTGACTCTCTTCGAGATTGAGTGAAACATCAACTCCTGTTTACCTAACAAGAATCTCCAAAATGTTATTCTTACTTCCACTGTTGAAAGCACGAATGCTTCAGGAGAAAGATGCGGAAGTATTTATACTGAATAGAAATTACTTTAGATAGTTTTATAAACTGATGAAAATTACTACTTGTCTTCAACAGATGAATGTAGAGTCTGTGTAAAGTCTGTCTGTCCGTCTGTTTCTGGTTGTCGTCTGTCTGTCTGTCTGTCTGTCTGTCTGTCTGTCTCTGTCTGTCTGTCTGTCTGTCTGTCTCTCTCTCTCTCTCTCTCTTAGACTCTCTCTCTCTCTCTCTCTCTCTCTCTCTCTCTCTCTCTCTCTCTCTCTCTCTCTCTCTCTCTCTCTCTCTCTCTCTCTCTCTGAGGACATATAAATCTTAATCGAGATGTTAATGGCAGCTATTTGTAAAGTAAAATTCGCTGATAGGTAGTATCTTAGACGGCCAAATTATAACATAACAAATCTAAAGGAGAAACAAAACCGCCGTAATAAAATTTGTTTACATATTAATATATGTGGAATAGGTGAAAAGTGCACAGCTCTTGAGTGTGAACATGGTAGATGCATTTCAACGATGCTACGGTGTGATGGGAAGGTTGATTGTGGCGCCACAGACACAAGTGACGAACACTGGTGTGGTGAGTAGAAACTGTGCACATCAACAGGAAAATGTTTCTCGAGCGGCATTTCCAAACTCCGTGGTAAATTGTTTTATCACGCTGTACAGATTTAAGTACTACATTCCTCTTTAGCCTACTCAAGCCTAGTTCTTTAACAAGTTATAGCTATAACATTTATGGATAGCCAATACTCTTGTCCCACACATTTGTAATGTGTGATTTGCTTTCAATAGAACAGAAGTTATATCTCTGACTGATCCACCTATAATATATTATGTTTCGAACATGCAGAAGCTTGTGAAGGACTCAATGACCATCTATGTGACAATGGCCTCTGTATTGAAGATGGTGATATTTGCAACAAGAACAACGATTGTGGCGACTGGAGTGATGAAGCCAGAGGCGGGCGCAATTGCTGTGAGTATTCTGATAACAGAAATTTACTATTATTGGACATTATTTGTAAATTATGCTCAGACGTACACCGTCATGAATCATGGTTAACCGAAGATTTAGTCACGTACTCAAGATAAATGTTGTTGTCAATATTTTTCTTTGAAGCCTGTGATGGAATCCAGGAATTTGAATGTTCAAACGGAGCTTGTATCCACGGCTTTGAAGTATGTGATACGACAGATGACTGCGGTGACTGGAGTGATGAAACCAAAGGTGGAAATACATGTGGTATGTGAAATCAATTCCACATCGAAATTATGTTATATTTTTATGGTATGTATCTGTCGTGTACGGTGCTTGCCTTAACCAATGTGATTAAATGCCCCCTCCAATATTTTAGTGTATGAAGAGTGTACCGGTGGATATCAATGTGAAAGTGGCGAATGCATATGGTCCGTCTGGTACAGGTGCAACGGCTACCCTGATTGTAACGATGGAAGTGATGAAATTGGTTGTGGAGGTAGGCAGATGTATTCATATTATATGAATATTACTGAAATGGTTTTAATGTGGAAAAAAGACATGATGAATATGTAAATGAAACAAAAATGAGGACAGAGTTAATGTTGCAAAATTTGATTGAATGATTGAATTTCCATAGGGTGGTGACGATAACTTTTTTCCCGAGTGAAGTGTTGGATGTTATGTATATTCCAACTGTTCACTAAATCAGTCATGCACGTCACTGTAAACTCTCATGTTCACAGATTGTACAGACGATTATCGTTTCCAATGTCGCAATGGCGTTTGCCTAAATAAGCATTATGTATGCGATGGTAAGGATAACTGTGGAGATAATTCCGACGAAAGTGATTGTGGTGAGTGAGTAAAACAACTTGCTGATTTCAGTTAAACAATCATAGAGGAATTAGCTCTGTCATGGTAAAATTTCGTCTTCAAGTTTTAAGTGATAATCATTGTGTACATGAATCAAAACAAATTACTGTAGTGACGTTGTTGATTTGAGCACGTATAGACGACACAGTGGAGTTTACGTAGAGACAGCTTTTTACCCGCAAATTGTGACAGTGAGAATTTATTCTTACTTTTCGAGTAGTCCCAAAAATCGATGACGTCCCTGCAAGAATTCGCGATGCGTTGCCTTTGCGTAAAACTTGTGGTCGAAACGTTCTATTTATAATGAGCGTCTTACAATTGAGCTTGCGATTACGGTTTTAACAATATATTGTGGTAAACTTGACAATATTTCACTTCTACCATAATGCTTTATAATATTGATATAGTCCTGTGGTAGCCTTGTTTCTTAAAACCGTGACAAAAGTCGGGTTCTTACTTCAAAAAGTCAATTTGCAAACGGTGTTATTTCCCACAAGGAAACGAAATTAACATTTGATTAATGTGCATGATAATGTTTTTGTTAATTTCTTTTCACCCTTAAATAACAGAATGCAATGGTAATAATTTTGCGTGTGACAACGGATTTTGTCGCCCTCTTCAAACTTTGTGTGACGGATATGATCATTGCGGAGATGCAAGTGATGAACGTAACTGCAGCGGACGTGAGTGTACCTTTATGTAGATGTATATATTTTATGATTATTTTTGGCCAATGTCTTCCCGTCGTTATGTTAGCTCTGTCTATATCTGAAACGGAGTGAAAATATTATTTATACGACAAGCTAAATGTACAAGAAGCGCTGAACTGTGAAAGGGTTTCACAAATTGCGAGTTGCATGTGAATGAACATTATGGAGGTGTAATGGAGCTACGTAAGTTTCACGAGGCAAGATATTTAACAGTGAGCTATTTCATCCGAACACCGGTATTGGACACCTATACCATCCTGATCACAAGTAACAACAATCCCTTATTTGACGCATTGTTTGGTGCACGCGACAGACTTATTCTGTAACTTATGATTGACAATGCATTGGTAAAGCAAGGGAAGACAGCGTCGTTCAATGTAGCCGCTGGCTTTGTCTGAGGGAAAGCGATAACGTAATGGAATCCTTTGAATACATGGTATTACGAACGATAGTGAAATAAAACTGCAGTTTTTTTAATGCTGACTTAAACTGTGTACATGTTGCAGCATGTAATGCCACCCAGTTTCAATGTGGTGATGGTATATGCATACGAAGTGACTATAGATGTGATGGCTATCCTGATTGTCGCGACAGCAGTGACGAAATAGGATGCAGTAGGTTTACCTCATTTAAAAAAAATATTATCATATTTGACTTCTTTAGAAAGTAATTTTTGCATCAGTGATGAATATAACTTTGGAAATATAATTATCTTACTTTGTGCTTTCCACAGAGCTTAACCTAGTTTAGTATTGATTTCTATTCCTGGCCATTGACAAAAAGTGCAAGTATGCACTATGTTATAAGGAAGTAATAACCAGAACGGTAAAATTATGAACCATGTAATGGACATCACTGCAACTCCGATTATCTTTAATGACTGAATATTTTGCAAACAATGCAACAAAGCAAAGGCATTAGCAGCAAGAGGTTTTAGCGACTTAGTGCTCTCATTCATGTAAACATTTTGTGAATAGTATAAAGTGTACACTGACTTTCTTCGAACAAAAATCATTAAACGACTAGAGACGACACAAGGGCACTACATTGTTAGGTTCAGGACACTAAAGTTGATATATAAAGCAAGGGAAGGTCAATTAAAAGTGACCAGACCAGTGGAAGAACATCAACGCAGCGTAAGATAAGATGTGGTTATTAATTAATAGCTAAAAATATCTCCATGTATTATAATGGCTAAAGTTTGACGTTTTCGGTGTATCCCGAAGAAGTGGCCGCAAGCATGCTCACGCTGCATCTTGGTACTTCCACTTGTCTAGTCACTTATAGGTGACCTTCCTTTACTTTATATATCAACTTTAGTGTCCTGAACCTGATTGTATAGTTACCTTGAATCGGTCACCTCTCCAATTTTAATATCTTCTCAGGAGGTCCACATTTTAACTCTTTTGACATTTTACTCTCTGGGATTAAAATTTGTTACACCGCTATTATGATTATCCCTTGTATGGTGTCGGGTAATTATTCATCAATGAGGCTAACGAACGTTGAAAGGTTCTTTAAGTTTATTACATTGCAATTTGGTCTCACCCAAACGATGCCATTTTAGGCGTTATATTGGCCGAGATGTACACATCAGCTTTCCTTTTGTATCATGATTCGGCCCAAAAGTCTTTTAGAAAAGTTCATCATCGCAGCTATTTTCCGTTCCCATCATATTTCCTCACGGGAGTTATATTAACATTCCCTTTAACTTTCAAATGTGATTTTTTTCTCTTTTAAAAGAGTGTGACAGGTTAAGCTTCTTCCTCTGCCAAAACGGTGTTTGCGCCTACAGATATGGGTGCGGAAGATATATCGGTTGCAAAGACTTGAGTGACAAGATTGGTTGTGAGAGTGGTAAGTTTGGGTTATTTTAAATATTTGTCTCATGTAGGAATAGATATAATCGGAGAGAGAGAGAGAGAGAGAGAGAGAGAGAGAGAGAGAGAGAGAGAGAGAGAGAGAGAGAGAGATGTTTCTCTAGAAAAGATGAATTTCTTTAGAAATAACGAAATCTAGCTTCCAGCAGATTCGTAAATACAAGTTTTGTGTGCTGTGTACATTTAATTTGCCATTTTTATTTGATTTTGATCCAGTATTGTCATTTTTATCTCTCCAAATATAATCAGAGGATTGTTCCGATGAATCCCTCTTCAAATGTGATGACGGGGAATGTATCGCATCATTCTTCCGATGTGATGGTCATCGACATTGCCGTGATAGAAGTGACGAAAAGAACTGTTCAAGTAAGTGACGTAACATCCGTTTGTGCAAAGTTTGATTTGCAGAACAACACTATCACTCAAAGCGCCAAAGCGGTATCTATGTTTTATTTTAATGTTACCTGTATGCTCCAACATTTGTGAAAGACACCATTGGTCGTGTTTGGTAATATCTACATTCCTGAGACAATTATCTATTTTTAATCGGCACCGTTTACAATATTCTGAACGGGACTTTGCCCTATTTGCGAGATTTTACCCCATTTGGTTCGATGACGTCGGTTAATTAGTTTGTGAACTTTGATTCAATGATTTTAAATTCGATGTCTAGTTCCATATGAAATGTGAAAGTACAGAAGGTAGAAAACGTTCATAAAGCTTTGTGTCATGCAAGATATGAAATTAATTCAAATAATGTGGTATAAAGAAATATCAGTTTACTAAATGACAACAAAAGTCTACTTGTCATCACTTAAATAAACTCTCAATAATACATATTTAAGCTCGTTTCACTAACGATTATTTTGTAGACTCAGCTGGTGACCTGTATGAATGTGATAACGGATATTTCATCCCAAGACAGTACAAATGTGACGGCTACAATGATTGTGGAGAATATTCTGATGAGGAGGACTGCGGTATGTGCCAGCATTTAGATAGAAAGCATAGTAATACCTGGGTTGACACGTCTAACACTGAGTTATCCAAGAATTCATTCGCCCGCTTCATGTGAGGCATCAATATAACACAAATTCGCATTTTGTCGTGCAAATGCGAAGCTTTAAATGTATATTTAATTGCGTTGAACTTTACAGAGGCCCACTTTTCAAATCAAGGCATTAGTGGTCGTTTTCTAGATATTTCTTAATTTTGTTTATTTCGATTTGTCCATTTCCATTAGTCCATTTCCATGTACTCATTTTCTTTCTGATTGTCACCACTTTGGCGAGATGACACAAGATTCAATACATCCTGCCAATATAGGGAGTATCATCGACCAATAATTTTAGTTTGATGAAACAGAAATCTGAGGATGAACACAAGACAGTGTAGGAAAGTAAAATTTTCTCATGGTTCTCTCAGATTGCAATGATGACGACTACTTCGAGTGTTCAAACAATCACTGTATTCCAAGACCTCTGGTCTGCAATGATTTCAACGATTGTGGCGATGCAAGCGACGAACTGAATTGCCGTAAGTATCACTCGTTATCACATCCATTTATTTGATCGTATGAATTTGATCGTTTACAGCAATACAATGTCCATAAAGGTTGTGAACAAGTGCAAACGTTGTGCCATACAAGTGAGTAATCCAAAAGGGCAGGTTTACCATATAATACCTTTATCAGTAGGCGACAGTCTTAAATTTGAGCAGTTACAGTGGTATGCAACAAACCTACCCGCCAATCAACCAGTTATCCAATAATATGTCTCTGCTGCATTTTGTTACCGGCTGTTCATCGGTTCCTGGGCAAATAGCGTACACAAAGTCCACATTCTTAGATGATAAAGAAAATTCTTTACAAATCTGATACCAGTTTTGTAGACCAAGGTTGTACGACTGGAAGGGTCGGAACGCGCGAGGGCTTTTACGCCTTAAGACCAAGGTACATGTGACGGCTTGACTCATGTAGCATAGCATGATCGCACTCGATCCGATCATTTCTCTTCCTACCTCAATGATCTGATTTACATTATTTCAGTTCACTTTCTCATCTTTCAAAAAATAGCAGACATATAGCTTACATTTGATTTCAATATAAGTATCACCCGATTTCGAGAATTGGATGTTTGTGGATAGCATCGCTCGTAGTAACCAGAGTTGTGCCTCTCACAGTTGTGTAGTAATTTGACGTATCCCTCCCAAGCAGCGTTTTCCCCATAGTCTAACTGCTAGATGGTAGATGATAATAACATGTATTCCTTTGACAATGCTCAAAAAAGGTCAAATCCCCTGAAGTTCTTTCAAAATTATTACCTTCTACTTTATACTGCCGTTAGCAAATTGTAATGCGGCCTTGTAAATTAAAAATGGTACACAAACAAATATTGGATTACAAACAGCTTCACATTAAGCTAAAGATTAAACAAAGCTCGCAAAAGAGTACAATCCCGTAACACACGCACATTAATGTAAAGCACAAAACTCGGAAAATACACAACGATAAGTTTTAATTGATCTATTCCGTTTGTATTCATAATATTTGTATCAACGGCAGCTAGATGTGTGAACATTTATAATGATAATGCTAGAATAAGTTACTTACGTAACAACTTCCTGTGTATGTATATATTACAGGTTCTACCTTTAGCCATGCCACACTGTTCACTGTAACAACCGAGAGTCTCAATGAAAATCACTCTTTTTCTTTACCATCAAGGGGTCTATTCAATCGGTAAATAAGGCACTCGAATTCAAGCCCTTTAAAGAATTATCGGTTGATCTTCTTCACTCATAGAAATGTTTGTTACTGTGATGAAGTACATTTTATGCCTCCAAGTAGTCGGCAACAATATAGGTCAACGAGTACTTTATATCATGCATTTTTACAGCCTGTGAGTTCAACTGTACTAATGGCAAGTGCATTCCTAATTATCTGGTATGTGACGGACATTATCACTGCTGGGATCTGAGCGATGAAGCTGATTGTGACGATTCAGGTCAGTTATGATATTGATGCCAACAACGAATGTAAACCATTAAGATGGAATGCGCCTTAGGGACCTTTTTTCGTACTCTTGAAATTCACGTATCTTGTTCATGTGGACTACTTTAAAATCCTGTGGAATACATGAAATCTTCACCGTATTGGGTTTCAGTTGTAAATATATTTTTACTCACTGAAGTTAAAACTGAAAATATTGCAATTTCGAATATCTCTCATTCTATCCTTTGCTGTTTTTCAGTCTTGATTTAGACAAAGTTTACATATTCCTACCTTAAACAACATTAATACTTTGGCAAATGTTTGGAAATCTCTCCGTTTCCATGCCAATATTACCTTTAATCAAGAAGTCCAATCAACTTCAAACCATGAAATTAAAATATCACATTATTTTCAGATACCATCTATCGTTTTGTTCATATACCGACCGCAGTGTCATTATCTCTTCCCTTCAATAAAGAAAATATATCAGTTGGAATTATTTCTTATTTGTTCGAACTTAACTCAATGGTCAAGTATTTACTAGATATACCGTTTTGACAAGTCAGATAATGAGTATTTCAACACGTTTCAGACAGCATTAGCTGTGAACTATGGCACATAAATATTGAGGGAAATGTGACAATATATGAAGTTTCTGCTATTACAGTAGTGAGCATCGTGTTGTATGCTATTTTGCAGTTCAGTAAGTGACAGTCGTTTTGTACATTACTTTACATTTACCTTATGTTAGAGTCTCTATAAGATCTCGTAAGTATGGTACTATATAAATTTTGCTTGCTGAACTGCATAAAGTTTCGACATTTAATGATTGTAATGATCTGTGACTGCTGATAAAATTGTTACAAAGGCAGCTTAAGATTCAAAGACAAGAAATTGACCTCTTCAATCTAACAATTCTCTGATGGTTAATAAGCTCAGAAGCCCCGTACATTATACATTTTCTGAAAGCCTAGATATAGGGACAGATTTTGGTAACCACAGGTGCAACCAATGCACAGGCGACCCATTAACTATTACTGAGTTTTTCACACTGTTTTCTCTATCACTTTCTCTTCCTTCTTCATGCTCTGAATGTTTGGAATAAATAAAATGAATGGTTTATACACCGAGGGAACGTGGTTTATATAACCTAACCTAGCCTCTGTGACTCTTATTTATTTTACACTCGATTACAAGGACGTATATCTCTCATACACACATGCTGTAATTAATTAGTCAACACAACAAATTATGCTAATCCGTGGAACTTATCAGAGGTTGGTCAACATCGGAAAGATAGTGATGTTAATGAAAAAGGTAACCATTTCTATTTTTCGCGATGTTGACCAACCCGTAAAATCCCTGATAAGTCCACGGATTAGCATAATTAGTTGTGTTGACTAATTAATTACAGCATGTGTGTATGAGAGATATACGTCCTTGTAATGGAGTTTAAAATAGATAAAGAGTTACAGAGGCTAGGTTAGGTTATATAAACCATTTATTTTATTTATTCCGATCATTCAGAGCATGACGAAAAAAGAGAAAATGGTAGAGAAAACAGTGTGAAAAACTCAGTATACTTATTGGGTCGCCTGTGCTATATCTAGGCTTTCCGAAGGTATATAATTAACGGGGTTCTGAGCTTATTAACCACTAGAGAATTGTGAGCTTAAAAAGGTCAATTTTTGTCTTGAATTCTTAAGATACTGTTTTTATTTTGTGTCAATATACCTCACACTGAATGCCCTTCACGTCTGTAAAGTTGCTGTAACCATACCAGGATGAATCCCTGAATGTTTCCAGCCCAAACGTTGTGTTTATTTCAGTTGTAGGGTAAAGTTAAGTGTCCGATGGGCATTAGAGGTATGATTCTGAAAGCAAAAGAAACTATGGTGAGATGTATTCATTGACCTTTGCTGCTATAGTTACCAGTGAAAAGAATGGAGAGTATAGTGTCATTATTCTTCTTGATAGAAATAAATGCCATCTACTGTGGAGAAGATCACATGAAACTTACAGTTTCAAAACAATGGCTACTTGAGTTGCTGCATCTTGAAGACGCCGAGGCTGAGGACTTCCACTTGAGAGATGACAATTGTACTGGCGCAGAGGATCCTGAAGGCGTATTTATATTTCAGACATATTTATATGAATGTTGTACGTCGTCGTCGGTATGTATAATTTTTGTTATAAAAGATGCACGTCTTATAAATTGATGAAAACCCTTATAGCTAGACTTTGATGAGACGTATAAGTCCAAGATATGTGATACATAGAAGTGATAGAATATTGTGGTGGCTGCGACCTCTAAGTGATATATTAATCGTGAAAAAGAGAATGTGTTGTCACGAAAACCATAGCTTTTCAATCTCAACCATCAATGCCTCCGAACATCCATTGTTTTCCACTACCATTAAACAATAGCTAGATACCTCGTAGACACTTTCAGATTTTCATTTTTTTCTCAGTTATGGAAGTTCCAAAACCCATAAACTATATATTTTCTCAAAGCCATGATATTGTGACATCCGACCATGCACAGTACACAGTCATTACATTTGCATAAATGTCACATCCCAAGCGTTTAGCTGAACCGTCCAAAAATCAGATTTTCCTCCCTTTAGCGAACACGCTGCACGATTTCAAGTTGATATTTGTGCATTGACAAGCCTTAGTAATAACCTTCAAATCCGTGTATGGGGTTTCCTTTATATGCCTATGTTTTTGTCATGCACTGTTAAAGGTGTTAAGGTGCTTTTCAAGGAATTGTAATTATCGTGCCATATAGTTTGAATGGAGACTCGGAGAATAAATCGCAGCGTGACTGCTAAAGGGAGGTAAACATGATTTTTGGAAGGTTCAGCAAAACGTTTTTCATGTGACTATTATGCAAATAATAATTGTTTACTGTGTACGTTCAGATTTTCAAGTATAGGATTTTTAGAAAACATGTTTTCATTGGGTTTGGGACTTCTATAACTGAGAAAAAAATAAAAATCTGAAAGTGTCTATAAGGTATGTAGCTACCTTAACTCGAAAGTTGTGGCAGTCTTTAATGCTGAAAAATCAGAATACTTTTAACAACGTCAGTTATGCTAACTTTACTGTTGTAAATATTTTTTCAACTCTTAGGATCGCCCAGATAATAAGACCATAGTGTACGACAATGTTGTTTACTCGGACCGAGGGCAAGACGTACTCGAAATGACATGTTCTTATCCAACTAAATATGATGTGGCTCCCATGCATGTTGTTGCAAACCCATGGTGAGTATATTTTTTACATTATCTTTGATTCTCATTTATTTGTTCGATGGCTAACCATTCTGTTAAATTTATTAACCTAACGTGTTGACTGTGATCCTAAAAAAGACCCTTCAAACAGTCCCGAGGATGTCGCAAACGTCGCTTTTTCATTTTGCTTTTAATGCTTTTCAATTCGCTTGATAGCTCGATATGAAGTCAAGAACTGTTTTAAGTAGTTATGGTGTAAACAAAAAATGACCTAAAATGATAATGAGAGCCAGCTGAGTTGCCGTTACCCAAACCAAACCAGCATGCCTTCTTGCATGTCTGTCTGTCTGTCTGTCTGTGTTGCTGTTACCCAAACCAAACCTGCATGCCTTCCTGCATGTCTGTCTGTCTGTCTGTCTGCCTTCCTCTGTCTCTCTGAATTGCTAGAAATTAGATATTACCGTTAAGAGAACTAGCAAATGAATAGAGTTAAAATATTTAAATGTAACCATCAATAAAGAGCGTGTCAATTGTTATCTGTTGGTGTGATATTATTAACTCATGCGAACAGGTTATGCCTTAAAACTTATTGTTTTCATCGGAAAATTTAACCGTAACATTCTTATTTCAAGTTCTCCTAGAATTCCCTTCGCTGGGTTGGTACCTTCAGTGTGGAGGGGTCTCTCTACAAAGATGACAACTTCGACACACTCTTGGATCCTGCCAAGGACTTCCCGATACAGATCTGCAATGGTATTCATATTTACTTTGGCATAGCTGTCGTCAGTGGTGATGATTCTCTGGAACTATTTCTGGAAGACTGTTTTGCATCAGAAAGTCAAGATCCCCATGCTCAGATCACGCGATATCCGATGATCTCTGATGGGTAATTATGAAATTGAACCGCATTCACTAAACTCGCTATAACTTACATCTAAAATAATTTGAAGACACAACTGAACACAACAGTATGTGTTTAAAGATTGCATTGATTATTGCGTGCATTTGTCATCCAAGTTCGAGTTTGATACGGATACATGAATAATAGCTAGCTAGCTAGCTAGCTAGCTAGCTAGATAGATAGATAGATAGATAGATAGATAGATAGATAGATAGATAGATAGATAGATAGATAGATAGATAGATAGATAGATAGATAGATAGATAGATAGATAGATAGATAGATAGAAAGATACATAGATAGATAGATAGATAGATAGATAGATAGATAGATAGATAGATAGATAGATAGATAGATAGATAGATAGATAGATAGATAGATAGATAGATAGATAGATAGATAGATAGATAGATAGATAGATAGATCGATAGATCCATAGATAGATAGATAGATAGATAGATAGATAGATAGATAGATAGATAGATAGATAGATAGATAGATAGATAGATAGATAGATAGATAGATAGATAGATAGATAGATAGATGGATGGATGGATGGATGGATGGATGGATGGATCGATATCACAATGTTAAAAAATTACCTATCAAGGAACAGTTACCGCCTTTCGTAAAGCATATTCATGAAGCAAACCTGGTGAGTATAAATATTTATAGCTGGTATTTAATGGAAAGTGCACACGTAATAATCTCTGTCAAATATTTATTGATCTAGTTACATAGATATCTTGACAGTTATATCCTCGAACTACAAAACTGCACGATACACTGATAATGTTGAAGACGATGAACTGTCTGCATATTCGAAATGTTTTTTTTTGTTGTTTTTTGTTTGTTGTTTTTCCTCTTGGCAGTTGCCTGGACGACAGCATGACAGAATATGAAGTGTCGCCTCTGAATGACCTTGAGAAGCATTTTGCATGGAATGCTTATGATGCCGTGAACAGAGAGGGCGTTGGTCCGGATGATGATGTTGATCTCTATATCCACTGCGCAGCCGTCATTTGCAAGAAGAGTCAAGACGGAACAAGATGTGATCAGGTGAGTGGTGATAAACGTCATACAAAACAAACCATTATTTGCGGATTGAAAAGTTCCAAAGGGGAAATGCAATAATTGTCAAAAATTCTTCACATGGAGTGAGTTACCGTGATTATTGTAAAAATAAACATAAAGACAGTAGAGATTATACTCTGAAATAATTTATTCAGTCCTTTTATTTCTTGAATGTAATTTGTTGCAGGGTTGTAACTTGTCCCGAAAGAAGAGAAGTATAAAAAACGGCAAGCATTCCTTCATCACCCACGGTCCTTTCAGAAATATCCAAGATGAAAGGTATTTCACATTATAAACGTGATTGGAAATGTGCACTGTAGAATGTGTCGAGAGAAAGTTATCTTGTTAAAGTTGGACACTTACATTTTTACTTTTTTAAGTTGTCATGTACATTATAAACTCTTATTATGTTATTTTATTTCAGGTGCGGTGCAAAGTCCTAAGAACTCTTTAGCAAAACAATGATGCTTGACATTTTCCTCTGTATTCAACAATGGACTACGAAAAGCAGATTTTTGAAGACGCGTGATTTCTCATTGATTCGTTTTTCGCGGACTGTTTGAGAACCAATCTAAAACAAAGCTGTAGAAGTAAAACAGCGAATTGCAATGTTTTAATTTGATAAAAATAAAAACACTAAATTGATTAACCCTCACCTTTTGAATGGTTCATGGTTACCTGTGCTTTGTGTACATGATGATTATGATACAATTGTGCTAGAAAAGACATGAGAAGGTGTTTTGTTTTCAGTCCAAAGGTTGGCATTTTTTGCAACAGCACATTCACTCCTTTTATTTAAATTTCTCATTAGGATACACGGCATTAGTTCGGTTTGTGAATTAAAATAATCTTACGGGTAACACGACTTGAATCAAATATATTTTACTTTGCTTACTATTCGCGCCATAGGAAAAATAGTATTGCAGTGTCACAGTGATAGTTATCTTTGTGCGCCCCCATGCGACAACGTTCGGATATAGAATCATCAAACAAAAGTAAGTCAAGCATGGCCTCTTGGTGTCGAAATTTCCGTGATAGACACTATAATATACCAGCAATCAAACGTTGAAACATTCATGTGAAGAGGGGATGATAGAACAGTTAAAACATACACGTAAGTCGTTGACTCCCTCTGGAAGTAATATTCAGTTTGATTATCACTTCTAGTAATTAAATCATGAAAAGCTATTGGTATTAAGATGATCTTAAAGTATAGTATTTGGAATGTAAGGTAAATTTACCGCACAAAATTACATTTCAACTTTTCATCACCAATTCATCCTAGTTCAGAATAACTGATTGACAGTGTGCGTGTAAAATTTGATTTGGTGTTTCGATCATTAGCCTCGTTCCAAAACTGAAACTGTAGTCATAGGGCGATATACACAACAAGAATACACAACCCTGCTTGGCTTAAACAAACTATGGCATGTAGTAAGTGTAGTCCGGTTTAGTACGACATCACTCATTGATGCCCCTCACTAGCTGCATTTTATTCTGTTCTCGGCCACCGGGATACTTAGGATATATTGATGCGTAATTTTTATTATTAAGGCTTACCTGAATTAGAATCAAACTCACGCTAGGCCGCGTTCACATGCCTCTTTGACTTGGAATTGACTTGAAATTAAAAACAAGAATTGTCGACATGTTTAAATATGGGTACATCATGACGTTTTGTTATGTTTATATCATTGACAGTATGCAGAACGAATCCACTGTGTTTACCAGTAAGATAGTTGCACGTATAACGATTCATGGTGAAACGAATTGCAGAAAGAGAAAGAACGAAATAAAATCACGTAGACAATTCTATGTCCTCACAAAGCCTTCTTTGAGGATTGAATCAACAATGAGCACATTCTCCATTAAAGGGCAGCTGAACGTGTCCACGTTATTCAAAATCTTAGATGCATACAGAAAAGCATCACTGGCACTGGATGAGGACTCCGCTATCGGAGTTTCTCATCCAAAACCAAACTTTTTAATAATAAACGAATTTGCCTTGACAGAGTGATGACATTAAGGTCAGATGCACACGATATACGATAATAAATAATTCATTGTTTCATGTAGCATTCATTCCTATGAGGTAATCGCAAAAATGAATGGCCTTAAAAGATGTTGTTTTCATTTTAATGGCCAAAAGATGAAAGGCTCCGTGTATAATTTTAATTTCTCCGTTTCCGCTAGCAAGATAACCCATCTTGCTGTTGAAACTATCCCGAGGTCATTAGACCCAATGATGAACAGTCGGCCTTGAGTATCAGTGCATGAAGAGACATGTACAGCTCGCACTGGAGGCTAAGCTGCGTAACTGTCATTTACACGTGGACTTGAATGTTAACGACGACTAAAGTGCTTTCTTCCCTGAGGGCTCCTCGTCCCAAATGTACATCAGTGAGAGGCGCTATTTATTATCTCGTGTAACAAAGTACTCTCTTAAAAGCATCGTGGGTCAACTTGCTTTATATGTTGAGAGCATTGGCTACTGAGCATTACAAATCATATCTTTCAAGTGTTAACAAAAAGGGTTCATTCTCACTTGAAAAAATAGGATCGATGTTGTTCTAAATTCTCTTGAGACACGTTGTTCTCAAACCACTTCAAGGTACGGTTTTCTCCAGTGACATATTTTATTCGCACGAAACTAGTCATGTGGTGCTGTGCTAGGAACAGTTCTGACTCCGTATCAACCTGATATGCAGTCCTTGCCCAATATTGTAAAGCACCCATTATCGGTTACCTCTATCAAGAATAAAACATACGTAATGTTGTTTTCTTCTGAATGATCTCAAATTTCTCGGCATTATGATTGAATTATTGCCACCAATAGTTACCACGGGAATTGTGATAATCACCTTTTTTGCAGTCAAACTGATAGGCATGGACGGAAACGCGTCGAACACGTTTTAAAAGATTAAGTCAATGACACTGCAAAATCTTATTAGAGGCGTAATTGCAGTACAACGGATTGAGAAGTGTCTTGATGTCATATCTACAGTGAGGAGGTCGAAAATATTTTGCTTAACGCATTAAGTCTAAAAGTAAAGTCCCTAGCCCTTGACCATATTTTGCTCCTTGGAGACAAACATTCGTACCCTCAGTTTATTCCAACTCTCCTTCTGGTCTAGCACGAGTGGATACTCATTTCAAAGCTATATCAGTAAGAGCACTTTTTACCTTCTTAGGTTTTCGAAAATGTAATTTTTCCGCTTTGACCTTACACATGGATGGCGGCCATTTTGAATAACAAACATTGGTAAATTTTTGGTAATTTGTTCCTTTAGTGCAAAACTTTGCAAGGAGGCCCTTCATTTTTACTCTTGATAATGGTTGTAAGTTCCATTGAGGAAAGTTTGAGCAAACGTTTCAAGTCTTTCACTTTCGAAGTACATACTACGATAATAGTATGTGATTTTCACCTGAAGAACTCACACACACTGTGTTCACTAATCCATTTTTTGTAGCTAAACGCTGGGCTTTTCGACATACTCTGGCCAATTCAGATACAATGTGCCCATAGATAATAACCAACATATCACGCGGTGAATGTACTAATCCTGTATCACTATTCTTCACATCTGCGTGCAGAAGAACTGTTGTTTGTTTAGGTTGGAAAAGCTATATCAGTGTCAACACAAAAAAACGCATCGTGAGCAATACGAGACAAAGTAATATTAAAACGATTATCCGCGGATTTTGTCAATTCTCAGACAAATACATCTTCGAGTAATCATCTGCAACCCGCTTCTAAGCGTGACGTTATCACGTGAGCCTTCCCCTTATGATTGGGTGTGGAGGAATTTAGTGGAGATATTGTGGGCATAATTTTTGAATTGAAGTTATTGCTCCGTTGCACACTGAGCTCTTTGTAAAGTTGAACAAATATTTAAATCGTCTACACTGCGATTAACTGATGTTGGTACTCAATGACAAACCGTTTTCAGCAATATATATAGGTCATTACACACATGTAGGCAGTGTTGAAAAATTCAATCTCTTAAACATTCAGCAATGCAATATTTTTTCGGAGTAGACCAAGAAGCTGTATTCACATAGAGAAGAAACGCACAAGGAAATACACGAAAGTACGGCTCATTGACCTTTATGGGCATTTTTATAACTCCTCATCGTCTCCTTGTCTAGTTGCGACAAGCGTGTACTTCTCTGCGAGCAATGAAACAGCGGCTGTTTAAAATTCCAATTTAAAAGTAAAACCATTATAAAGTTATGGTAAGGATCGGTTTAGCGTGTTTCAACATCGATGCAAAGCGTCATATGTAAAAATAGAATATTATGCAGTAGATTACCGTGGGTTTTCAGTGATTCTTTGTTATTTTGTATTCTACTATAGCTTTGTCAATACCAGTGAATTTTGTGACGTCATCCCCAAGATTATTACTGATAATATATCCGATTATCGAGTGTTGACGTCAAAGGTGTTTTCTACATATACAAATTCACTGGCATTGCCAGAACTGTAAAAAATAGCAATAATGTACCCCTCCCGGCCCATAACGGACTCAGCAAACGTTGCACTCCATAATGTGCTCGGCTTTGCCTTGTACGCAATGTTTTACCAAGTTTTATTTCGTCTATAATAGTCCGGGACGGGGTACGTTGCTGCGCAAATGTAGTGCAGTTCAATGAAACGGTCGTTTCTTGTTCCGCGTATATATGTCACTAACAGAACCTTGTATAATGTATTCTTTGTATGATAGATCAGAGAAATTGATTACAGTAAAATGGTATCGTTTGTTGAACATGTACAGTTCCAATGGAAACAATGTCTCGCTGATAGTGTTGTATTATTTTGTATACTGGTGTTTGGTTTTCTGATGAAAAACACTGGTTCTAGTCGGCACACCTTCACTCACAAGGTCACATGTTGCATCACACTACCGATGTAGAATTGATACCATTGTGGAATGCGGCGATGGAATTTATTTATATCATCCACCATGGCAACAGCTCAACGCACACTTATTGTGCAAAATACTATCTGTCCTTTCAAGCTAACTCTGAGATCAAAGGTACATTACGATATGGCGTGTCACATTATTATCTCGACGCTGATTCATTGCGAAAAGTGCACATATAGAATTTGTTGCAATAAGCCCGGGGATACATTAATCAAATCGTGAAAATAACATATTGGCGTGACGGATGTGCACCGTGGATACCATCAGCGTGAGGAATATCAAATTATCCACACACGGTTGGTAATGTAGTTTCTACTAACAACCTACAGCTCCAACAAACGTTTGTCATAATCCAGCTCAATATTTCAATGATACTTTCGAAATTACTCATTTGTATATGTACAAAACATGATGAAATGTAGCCTATTTGTCTATGCAGGTCACAGAGTATTATGTGAACAAAGAGGCGTTTTCCTATGACTCGCAGAAAAATTATCTTTCTTCTCATCAGATCATTGAAGCGCTTGCTGTGCTATATTTTCTTTAAAGTTGTCATAGGATTTCACTTTGGCATATACATTTTGATAGAACGAACATGATATTCGCCAGTTACCCGAAATACCTGACTCCGATAAAGGAGATTCCATCAATGTGCATAATTTAACCTTGGCATACTTTTAACCTTTTTTTTAAAGGCCATTTTAAGGCCGGATATTTCTTCACTTAAGGTTAATATTGCCAAAAGTTAAACAAATGCAAGTTTTTGGAAAATTCATCTGAAATAAGTCTTGTGGACTCGATAAGTGACTCGCAGACTTTGTCATATTTCCCGTGCGAACAAATGTCGTTTCTTTTAGTGTTGTGTGATAAATTGATTTCGTGCTATTTGATGCAAGGCCATTCATGCTACTCTTGAAACGCCGAGTTACAAACCCTTGGTTAAAAGTATGAGCCGCATCATGTGACACATAGTATTAACAATCCTCGTGGGAATACTTTGCTTTCAATGCAGTTACAAAAATCAACAATCGACTGTAAAGTGGCCACGTACGTAGGTTAAATACTTAAGCCGTGAAATTCTGGTCTTTATGGCCCACGATCTGCAGCTTTAGCATTGTTCAAATGACTTTACTTTATTAGAAAATTGGTTTAGTCACTGGAGGAAGTATACGTACAAGTATCTTACAGAATTGTACTGTAGTATCCTACAAAATTGTACTACCTTCAAAATTGTGAGGATATTTTAGGTTAAAAATTCTAAAGAATAAGGCTAAGATCACACTATCACAAATTTTCGGACGAAAGTAGACCTACGAACAAGAGCAACCCTCCCGCTTAGCGCTCTGTTATGTGAAAATAAATGACAGTTAACAGTTCATCATGGACAATAGTTATTAAGTTCACCGTCCCTAGCACCTATATATAAAACTAATGATTGTGCCTTTTATCCAACATATGCAACATGGGCCATTAAGAGAAAGCTATCAATTATGGAGAGCGCCCTCTTCGTACCTATAGTCGCTCTTGTATTGGCTTTTTTTGAATTTGAAGACAGGCTGTGGAATTTTTGATAAATGTCATATCGCTCGTTTTATCATTGGCCCCTGGATATTCAACAGCTGTGCACATTCGCTTGTAGTCTTTATCATTATCTTTAACGTTCTAGAAATGTATACGGTCGATTAACTTTTATGATCAAGAATAACATGTAAAAACATGGAAAAAATGGGGTGAAATTCTCCAACTTCTTGAACCATTAATATATGTAAATTCATATCTAGCATATTTTACTGTGAACGTACTATTACTTTGCTAGAGATGGTAAACTTCATTATTTGAAATTACTGCAATAAAAGAACATTAGATACCGAAAAAGTACTTGCACGACTATAGAATTATCCTTGCAAGCGAAATCACGACGCTGTTGCTTGCTTAAAACGTCCATTCACATCGTACGTTTACCAGGACAAAAGCTAACATGTCGAAGTATACGCACCGCATCTTATTTCATGAATTATCGCATTTGTAATAATCAGTACGCGCTTAAATTTGATGTTATGTAAGCTTGCAGAAAGTACCTACCTCCTAAAAACACTTATAATATATCTTTTTAACCCGTTACAATTTGTCAAAATATCCGCATTATAAAATCTCGTTTTAAAGGGCCCGTGAATGCGTGCTTACGTGTGTGTATCGTCCTTCAACGCAGGTGCATCAACACGTAGGGTACATTGAACCATCAAATGACACGGCCATCAAAATGCTCCCATGCAAAACCAGTATAAATGATGAATGAGTTCAGCTTGTCGGTGAAGCGACCTTCATCAGAGGTGATCGACAAACACATGAATAGTTAATTGTTCCTTATATTTGTCAGGAACGATGAAACTTCGAATTCGTCTAGAACAGTATTAACTTAGTGGCGAGGTCGAAAAAAGAGCCTTTTCATTAAGTTATAACTGTCAAGCTCCTCTGGGTATACTTCTTCCTTTGTAATGCTGTACCCATGGGTCTTCTGATCAGATAACTTGCCTACCTTTTAAAACTGCCCCTGGCAAAGAAAAAAAACAAACAAAAAACAAAGTGATAAACTACCAGGTGGAATATTGATATTTGTTGAGGAGGTATCTTCCAAATAATCAGCAAAATTGCATGTTTGTTTTGGTAATTGACAAAAAATGCATTAGTTCCTTATGAAAAGGTAGTATATCTTTATTAGCAGTAAAGTACAACACGGTTAGTTTCAGTAAACAATTTATCAGCGAAATACCATACTCGTATTAACCCCAATTGATTCATCAAGGAACAGACGAGCTAATATAACTCTTGGCCCTTTTTACAAAGAGATCCATAATAACGAGATCCTCTAATAAAGAGATCGTCTTAAATATGCAGTCCCTTGCATGTAGCATTGATGCTTGCTCACGAGAATGACGCTTTACTATTGTTAAAAATTCAACAAGTTTGGCCATAAGTCCGATCCCTTCCTAATATATTATGCGCATAATGCATCAATGCAGACTATGTGTTTACATTGAAACTTTTGTCATGCCCTAAGGACAGAAACAGGTAACTTGTCTAGATTAAAAGACAGATACTGTAGCTTGAAAATCCATCAGGCGTTACACTGGCTTCATGTTGTTAATTAAGCTTTTTAATTGTACGAGCCATGGTCGCCTAACCGATAAACTAGGCGACCGTGAATTTGTATGCTACAATGTATTTCGATTTACGCACTCGGCAATCGCTTTAGTTCATCTTCTCGTAATATCGCCAGAGATATTGTGCCTGGGTGAGTTTGCAAACGATCCAAATAGCTCAGGTGAGATCGACCTGGACAATCGCCAAGCTGCTTCGCGTTTGAACATTGAGATTAAGATATCGAGCTATGCGTATGCTCAGAATTATCCGAATAATAAATTCAAATGAGTAATACGTTTATCCAAAACAGACAGCAAATAAGGGAGATCAATTGTTGTGATGTATCGTGAAGTAATGGGACTCGGAAAAGGCCCGCTAATCCCAGTCCGAGGGAACCAATAATCGGAACAAATTTCTCCGCACTACAACATTGGAGGAAATATCCCTTTTATATTTCAACTGTTTTGTCACAATTTTTGCCGACCGGAATACACCATTAGACTCCATGTTCGATAATTTTGCCACCACAAATTGTTTCCACTTGAGGTAGTGTAAACCCGTCAGCTTAATTGGCAACATCGTTTATGGAAACGGCCTTTATATGTGATTAAGCTTCTAGTCAGCCTCGGGATGCAAGTTATGGATGCACTTCATTGCTTCTGCGCTGGCAGCGATATATTACTATACGCTTTTTACTATAATGATTGCGGTTTCTAACATTAAATCTTCTATTTTTGTATCGCACGATGTGACAATATAGAACTAAAGAATATGTCGACGTTTTTTCTCAAAATACACTCGGCCTAAAACTAAAAAAAATATACCATGACTATTAGTCTGTAGATTCTTTCAGGCCTGACACAAAAAGTAGTGAAAGGTTCGTTAGCATGACATTATGCAAATATTACGAATTCACAACATAGTAAGGGTAAGTAGCTGAGATAATCCCTCCACAACAAATTTCTGGCATTATGTCATTTCTGTACCTCAGTAGAGACTGGACAAAACCAAGCAGTGTTCTAGTAACTGACAATATCTCTATACAGGAAGTAGTGTGCCCATGGCACCATGATTGCTTGTATGATCATATCATGTCAAATATTCCCGCAACGGTTTCTTTGCAAGGTAACTCTCTATTGCTCTCCAAATTTCCCAAACAAGTACTACATAGGCAATTAATGAGATTCAATTTATTAGAAGGTTGTAAACACACTTTGTGTAGTAAACATGAAACCATAACTGGTTTCAGTGATGTGGGGAATGTACAGAGTGTTCTTCATATGATAACCAAGGGTCAGTGCAAATGACGCGACGATACATTGGTTTTGCAAAGAGAATGTGACTGGCACTAATAATAGTGTACGGTACCAAGGCCTTATTTGCCATTTCCAAGACCAAGTGGTTTAGATTTCATCCTACATATATTATGCACATATGTATGCTTGAACCGATTTTTGTCTCAATTTGGATAAAATGAGTCACTGTTAACTTTCTATGCGAACGAAAGACGGAGAAGTAGGCATGAATGATCAGGCAGCAAGTGAGGTATGCAAAATGCAAATCAAGGGAGTTAAGCGAAAAATTATGTTGACTTTTTGACGATCAATCCTCACCAATATTGTTTATTTTCCAGGAATCTCCTCCTTCCTTAATATAATACCTCCGGATATTTTGACTGAAGTGTACAAAAATAATAATGAAATGGGTTATCTGGTTAAGGATTACATTATAAATTGCCTCTTTTCGATTGTAAGCTTTCGATATTTATTACTAAGTGCCTTAATTCAATGATTGCGGTCGCAGGCGATTTTGGCTCAATTTGTGTTGAGGACACCTTTACTTTGCCGATAACGATGGATACTGTAACTGCAATGTCTGGAAGTCCTCCAACACCTTTTAAGACAGAAAGTTTGCTAGATTGTACATTCCCGTACGACCCTATGTCATCTCTGTCACTTCAAGTAGCGACGGAAAGGAGTTGAATGGTTCCCCAAATATTCGCTACATCTTTGACTCTTGTCTATAAGTGTCATCCTTCAACGCGCATCGCACGGAGCTGGTTTTCTTTGTCGTTGAGTGTTGCGAGGCACTTGCTGTCAAGTTGCCGTAGAAGAAGAAAAACAGTTTTGCGACGTTAGAGGGAGATGAAATGCTCTGATGCTTATAGATCTTATACCCTCCAGTCTGTAGACTAGATACCACAATAGAATGAACCGTGTAATGTCGGGTCGCGTGTTTTTTGTTGCTAAACGTACATTAAAAGATCGAATCATAAAAGCGAATATCATCAGGTAAACTGGCTTGCTGCTCAATATCAAGAGATACCATGTACCGCAAACTGTTACAGAAACTTACCATCGGTTCGGTCAGTGCACACCGTAATATTTAAAAAAACATACTCCATGGAATATTCAGGCCGTGGCCGACATATTAGTATAATATGATATGACAAATACGTTGTAATATGATTAAAATAGCAAAATTGGGAGAGAGAGAGAGAGAGAGAGAGAGAGAGAGAGAGAGAGAGAGAGAGAGAAGAGAGAGAGAGAGAGAAGAGAGAGAGAGAGAGAGAGAGAGAGAGAGAGAGAGAGAATGAATGACATTCGTTTGCTACAGATAATCTTCTACACAGTTCATTTTGAGAAGCATGATGTAGAATATCCCTCGTTGTCGTTTCCATTGATTGGACGTAAAAATATATTCATTTGGTCATTGTCGTAATCATGTGTATTTCAACAACTATACTGTCACCTAACGACTTCTTTTATATCTTATGAGAGCCCAATGGCACAATGTACTTCACAGCCTCGTAATAATTGTGATTTAATGCGCTTTATAATATACACATTTACAATCATTTATGATCGCCCATCCTGCTTTTGTTGGCGCACATTTCTTTCTGAAAACACACAAATGTCAGTAATATCTATTTTATCGTTGGAAACACGCTTCTCACAAGACCCGCATTTCAGGCTGAAACCCGTACACAAGAAACGATATCATACGTTGGTGGCGATTAACAACGTTCAATAAGACCTTATCATTGCTGTCACATACATTTGTGTGCTTCGGTGAGTGTCTTTTATGACAGTCGACAACCTGCGTAACACAATATTACCCACTATAGCCTGCGTAAATCGATTTTTCCTGATGTCTTCTTAATTTTATTTTCATTATCTCTCTGGCGAAAACATTTGTGATCCCTTTCAATGTTAGCAACGGTGGGAGACTTTTTTGACGTCAAGAAAACATATCATTTTGATAATCATTTTCACACGAGACGGCAGAAGGCTTAAATATGACGATAGTGTTTTATTTCCTTCGTCACTATTTCGGGCAATTTAAAATAATGTGTTAAGTAATATCGTCTTACGATTCAATTGATCAAAGGCGTGCATCTTAAACCGACCATGGCATGATGGTAAGAATAATAACATTTGTTACTAACGCGGCATTGCAGCCAGTTGATTCCTCAAACAGAGGGGAAGTTGCGCTGCGCGAACGCAGGCTTGTAAAATTGTATCGCATAGAACAGTGTTCCCGCAAAAAAATACCATATTTCGTACAATTTGTTCACAATTTATAGATCATGTTCCAAAAAATTCTAATTTAGTGGAATTCAAATTATAATATCTGCGTCGATAACCTTAGTGTATCTTAATAAGCAGTTATCTCTTTACACAGTAAAAATGGGCTCATTGACTGCCATCTATTTTGTGTCTCACAGCTATTTTAAGATTTCCGAGTCACAACAGGCTGTCGTTTACAAGGCATTGGCGGCGATGGGATGACATTCTACGACACTGTCAAGTCTTTGGAGCGACACCGTGCATATCGGCACGTGCGTTGCTTTTCGAAATCTCAAAACGTTTGTCTGTTAAGACAACTCATGTGTAGGTGTCATATTCAATCTAAATTCAAATTTGGCGGACCTAATGAACTGCAAAGCGAGATTCCTTAGATAAACTCTATGGCGGGTGTTGTTTAATAGAAGGAATTTCCAATTCCGTTTATGGCGACCAATGTATGCTTTCACCTCACTCCCCTGCACGTGATATGGTTGAATCATTTTTCTCTCCACCATAACATAATGTTACTTTACTAGTATAGCAGCTTGATCAGACAGTCATAGACAGATACGACCCTTGATCCATACTATATTTCTAGGAGACTTAGATGGCTTCAGATAATACGATGAGAAAACGTACGTTGAAATTACATTGGCGACGAAATTGCGGACGCAAATGTATTCTTTTAAACCAAGAAACGCGATTTTTTGCTCGTCGTGAGTAACCAATTGGACATGACGGGAAGCGTAAGCAGACACCTGGTCAGAATTGTTGAAACCTGGGAGATGAAATTGCTGTGGCTTGCGACAACTACCGTACTTTGATTGCGTCGAATGACGATTGAAGCCTACTTTCCATTCGTGGAAACAGCGACGCGAGTTATCAGACCCCTGCTTTTTATGCCTGTGTGAAACGTTAAAGCTCGGGGAATTTTGACAACGCAGAAAGTATAGTTTTCTGGTCATTCAAACACTGCTGTGTAGACAGTGCTTTTATCAAGCACTGCGGTACACCCTGTGCAAATGGAATGTTCATTTAAACCCAGGCTGCGACATGAACCTTTTTCATGATAAAGCGTCGGCTTTCACAGGCAATATCATAATCTGCATATGCAACGACTGTACCTCACGACAGTCATTCGAAAACTGTGTCCGGAAGTCCTTTACTTATTTTTTATATCTACAAATAATCATATCAAAACATTGTTCAGTAAAATGTGTCTGTAGTATTGCCACTTGCAAATTGCTTATACAAGAAAGGTATGGAGACACCCATTCCACTAGAAAGGGTTTTTAAAAATACTCTGGAGGGACAGACGTAAAGGCTTTCGAATCTGGATGTCTCAATCGCATTTCAGTAATGCATCAACTGTTATCGTATTTCTGCAATGTACGTCGCGAGAAGACATAAGACATCGGTGAGGGGAAGTCATATAGTAAGCGCTACAATCCGTGTTCCTTTGATCTAATATTCAGAGTCTCTTGACTACGCGACAGTTGCCTAGCGACAACATAAGACTGCAGAGTAGAGACGTTTTTTACGGGCCCGGGTAATGACACGGAATCTATGATATTTGCAACACGCTGAGGCGAATGTTGTGCAACGATGAACACCTTAAGACGAACATACGACAATAACCATAGAAGACTAAATCAGACAATAGCTTGTTGGCACTTGACGACATCAAATCATCGTCATTTTGCTTAAAGTGTTATCCACGAGTATGCTTATATGTCTGTATGCTAAACGCTATTAATTAATATATGCTGTGTAAAATGGAGATTAGCGAAGTTGCAAGAGTCAAGACGTAATTAATAGGGCGTTTGTGTTGAAATATACGCGTCGAGACAGAGAAAGTAGAAGCGTCACGCGTTTACTGTCTATATTCGATGGCATCTGAAAGTTTATCGTTGACTCCCCTGGGCCAGACTGCCTTTGGGCGGCTATTTCAGCTCACGTCGGCCAATTTCAAGCTATAAAAGCTGGTCGAAATTGAAATTACTATGTCAAAAGAGTTTTACAATCTTAGGGTTAGCTTGTTTGCTTCAGAATGCGTATGAAAAATGATATATGCAACGTTGGAGCGCCACAGTAAGAAGGGTACTCAGAGCTGATAAAGCGATGTTGTGAAAAATGATAGTGGCAGATTTTTTTATCATTGTTTTTAGCTTTTTGAGGAAAGACAACTAGAAGTGAAATGAAGCCAAAAGGTAAACGTTGAAAGCATACGGTCCGACGTATAACACATGAAAGTATTAGAAAAGTGAAAGCAGCAACAAAAGTGAAACATGTTATTGATTATTTCTGCCAAATAACGAAAGAAGATATCCAATAGGATCTTGAACTTGAAAAATACATCTCGCTATTGCTTCTTTCTTTCTTTCTTCCTTCCTTCTTACTTTCTTTTCTTTATTTCTCTTTCTTCCCTTCTTTATTTATATACTTGTTTATCTATTTATTTATGTAGTGTCCTTTATTTCTTTTATGCTGCAGCAGTTGTTTGTGTGACTTTGAGTCTTGCAATTATGTGTTGTTGGTGATGAAGAATGACCCTATTTGTCGGAAAACTAATATGTCACTGGAGTCAAAAGCCGTTAAGTAAATGACAGGCCTAGTAGGTAGTATATCTGGATTTGCATCTCAAGTTCACAGTTCTGGGGGTGCTCAATGAAGTATTTATCCTGTAAATTACACATAAAATCACATATACTTATATGGTCGTGTGAAGTAGATTAGAAAAAAATGTACTTGACTTTGGCTGCTTGACAAAATTTTACGATTTAAACCAAGTTTCTTGTACCGAACGAACACATCGTGTTTACCCGTTCCAAGGCTGCACAGTAAAGATAAAGTATGTCTGCGTAAACGAAACGAATAACATGAGCTGATACACGTTGTTTTCAAAAGAATGTTCGAAAGTTAATACAATTAAAACAATTAGCACATACTCTTGAATAAACGTTATGCGGGCACTGAAACGTGCCCAAGTTCTTCTGAAACTCAGATGCATGCCAATAAACGTTAGTCGAAGTGTACGCTAACACTGCAATCATGAATTCGCATCAAAATCAAGCTTTCAATAATGACAGAATTTGCCTGTCAGTATGATGACCTTAATCAGACAGATACCATTTTAAATAATTTATTGTTTCGCCTTGCATTTATTTCCGTTATGCTTTCGCAAAAATGACATGCCTTTTATATAAGGTTTTCATTTTAAATGCCAAAGTATGAAAAGCGCTGTGTGTGTTTTTGATGTCTATGTTTCTAACAGGATAAATCTTTTAAACGTTATCTGAAGTCGCTAGATGAAATGATAAATAGCTTGCCCTAGGTGGAGATGTTCACCAGTAGTTCGAACTCGAACCTAAGCTGTACAGCTGCCTTTTGCACATGGACTTCAATGCTAATAACGAGTAATGCGTTTTTCAGCCTGTGGGCTTAGTGTCTACAACAATACGCCAGGGAGGGAAGCTATTATCCCTTCTATAGAAAATCATTCTCGCGCGCATCATAGGTCAACTTTCTCACCTGGAGAGTGGTGGCAGCTGAAGGAGGTGCCTTCAAAATCACATCAATTTAGTATTAGCGACAATAATGATGTTGCTTTCAGTTCACTTAAGACTTGTTCCAAGCCCAAAGTACGATTTCTTTACCAAGTTACATATTTTCACCCAGTCAGATACTACTGGCACTGTGCAGTGCATCGTTCTGAATCACTAACAACTTGATGCTTTCTTTTTTTCCGAACTACACACACCATTATTGGTTTCCTCTCTCCAGACCAAAACCTACGGCTATGTTGTACGCCCCCGACTAATATTAGATTTGGCGTTAATATGATCGTGTCAGCCACCTACATTACTGTATCTGTATATTTCAACTGATCTTTTAGCAGATTTCACAATAATGACGACAAAGAAAGGAATGGGCTGAACATTATTGTTGGAAGGAAGGTAAAGTATGCTTCAACATTACACACTACAGAGATCTAGTACGTTGGAGTAATATGACGGGTGGACAAGCGTATTAATGTCATACAAATAGTTCGGAAGCCTCAAATATTTTGCCACACACATTGGTTTTATGATTTAAATTCTAACGTTAACAGTAAAATGAATACGCTTGCACGCTTTGCATATTTTAGTCTAAAATATACATCGATAAACAATTCAAATATAACACGTGTTGCATGTGCTATTCTTAAATCTACAGTAATGCTCTAATTTTTAAATTGCATTGATGCAAATACTTGTGGATTATATAAAACTGCAAGACAGACGCATGCTTTAAAGGACTTTTGTATCCTAGTTATCGAAGTTTTTTGCATGTGATTTTAACTAGCGCATAGGACAACTGGGTGTGGAGAAATGTCGTCAGCGTGGATGGTAATAACGGTCTACCACTGCTTACTACTCTTTTTGTCAAACGAATCTTAAAGCGTCTTCTGCTATAAAGTGATGCTAGTCAGGGCTAAAATTTAATTGTCACCAATTGCATAGGTCATCACATGCATACAGGCTATGTTGAAAATAGTAGACATCTCGACATGATGCGTTGAGTAGAAAAAGAAACGGTTTTTACGAAGAGAACAACAGTAACGGAGAATGCATTAACATTACCGCTTAAAGGGCTTTAAGGGCAACATTATCAATTGTCTTCGTTTCTAGTCTAGTAGAGATAAGCTGCAGTAACAACTTTAGGAACAATCAAATACTCGTAAAGATAGTAACGTCAGGATAGTAGGTAGCTTAATAAGGTTTGGTGTAAAGCGACATTCGTACCTGGTAAAAATAGGACTTTTTTATAATATGATACAGCCTTGATCATGCCTAGATATTTGATAGAATATAGAATTAGGCCCATCAAATAAGCCCGGAGAAAATGCGTCGTGCGAACAGACACACTGAGATGTGCGAAGGTTACTTTCTTTCATTTATTTTTTATGATTCTATCGATTAATTCTATGTTCCTAGATTAAAAATAAAATGCACATTTTTACAGCACTCTGCTGTTCCGTTTTACACAAAAAAGCTACACAAATTGGCTACAAAATTGCGCTCTTGAACGGATTGTTATCGTATATTTATATCATTCGACAATCAATCTGGCCGTAACAGCATTTGTATGCAAAAAATGAAACGAGAGGCAATCAAAATTTTTATAGTCAACTGAAGAGAGTGTTTACAGTTTCTGTACCATTTTATAATGCAATGAAACGAGCCATCATTTCCCATGTTTGTGTTCCATGTACAGTGATTATCCGTTAGGGGTCGCACAGGTAAACGAAATTCATCATAGCAACACACACTCTAGGAGAGTTTGTCTTGAGGCATATGCTCAATTCTTATTGAAACAATATCTCGGTGTTAATGTTCCATTATTATTTTTTTAGTAATGTTTCTTTTACAAATGAAAACTTTTTTACCATTCAGGAAACTTACATTTACAGTGTTGGGGTCGATATTGCGTGTACTTCATACTACAAAATGTTGTTGTGACCATGAATTGTAAAGGGGAGATTTATAATTCTAAGAGGGAATTTCTTTCAGCTGGGTAATGTGCTACTTCGCAAAGCACTCTCTTTCCTCGTAAGCTGACGCTGAGCTCCCATGTACTTACGATATGACAGACTCGTTCCAGACGGCAATAATGCACTGCAAATGGCGCATTTATAGATACAGCTGCGATAAAAACAAGCAAACAATAACAGAATCGTAAACGTCACACGCCAGAGTGATGTATGAGTGCCGTGGACACCACCGTGAAGGGAAATACTGAATTATTCACCCAAGCTGGAAGTGTAATTTCTACTAACCACCTACAGCTCCAACAAACATATATTAAGCGTAATATTTCACTGAAACCTTTCCCTACGTTTACGTACAAAGCATAATTGTGTGTCTCCTTCTTGTCTGTACAGGTCACGGTGTATATTGTGAATAAAAACCTAAATGATATCTTTTCTTACATCGGATCATTGAGGTATTTGCTGTGCCATATTTTCTTGGCAGGTGCATGCCATAGGATGTCACTTTGCTGTTCAGCCTGATAAGGCAAACATGGCATTCGCCAGATAGCCTGCCAGCCTGGATCTCGGTGGAGGAATTTTCCTCAATGTTAGCATCTAATTCACTGTTTCATGCTTAGATTCTTTGTAATTGATGTTATGATATCGAAACATTGGTTTAACGGTTGCCGTGCTGTTATTTCCGTACAAACTTTGTGTCAATATCGCACACAACTAAGTGACTGCTAGCTCTCGTCATTGTTGTAGTGTATCAGAGACTAGCAGACCTAGTTATATTCAATCAATATTTTGTTACTCGCTTTTTTAGTGTGATTGTAATATCAAAACGTTACTTTGCCCACCATTCGTCTAAATATATGAGCTGCATCATGTGACAGATAGTACAAATAATCTTTGGAGCAATGATGCATTGACTGTCCGTGGGTAACGTTGTGTATGCAAGTGGTATACACGACTCGATGGGAATGCATGTTTGAGTGTGAATAGAATAAACGGGTGCCACACCAAAATATTGCCACCATCATGAGATCAGACAGTTAGCTTGGTACGAATACGTATTTCAATACTAGAGTGACACAATATGGTGTCATCAACTTGAACAGGTAGAACTAAATTTCCTCCACTAGGATATTGTATTCTCAGTTTTCTTTGTGATATGTCAAGTTTTTGAAAATGCCGGTAAATTTGAATGAATTGAAAACATTGTGTAATTTCTTGTTTAATTTCTTGTCTATTCTATCACTATCATTAAAATTCAATATCATTAAATTTGAACGATTAAAAAGAATATCGAGATGAAAATTGAAACTTTCAGGATATTTTCAGGTCATAAATATCATATACTGGCAGCTCATTGCCCTTTCGGCTTTCTTGCACGTGCTGAAAACTGAAATATCACAATTTGTCGAACGAAAGTTTAACTGGAGGAGGGCCAATCCCGCTAAGCGCTCTGACAAGGGAAAAAAATGATAAAAATCATGATGCACCTCGTCCCAAGAGCCCTTACGTGAAAGAAACGGTTGTTTCTTTTAATGTACATAATTACACAACTTCAACTCTCAATTATATAGAGCGCCCTCTCCATTCCTCGTCTCTCTTATATAGAACGACTTTGAAGAGGAAGCCTGGCTGTCAAGTTTTTGATAAATGTTATCTCGTTCAATCAGTTATTGGCTCCAGGATATATAACATATGTGTACACTTTCTTACCGCCCTTATCATTGCAGTTAGAGTTCTAGATTTTTATCGGTTAAAGTTTATGATCAATCGAACCAATATTTGCACGACTGGACATAATATTTCTTTCGAGCGAAATTGCCACACGGTTTCTTCCTTAATACGACTATTCCAGGCTTGCATTTACTGGGACAAAAGCTCACATTCTGGCATAAGAAATGCTGATCATCGGGACATATCTGACTACGAATCTCTCTGATTTATCGACACATTATTAAAACTAAGTGTTTGGTCACCCTTGATATAGTACAGACAAGAAGAAAAAATATAACCTATATAGCAACGTCACATCTCTTTTAAGACGGCCAAAACTTAAATATACAATATAGCAAAAAACATCCGAATTATAAAAACGGAACAGTGAGAATAAGTGTTACGCTCTTTTTGAAAACGTCAGTGAATGCATTCATTGTAGTATGTGCATGTCGTTCAATCAACAAAAAAAGAAAATGTGGGTTACATTGAACCGCCGAATGATACTGCCGTCAAAATGCTCCCATGCCAAACCAGTGTAAATGATGAATGAGTCTGGCTTGTCGGGGAAGTGACTTCCATCAGAGGTGATCGACAAAAGCGTAAATGATTAATTGTTCCTGGTTATGTTTATATCAGTCAGCAACGACGAAACTTCTTCGTCTAAAATACAGACTAGATGGAGTAGTCGGAAAAATAGTTCTTTTTCATCCTGTTATAACAGTAATAGTCCCTTGGGTACAATTCTGCCTCTGTGTTGACAGTACCCACGAGGCCCCTGATCGGCTATAACTAGCGTATCTTCTAAACCTGCCACCGGCTATACACAACATGATAAACCGCCAGGTGGCAATATTGAAATAGACATGTTCTGTTCCCCACTTGGGGCTATGGCAGTTTAATAGTCATTTACGCAGGAACTTCACTGCTTGCATGTCGGAAGGGAGCGCCTTACAGCATGTAACATTATGAACAATATATCAAATAGAACAGAGACGCTATCTCCTTTACTTATAGTGAATGATCCTAGGTAGCGATAGATAGCAGTTTAAATTGCCTCATTTCGACTGTACATGCTCTCTCGTTCCATATTTGTTATCGCGTGCCTTTGTAATAATTGCATTCATAGGCGATTTTGGCGTATTTTGCAGATAGACAGTATGCATTGACGGTACGGATACTGTAACTTCACTAAACATCTAGAACTCCTTCTCCACAACACTTTTTTCAGGCAGAAAGTTTGTCGGATTGTATAAGTTACTGTATGACGTAATGCTATCTTTGCCATTTCAAGTACCGCCTCAATATTTGTAATGTCTTTGGCTCGTATCTATAATTTCTTGACGTCATTATAACTGATAACATATCCGAATATCGAGTTTTGAGGCCTAAGGTATCTCTTACAACTAAACATTCTGTCATTGCCAAAACAAATGTACAACCTCCCCGACCAAAATGGTCAGCAAACTTTGCACTCGATCATGATAATGTAATCGGCTTTTCCTCGTGCATTATGTTTTTGCCAAGTTTCTTTTCGTCCACAATGGTCCGGGAGGAGGTACATTACTGCGTTAAAATACGATGTAATGTTATGATCATATCGATATCGCTTTTCCGTGTGTGTATGTCATTAATAGAATCTTGTATAATGTCTTCTTAGTAAGGTAGATCACCAAAATTGATTATAGCAAAATGCCATTACTTGTTGAAAATGTACAGTTTCAATGAAACAATGTCTCCTTGATAGTGTTGAAGTATCTTTTATGCTGATGTTTTGTTTTCCGATAAAAAAGACTGGTTCTAGCCGGCAACTCGTCACTTAGAAGGTCCGATGTTGCGTTGCGCTACCGATGTATAATTGATACTATTCCAAATGTGGCTATGAAATTTATTTCTGTAGTCCTCTGGCAATAGTTCAACACAAACGTATTGCGTAAAAAGACCCTCCCTTCACAAGAAAGCTAACTCTGAGATCAAAGGTACAGTACGTCATCACATGACGGATTATGATGTCGACGCTGATTCATCGCGAAAAGCGCACATATAGAATTAGCGGCGATAAGCCCATACATAAAATAATTGAATCTGCAAATACGTGTTTCAGTGACGGGTGTGTATCATGGATACCATTGGCCGGGGAAATATCAAATTATCCAATCATGGCTTGAAATGCAGTTTTTACTAACTATCTACAGTTCCCAAAACACTTGTTTTAAGTCAGCTTAATATTTCAACGTTACTTTCCTCGTTGGTTTACGTACAAAACATGAAATACAGTCTACTTGTCTATGCAGGTCACAGACTATCTATAATGTGAACAAAAAGGTGTTTTCCGACGACACGCAATAATTTTTATCTTTCTTCTCATCAGATCATTGAGGCGCTTGCTGTGCAATATTTTTTACAGTTGTCATGGGATAACACTTTGTCATATATATTTTGACACATTAAACGAACATGATGTTTGCCTGTTATCCGAAAGGTCTGACTCTTACTTAAAGGGAGATTCCACCAATTTAGCATCCATTTCACTATGGCATACTTTAAATCTGTTTATGAACGTTTCCTTGCTTATACGTCTACACTTCATTAAGTTTATGTTACTAACAACCGAACAACTGCAAGCATTGGATAATTCACCTGAAATCAGTCTAGCCATATCTTGAAACATCAAGTAACTAACCCTTGTCAAAAATATGACCAGCATCATGCAACACACTATTAATAATAACGATCCTCTGAGGAATATAGGGCAGTGAGTGCCTTTTGGTCGAGTACCTTGGACGTGAAATGGTTTTTGAAACAATTGCTTCATGAAAAAAATGTATTTAGGTACCGAAGGAAGTAAATATATACATGAAAGGCAGAATGCGCTAATTATTGTCAAAACACCTGTCACTACTTCTCGGTTGTTTTTACCGGAGGTGCATACATTTTTCCTCTACGGCTTTGACTTCATTGAGTGTACCGATACTTGTCTGTTGTCTAGCTGTACTTTGCTGCTCGTGTTTATTATATCGAGTTTGTCACTAACACAATAAGAACTAATTTGGGATAATTGGATTGTGAAGTTATGTCAATTTCATCTACAAATGTAAATCATCTGCTTTTCTTTTTATGTTACACATTTGTTTGTATAAGTAATTTGTAATATTGTTAGGGCACCTAACATTTTTGAGAAATTTGAAAAATATGAAGATCCAATTATACCAAAGTAGTTCCAATCATGTTAACTGTGGAACTCATAACTGTTTTGTAGATTGTGACTCGGTACTATTGTCTTGCAAATCTGAATGGGATTGCGATTGAAAGACTATCTGTAAAAAATTAGGATTTTTAGGTCAGAAAAATTCAAGAGAGATGGGCCTCAGATTGCACTATCACTACTGTTCGGACGAAAGTATTATCAGGATCAGCCACCCCACCTGGCCATTTGCTATGTGAAAATAAATGACATTTAACAGTTCAACATGGACAATAATCATGGATTTCGTCGTCCACAGAGCCTTATATATAAAATTAACGATTGCACATTTTACGCTACATTTGCAACATAGGCAATTAAGAGAAAGCTCTCACTTATAGAGAGAGCGCCCTCTTCATACCTATAGTCTCTCTTGTATTGGGCAGCTTTTTGAAGTGGAAGACAGGTTGTCAAGTTTTTGATAAATGTCATATCGTTCTTTTATTGATCCCTGGATATTTAACAGATGTGTACATTCTCCTACAGTCTTTATCATTACCGTTAGTTCTAGACATGTGTACGGTCGGTTAACTTTTATGATCAAGAATAACAGGTACTTGCACGACTATACAATTATCATCGCCAGCAAAATCACAACACTGTTCCTTCCTGAAAACGTCCATTCACGTCGTACATTCACCAGGACAAAAGCTAACCTGTGAAAGTGTACACAACGCATCTTATTTCATGAATTGTCACATTTTTAAAACTAGTACAAGTTTATCCTTGATATTATAGAAGCTTGAAGAAAAATCTACCTCTTTAAAAAGAGTTATGGTATATCTTTCAAACCAGTTATAAATAATCCACATTCGCATTATAAATTCTCGTTCATAAGGAGCTAGTGAATGCCAGAATGAGAGCTTACGTCCTTGTGTCGTTCTTCAACGCAATGGAAAAAAAAACGTAGGGTACATTGAACCGTCAAATGATACGACCGTCAAAACGCTCCCATGCAGAACCATTGTAAATTATAAATGAATTTAGCTTGTCGGCGCGAAGTGACCTTCATCAGAGTTGATCGACAAACACATGAATAGTTAATCGTTCCTAGTAACGTTTATATCTGTCAGGGACGATGAAACTTCTAAATAGTCTAGAGCAGTACATTCTCAGTGGCGAAGTCAAAGAAAAGTGCTTTGTCATTCAGTTATAACTGTCATGCTCCTCTAGGTATACTTCTCCCTTTGTAATGCTGTACCCATGCGTCTCCTGATCAGATAACTCGCCTGTCTTCTAAAACTGCCCCTGGCAAAAAAAAAACAAAGTGATAAACTACCAGATGGCAACATTGAAAGGGACATTTACTGTTTACTACTCGAGGCTATGGCAAGTTAATTGTCATTTGCTCAGGATATGCGCTTCACTGCATACAAATTGCAAGGAAAGTGCCCTTTTACAAGACAGCACTTCACGTTGTGAAATATATATAAAGTTCGGACGCTATCTACTTCTTTCATGATTAATCATCCTCAATACGGATCTCTCTCTCTCTCTCTCTCTCTCTCTCTCTCTCTCTCTCTCTCTCTCTCTCTCTCTCTCTCTCTCTCTCTCTCTCTCTCAGACACATACACACACACACACACAAACAAGCACAAAGATTCTCACATGTTTGTTTGGTCCGTTTGTCGAAATTAATCAACAAAATTGCATGTCGTTTTGTGTTCATGGACGAAAACTGCATTAGTTCCTTATCAAAAGATAGTATATCAGTACGTATTAGTAGTAAAGTAACACAATATTATACATCGATGAAAAGAGGAGTTTATATAAGTGTTGATCTTGTTTACAAAAAGGTCCTTAAAGACGCCCTGTTTAATATACAGTGTCTCCCTTGCATATAGCACTTGTGTTTGATCGAGAAAACGTCGTTAATGTTATTATTATGGTTAACAATTCAAGGACAGAAGCAGGTAACTTGTCTAGATTAAAAGACAGATTCTGTAACTTGAAAATCAATCAGGCGTTACACTAGCTTCATGTCGTTAATTAAACTTTCTTATTGTACAAGCCACGGTCGCCTAACCGCCACACGAAGCGACCATGAATCTGTATGCGACAAGTGCAATCGCTTTTGTTCATCTACTCGTAACATTCCCAGAAATGCTGTGCATGGGTGAGTTTGCAAACGCATCAATAAAGCTCAGATGAGATGGTGAGATCGACCTGGAAAATCGCCCAGCTGCTTATCGCGTTTGAACATTTAGATTAATGACGAAAAGTTTATATATGAAGCAATTCATATACTCAAAATTATCTGAATATAAGATTCAAATGAATGGTTTTTAGTAGACAGGAAAAACTTACTGGCCGTTTTCTAGTAACCCACAATATTTCTATACATGAATTAGTGTGCCCTCTTCCCGTTGCTGACCCTCGATCTCTTGTTAGTACGACAATACCTTGCCAAATATTCCCTGAGCGGTTTCTTTGCAATAAGTCTATGTTGATCTCTGTTGCTCTCGCAATGTCCCAAACAAAAACCACACGGGCAAGTAATAGAGTAAATTTATTAGAAGATTACAAACACAACTTGTTTAATGAACATGAATTTTGTTTATTTTCTACGAATTCCTCCCTCCTTTAATATAATACATCAAGATATGTTAACTTTACACAGAATAAAAGGTGGAATGGATTAACTGGCTCAAGATAACATTGTAAATTGCCTCTATTTGACTGTTAGAGTTCTTTCTTTCGACATTTATTATCATGTGCCACCGAAAGTTCGGAATCCGATACTGCAATTTCACTGAATATCTAGGAGTCCTTTTTCACAACATATTTTCAGGCAGGAAGTTTGTTGAATAGCATATTCCTATACGACTCGATGTCATCTTTATCACTTCCAATAGCGATGGAAAGGAGTTGAACGATTCCCTATATATTTGCTACATCTTTTACTCTTATCTGTAAGTGTCATCTTCTGACGGTTATTTTGTCAAGTGTCGCCGAGTGCTCTCGTAACACACGCGCTGTGTTTTCAGGCACTTGAATTCAAACAATCGTAATAAAGGACGAAGAACAGTTTTGCGACGTTAAAGGCAGTTGAAATGCTTGATGGTAACAGATCTTATACCTTCTAGTCTGCAGACTAGGTACGGCAATAGAATGAACCCTGTAATGTTGAGCCGTTGGTTCTATGTTTTTGAACGTACATGAAAAGATTGAATTATAAATGCGAATATCATCTAGTAAATTGGCTTTCTACTCAATATCAAGAGGTACTATATATTTCCTTTAAATGTTAGAGGGACTTACCATTGGTTCGGTCAATGTACACCCTAATACCGATTTTAGTTTAAAAACATACACCATGGAACATTCAGGCCTTACTGGACATAATGTCATAATATGCTATATAAAAAAGGTGTAATGAGGTGAAAATAGCAAAACGTGTTAAAATACAAGGTGTAGAATGTTTTTTGTTAAGTTTGAGCAATATGCTAAGCCGAGTTGCGTGACCAATTCTTACACGATAGACATTTCTGCACAATAAGTGCCATTGAATAGTTATTTTAAATTGTGTAACAAATGGCAGTATAATAATAACCTTATAGTGTCTATTGCTCTAAAAAAGGGTGACACGTTTTGTTGAATTGCTCTGAAATGCCAGGCACGTGTGAAAGACACCTTTCTCGACACTGATGAATTGCAAATGGCGCGTTAATAGTAATGGCCTTCGAAACTCAGGTACAAATATCGATCGTACGAAACACATGCCTCCTGCAATCTGCTGTGACACCGGTGACTCGGGAAGAACTCGCCATCTACTCCCACTTGACGCTTAATCTCCAAAAATGTTCACCTGTTAGTTATCATAATTATGTCTAGCAATGGTGCGTAAAAATCATAGGCAAATAATGTAACGATTTGGTGGCGCAATCTTAACAATCTCATGTATTTTTAAAGTTTTCGAAATTGCCTTTTTTGAACATATCGTTCCCATCTAAACCTAATGCAATTACCTTTCTTAACAAACACCATAATGTGTTTGTGTAACAACTGATAAAATGCTAGCGTGTCAGATCTGCTTTTCATGGACGCCAGATTTTACCGGGACTGCTCTCAACTGCTGAATAAATTTGCATAATTTTTGCATAAAATCATCATCAATTTTTCCTCGCAATATATTGATTCAATCTTCTGTAATGTTGTACTACTTGCACTATGAGGGCGTCAGAGCGAAGTTGAAATTTAAGACTATGTATCTAAAACTACAGTATGGTAACCCTGTAAACGTTTCATTTTGATTAAAACTGTGGGATTTGTCCTTCACAGCACATAGATTAGTACAAATAAATCATATGACGATTATTTCAGGAAATCAAGGAGAATGCAAGCCTCTGTTATTAGATATTATAGTTCGTCTAAAATATCGTCATGAATATACGGCTAGTTTTCGGGTTCGAACCCACAACATACGGCATCAGTCGCCTAGCGGAGAGGCCACAGAGAGAACCGCTCGGGTAAATCTCCACTCCCTACCATTTATAGATACTAAATCTTTCTCCAACATCATGATATACTGTTATTCGATGTCAATCTATCACATTATTACGGTATGTGCAACATTGATAAGATTAAGTTATGGCTCTTCCATTGGCTCAAAAAGTCAACACTTGCAATATAAAAGGTACCTCATTTTGAGAGAGAGAGAGAGAGGGGGGAGAGAGAGAGAGAGAGAGAGAGAGAGAGAGAGAGAGAGAGAGGAGAGAGAGGGAGGAGAGAGAGAGAGAGAGAGGGGGGGGAGAGTGGGGATATGACAGACATTTGTTTAGTTAAAATCATCTTCCACACTGTTCATTTTGAGAAGCGTGTTGCAGAAAATACCTCAGTTGTCATTTCTTGATTTGAAAGGAACCTATATATTAATTTGCGCATTTTCGTATTCTTCAGTATTTCAACAAAACATTGTAAGCGAACGGCTTCTTTCATATCTTCTGAGAGCCTCATGTCATAATGTTCTTCACAGCCTTGTAATAATTGTGATTAATGCACTTTATAGGACACACATTTACAGGTCGCCCATCCAGCTTTTGTTAGGACACATTTCTTTCTAAAATCACACAATTATCTGTATCTTTGTTATCATTGGAAACACGCTTGTCACTGAATCCACATTTTAAGGCTAAAAGCCATTACACAAGAAACGAACCCTTAAGTTTGCAAACAACGTTCAATAAGGCCTTAGCATTGGTTTCACATACATTTGTATTCTTCGGTGGGTGTCTTTTATGACAGTCGTCAACCTTCGTAGCACAATATTACTCATTATGGCCTGCGTAAATCGATTTTTCATAATGTCTTCTTCATTTTTTTACATTATCTCTCTGGCCAAAACATTTTTGATCCCTTTCAATATTAGCAACGGTGGGCGACTTTTTTGGAGTCATGAGAGCATAGGAGCAAATTTTGAGAAACATTTTCACGCGCGACTATTTGCCTTTTTTCCTTCGTCGCTATTTCGTGCAATTTGAAATAATTTGTTCAGTAATATTGTCTTATGAGTCGATTAATCAAAGGCATGCATATTATGCCGGCCATGACATGTGAGAAAAATAGCGTTTGTTACTAACGCGGCATTGCCGCCTGTTGATACCTGGAACAGCGGGGAGGTTGCGCTGTGCGAACACAGGCATAGAACAGGCTTCCCGCCAAGTGTTACAATATTTTGTACAACTTGGACACAATTAATAGATCATGTCCCAAAACTTAATTATAATTTAGTGGAATTCAAAATTATATTAGCTATATAGTTACTTCAGGAGAAACAAAGCAAAATTAATATATAACCGTCAATAACCTTAGTCTATCTTAATTAATACTTATCCCTTTGCAATGTATAACTTGGCTTATTGATTGTCATCCACTTCGTGTTTCACGGCTATTCTAGGATATCCGAGTCACAACAGGTGGTTGTTTACATGACATTGGTGGTGATAGGGATGACATTATATGACACTGTCATGTTTGGAGAGCGACACCGTGCATATCGTCAAGTACATTGCAATTGGCAATGTGAAAAGGTTTGTCTGTTAGGACGACTTATGTGTGTATGTGTGTCAATTTTTAATCTAAATTCCACTTTCGGGGACCTAAGATAAATTCAACAACATGTGTTGTTTAATACTCCTGTCAAGGAATTTGTAGTTTCGTTTATGGAGATCAATATTTGCTTTACCCTTCCTCCCCTGCACGTGATTTGCTGAACCGCTTTTTTCTCCACCATAGCGTAATGTAAGTTTACGAGTAAAGCAGCTAGATCAGACAGTAAGAGACAAACACGACCCTTAATCCTTACTATATTTCTAGGAGATTAAGATTGCTTCAAATGATACAATGAGAAAACGCGCGTAGGAATTACATCAGCAACGAAATTGAGGACGAAGATTAGTTATTTTAACCAGGCAAACGCGACTTTTTAGTTTACGGTGAGTAACCAATTAAACATGATGGGACGCATAAGCGGACACCCGGTCCGAATTGTTGAAATCTGGGAAATGAAATTGCTGTGGCTGGCGACAACGACCGCCCTTTGATTGCACCAAATGACGATCGAAATCAATTGATGGTATTTTCTGTTTCCTAGGAAACAGCGACATGAGTTACCAGACCCCTGATGTTTATGCCTGCGTGGAACGTTACAGCTCAATGGGATTTTGACAATACAGAAAATATTATTTTCTTGTCAAATATGCTGTATAGAAGGTGCTTTTACCAGGCACTGTGGTATACCCCATGCAACTGGAACGTCCATTTAAACTCAGGCTGTAACATGAAGCTTATCTGGATAAAGCGTCGCCTTTCATAGGCAATATGACCATCTGCATATGCAACAACTGTATCCAACGACAGTCATTCCAAAACTGTACTCGAAAGACCGTTACTTATTTTTACATCTACAAATGATAATATAAAGGCATTGTTCAGTAAATTGTATTTGTATTCGTGCCACTTGCAAATTGCTTACGCAGAAAAGGTATAAAGACACCCATTCCACTGGAAATAAGACAGAAAAAAATGGACATGAGAAAAAAAACGAGGGTTTTTCAAAATACTCATGAGGGACAGACGTAAAAGACTTCAGAATCTGGATTTCTCAATCGCATCTCAGTAATGCACCCACGGTTATCGCATTTCTACAATATTTATGTCAAAAGAAGACATTAGACATTATCGGTGAAGACAAGAGATATAGTAAACTCAACCATCCTGGGTTCCTTTGATCGTAATATTGAGTCTTTTGACTACGCGACAGTTGCTTAGCGACAACTGCAGGGTGGAGACGTTTTAACGGACCCGGGTAATGACATGGATTCCATGATATATGCAACATGTTGAGGTGAATATGCAATGATGACCACCTTAGGACGAACATACGACAAGAACCATTGAAGTCTAAAACGGATGATATCTTGTTGACACCTTACGACATCAAATGATCGTCATTTTGCCTAGAGTGTTATCCACGAGTATACTTGTATGTCAATGTCTGCATGCTTAACGATTTTTGATATATAGACGTGTAAATTGTAGGTGAGTGAAGGTCTGTATGCCGTATCGCCCCATGGGTTGCAAGAGCAAGACGTAATTAAAAGAGAATTAATGTTGATATATACGCGTGGAGGCGTATAGAAGCATCTCGTGTATACTGTCTATGGTTGACTACTGTGGGCACGACTACCGTTGGGCTACTGCAGCTCACATCTGCCAATTATAAGCGACAAAAACGTGTCAATATTGAAAGCATTATGGCAAGGACTCTTACATACTAAGAGGTAAATTATTTCCTTCGAAATGCGTATAAAATATATGCTACGTTGGAGCGTCAGAGTAAGAAGGGCACTGCGGGAGCCAATAGGGCAATCTTGTGAAAGATGCCACTTACAGTTTATCGTTATATTGTTTTTCCCTTTTCAGGAACGACAACTAGAAGTGAAATGAAGCCACATGGTAAACACTGAAAGGACACAGTCTGACGTATATCACATGACAGCAGTATTAGTGAAAAAGTGAACGCAGCAAGAAAAGTGATGTGACACGTCATTGATTAATCCTACCAAATGACGCAATAAATATTAAATAGGACCTTGAAATTGATAAAAATATACTACTATTGTTTTATTTATTTATTTATTTATTTATTTATTTTGTTTGTCTGTTTATTTGTTTGTTTATTTATTTATGTACCAAAAGATACTTGGTTTCTTTGTTTTACGCCGCAGCACTACTTTTGTGGACTTTGACTAAGTCTTGTTCTTATAATCATATGTACTTTAATGTTGGTACTGGTGTTAAAGGACCCTATTTGTCGGAAAACTAGATATGTCACTGAAGCCAAAAACCATTAAATAAGACAACCAGAAGCATATCTCGATTTGCATCTCCAGTTCACTGTTCAGGATGAAGTATAAATTCTGTCAATTACACAGAGAATCACATACTCACCATGGTCGTGTAAACTAGATTCAAAAAATGTAAAAGTGCCATAAATACTTGACTTTGGTTGCGTAGGGACGTTTTACCACTGAAACCAATATACTTGTACCTAACCAACACATTGTGTTTACCCGCTCCAAGGCTGCACAGTAAGATAAAGTATGTATGATTAAATGGAACGAACAACATGATACACGTTATTGTTCAAGACCATGTTCACAAATTAATAAAACTGTAATAATGAGCACATACATACTCTTGATTGAACGTTTTGTGGGCACTGAAATGTGACCATCTTCTTCTGAAACTCAGGTGCATGCCAGTAAACATTAGTTGAAGTGTACGCTAACACTGCATCGTGAATTCCCACCAAAATCAAGCTTTCAATAATGAACGAGTTTGCCTGTCTGTATGATGACCTTAATCAGACAGATACCATCGTAAATAATTTATTGTTTCGCGTTGCATTTATTTCCGTTATATTATCGCAAAAATTATTTGTCTTGTATATTAGGTTTTCATTTTAAAGGCCAAAAGATGAAAGGCTGTGTTTATGCTTTTAATATCAATGTTTCTAATAAGGTAACCCTATATCTTTTCAATTTATCTGAAGTCGCTGGATAAAATACGAAATAGTTTGCTCTAGGTGGAGATGTGTACCAGTAGTTTGAACTCGAACTTAATCAGTACAGATGCCTTTATTTGCACATGGACTTCAATGCTGATAACAAGTAATGCGTTTTTCAGCCTGTGGGCTCAGTGTTTGCAACAATACGCCAGGGAGGAGAGCTATTATCTTTTCTATAGAAAATCATTCTCGCGCGCAACATTGATCAACTTTCTCACCTGGAGAGTGGTGGCAGCTGAAGGAGGTGCCTTCAAAAGCACACCAATTAAGTGTTAGCGAGTATAATGTTGTTGCTTTCAGTTAACTTGAGACTTTTTGTTTCTAGCCCAAAGTACGATTTCGTTACCCAGTTACATATTTCACCAAGTCAGAAACTACTGACACTGCTATGCATCGTTATGATTCACTAACAACATGATGCATTATTGGTTTCCTCTCTCTGGAACAAAATGTACGGTTATGTTGTATGGCCCCGACTAACATTAGATTTCGCGGTAATATGATCGTGTCGGCCGTCTACTATAAATTTCAAATTGTCTTTTAGCAGATTTCACCATAATGATAACATAGAAAGAAATGGACTGAACATTATTTTTGGAAGGAAGGTAAAGTATGCTTCAACATTACATATCTCTTTTACGTTGCAGTACAATGACGGGTTGACAAGTGTATTATTGTAATACAAATAGTTCGGAAGTCTCTAATATTTTGCCAAACATAATGCTTTTCTGATTTAATCTCGATCATTAACAGTAAATCACCGAAGTAATACGCATACATGCTTTTGGATATGTAAAATATATCGACGAACAATTAAAATGTACCACGTGTTACATGTACTATTCTTAAAACTACAGTTCTACCTTTTAAACATATTCGTCACATACAAAGACCTCGTGTTCTAAGTGAAGTCGGAAAAGCGAAGACGTGCCATCACAAACAATCTGATATCGGATTGTATGCGACAAAATCGCTTTACAGCAAATACTTGTGGATTATAGAAAACTACGAGACAGACCGATCCTTTAAAGGATTTTCTGCATCTTAGTTATCGGCGTTTAAGTTGTTGCGTGACCTTTATAACTAGAGCATAGGACAACTGGGTGTGAAGAATGTTCTTAGGGCGGACGGCAATAAAGGTCTACCGCTACTTACTACACTTTTTTGTCAAACCTGAAGGAAAAAGCGTCTTCGTCTATGAAGTGATGTTGATCATAGCTAAAATTCAATCGTCACCAATTGCATAGGTCATCACACGCGCGCAGGCTATGTTGAAAAACTAGATATTTCGACATGATGTGTCCAGTACAACATGAAACTGTTTTTAATAGTACAACAACAAGGGAGGACGCGTTAAAATTACAGATAAAGGGGCTTTAAGGGCAACATTATCACTTCTCTTCATTTCTAATCCAGTGGAGATAAGCTGCAGTAACAACTTTAGGAGCAATCAAATACTCGTAAAGAGTGTAACATCAGGATAATAGGTAACTTAATAAGGTTTCGTGTTTCATCATCGATGCAAAGTATCACTTGGTACCTTGTAAAAGTAGAACGTTTTTCAAAAGTAGAATCATGTGCATTCTACTGAAGAGTGTTCACTATAATGTGATAGAGCTCATGCCTAGAAATTTGATAGAATATGAAATAAGGCTCATCAAATAAGCCCAGAGAAAATATGTCGTGTGAACAGACACACTGCGATGCGCGAAGGTTAATTTTTTCATTTATTTTTTTTATGATTCTAGCTCTCTTTAGCTCTCTACGGTTTCGGTTTACACAAAAAAGCTTCACAAATTGGCTACAAAATTGGGCTCTTTAACGGTTTGTTATCATATATTTATATCTTTCGACAATCAATCTCGCCGTACCGGCAATTGCATGCAAAAAATTAAACGAGAGGCAATTAGAATTTTTAAGAGTGTTGACAGATACCATACCATTTTACAATTCAATGGAACGAGCCATCATTTCCCTTATTTGTGTTCCATATACAATGAATATCCGTGAGGGGTCGCATAGGTCAACGAATTGATCATATCACCATACACTCTAGGAGAGTTTGTCTTGAGGTATATGCTCAAATCTTTTTGAAACAATATCTTGATGCTAATATTCCATTATTATTTTTGTACTAATGCTTCTTTTTCAAATGAAAAATCTTTCGTACCATCCCGGAAACTAACTTTTAGAGTGTTGGGAGTCGATATTGCGTGAACTCTCTACACTGCAAAATATTGTTGTGATCATGAATTGTAAAGAGGAGATTTATAAAGTACTGAGGGAATTTCTTTCTGCTGTACAATGTGGTACTAGATCATCATTGTGCTTTTACTTCGCAAAATACTCTCTTTCCTCGTAAATTGGCTGTGAGATCCCAGGTACTTATGATGTGACATGCTCCATTCCAGGCGGTAATAGTGCACTGCTAATGGCGCTGTTATAGATACAGCTGCGATAAACACGAGCAAACAATTGCATCATCGTAAACGACACAAGCAAGAGTGATGTATGAGCGCCATGGATACCACCGTGAAGGGAAGTACTGAATCATTCAGCCTAGCTGGCAGTGCAGTTTCTACTAACCACCTACAGCTCCAACAAACATTTATTATTAAGCACAATATTTCACTAAACCTTTGTCATAAGTATACGTACTAATTATAATTCTGTGTCTCCTTGTCTATATAGGTCACAGAGTATATTGTGAACAAAAACCTCTTTTCTCATCGGATCGTTTTCTTGGCAGGTGCATGCCATAGAATGTCACTTTGTAACGCAACCTGATAAAGCAAACTTGTCATTCTCCAGATAGCCTGCCAGCCTGAATCTTGTCGGAGGAAGTTTCCTCAATGATGGCATCTGATGTACTGTAGCTTGCTTAGATTCTTTGTAATTGATGCTATGGTAGCGACACATTTGTATTTATGGTTTAATACTGTGCTGTTATTTCGGTACAAACTTTGTGTCAATATTACACACAACTAAGTGACTGCTAGCTTTCGACATTTTTGTAGTGTATACTCTATCAGCGACTAGCAGACAACGTAATATTTAACAAGTGTTCAATATTTTGTTACTCGCTATTTTAGTGTTGTTGTAATATCAAAATGTTACTTTGCCCACCATTCGTCTAAATATATGAACTGCATCATGTGAAAGATAGTACTAATAATCGTTGGAGCAATGATGCATTGACAGTCTGAGGGTAATTAGTTGATTGGATGTGATCATGTTGGTCTCTAAAGGCCAATAAGCATTATTTTGGCATTATTTTCCATGAATTGACTTTATGACCAGAACAATACTTTATAGCTGTACTTACTGGAGGATGTGTATGCAAGTGATATACACGACTCGATGGGAATGCATGTTTGAGTGTAAACAGAATAAACGGGTGCTACACCAAAATACTGCCACCATCATGAGATCAGACAGTTCACTTGGTGCGTATACGTATTTGAATCTCCATAAAGTGACACAATATGGTGTTATCAACATGTAGAAGTAAATTTTCTCCACTTGGACATTTGTATTCTTAGTTTTCTTTGTGATATGTCAAGTTCTTGAAAATACCGGTAACTTTGAATGAACTGAAAAATATGTAATTTCTTGTTTCATTTTTTGTCTATTTTATCAGTATCATTAAAATGCAATATCATTAAATTTGTACGATTAAAAATAATATAGAAATGAAAATTGAATTTTCCAGGATATTTTCAGGTAAAAAATATCATATACTTGCAGCTCATTGCCCTTTCGGCGTTCTTGCACGTGATCTCAAACTGAATTATAACAATTATTCGGACGAAAGTATAACTGTATGACCGGCGAACCATCTAAGCGCTCTGCTAGATGAAAAAATTATAAAAATCCTGAAGTTCCTCGTCCCAAGAGCCCCAACATGAAAGAAACGGTTGCTCCTTTTAATGTGCATAATTATACAACTTCAACTCTCAATTATATAGCGTTCCCTCTCCATTCCCCATCTCTCTTATATAGAACGACTTTAAAGAGGAAGCCAGGCTGTCAAGGTTTTGATAAATGTACATCGTTCAATCAATTATTGGCTCCAGGATATATAACAGATGTGCAAACTTTCTTACCGCCCTTATCATTATAGTTAGAGTTCTAGATTTGATCGGTTAACTTTTATGATCAATCGAACCAATATTTGCACGACTGAACATAATATTCGTTGCGACCAAAGAAGCCACACGGTTGCTTCCTTAAAACTACATTTACTGGGACAAAAGTTCACATTCTGAAATACAAATGCTGATCATGGTGACATACCTGGGTATAAACCACTCTGATTTATCGACACATTATTAAAACTAAGTGTATGATCCCCTTGATGTAGTATAGACATGAAGAAAAATATAACCTAAAGAAAAACGTAACATCTCTGTTAAGAAAGTCAAAAATTAAATATACAATATAGCAACAAATTCCAAATTATAACAATCGGACCGTGGAACTAAGTTTAATGATCGTTTTCTAAACGTCAGTGAATGCATTAATTGTAGCGTGTGCATGCCGTTCATCAATAAAAACAGAACATTTGGGTCACATTGAACCGCCGAATGATACTGCCGTCAAAATGCTCCCATGCAAAACAGGTGTAAATGATGAATGAGTCTGGCGTGTCGGGGAAATTACCTCCACCAGAGGTGATCTACAAAATCATAAATGATTAATAGTTCCTGTGTATGTTTATATATGTTGACAACAACAACACTTCTTCGTCTAGACTTGGTGGCTGAGTTGGAAAAATGGTACCTTTTCATCCTCTTGTGACCGTCATGGTCCCCTGGGTACAATTCTGCCTCTGTGTTGCCAGTACCCACAAGGCCCCTGATCAGATATAGAATATATAGAATATAGAATATATAGAATATATAGAATATCTTCTAAAACTACCCCGACCACAAACAAGATGATGAACCGCCAGGTGGCAATATTGATATAGACATTTTCTGTTTCCCCCTTGGGGCTATGCCATTTTAATAGCCATTTACTCAGGATATGAACTCCACTGCTTGTTAGCTGGAAGGGAGGGGCTTACAGCATGTAACATTGACTTCTCTATGCAGATAAAGTATAGAGCTCAATGCATTTCTGCATGGCGGTAATATGATTGCTTAGCGCATGAAACAGTCTGGTGTGTGACAACTAGGCTGTATTAGTTACTTATCGTAAGGTGTTAAGGTTGGAAATCAGCAATGATACTTGCACGACTATATAGTTATCGTTGCGAGCGAAATCACCAAAGTGTTGCTTCTTTAAAACGTCCTTTGACGTCGTACATTTATCAGGACAAAAGCAAACCTGTGAAAGAATACGCATTCCATTTCATGAATTATCGCATCTTTCATGATTAGTACATGCTTACTCTTGATATTATATAAGCTTAACGGAAACACATACCATTTTAATACAGTTATAATATCCATTTTAAAACATTTAAAAGTTATCAAAATATCCGCATTATAAAAGCTTGTTTGAAGGGGATAATGAGTGCGTGCTTACGTGCGTGTGTCGTCCTTCAACGCAGGTGCATCAACAAAAATAGAACACGAAGGGTACATTGAACCGTCGAATGACACGGCCATCAAAATGCTCCCATGCAAAACCATTGTAAATGATGAATGAGTTCGGCTTGCTGGTGAAGTGACCTTCATCAGAGGTGATCGACAAATGCATGAATATTTAATTGTTCCTTATATTTGTCAGGGACAATGAAACATCGAATTCGTCCAGAACAGTGTAAACTTAGTGGCGAAGTAGAAGAAAAGTGCCTTTTCATTCAGTTATAACTGTCATGCTCCTCTGGGTATACTTCCTCCCTTGTAATACTGAACCCATGGGTCTCCTGATCAGATAACTCGCCTATCTCCTTCTACTGCCCCTGGCCAAAAGCAAAGTGATAAACTACCAGATGGTAATATTGAAACGGGCATTTACTGTCTACCACTCGGGGCTATGGCAAGTTAATTGTCATTTGCTCAGGATATGAGCTTCACTGCATACAAATAGCGAGGAAAGTTCCCTTTTTATCAGCCAGCACTTCACGTTGTGACGCTGTGAAGAATATATAAAGTTGGACGCTAAAGACTTCTCTCGGGATCAATAATCCTCTGTACGCATCTCTCTCTCTCTCTCTCTCTCTCTCTCTCTCTCTCTCTCTCTCTCTCTCTCTCTCTCTCTCTCTCTCTCTCTCTCACACACACACACACACACACAAACACACACATGCATACATGTTTGACAGCACTTCATGTTGTGAAAAATATATTAAGTTCGGACGCGATCTATTTCTCTCATGATTAATAATCCTCAATACAGATATATCTTGCATGTAGCACTGATCAACAAAATGTCGTTACGTTATTATAATGGTTAAGAATTCAACAAGTTTGCTTGTAAGCTCGACGCATTTCCAGTAGACTATGTCCTTAATACATCGATGCAAACTATGTTTACATTGAGACCTCTGTTGTGCCCGTAGGACAGAAACAGGTAACTTATGTAAATGAGCAGACAGAAATTTTAGCTTGAAAATACATCAAGCGTTACACTGGCATCATGTCGTTAATTAAACTTTCTTATTGTACGAGCCAAGGTCGCCTAACCGCCATACCTGGCGACCATGAATTTGTATGCGACAATGTATTTCACTCTATACACAAGTGCAATTGCTCTTGTGCATCTTCTCGTAACATCCCCAGAAATGCTGTGCATGGGTGAGTTTGCAAACGCTTCAATAAAGCTCAGATGAGATCGACCTGGAAAATCGCCCAGCTGCTTATCGCGTTTGAACATTGAGATTGATGACGAAAAGTTTATATATGAAGCAATTCATATACTCAGAATTATCTGAATATGAAATTCAAATGAATGTTTTAAGTTTTTTATGGATATTAAATCATATCTTTACCCAACACAGACAACAAATTATTGATCAATCGTTGTGTTGTACCCTTAAGTGCAGTAATGGGATTAGAAAACAGCCAGTCAATTGTTGAACTTACTTTATTGTAGTGAGTTTAATCAATTTCCGTTTCATATTTAAGTAATTCAGCACCATTTTCTTCCTTCTTTAAAACGCTTCCTTCCAAATGTATTATCACACAGCATATCTACAAAAGATTTTCAAGAATCTACATGGGTAGAAATCCGCCTCACGGGAGAGGACAAGCTACTCATAGGATGCATTTACAGAAGTCCAAACAGCTCATCTGAAAACAATATGTTATTGCATAATCTTCTAAGAAGTATAAATGACTGTAACCATAGCCATATTCTCATCATGGGAGACTTTAATTATCCTGCTATCAACTGGACAACTGGCACTTCCGTCTGCTCACAATCAAATGCATTTATCGAATCTATCCGAGATGGTTTTTTATATCAGCATGTAACCCAAGCGACGCGTACCCGCCTTGGATGTACACCACACATTCTTGATCTTGTTTTAACTAATGATGAAGACATGATCGGAGACATTGATGTGCAGTCACCACTGGGTAAAAGTGATCATGCTGTGCTGAAATTTACACTGAACAATTACATTGATATAGGGAAGAAAAAGAACACTCGGTACAACTACAAAAAAGGAAATTATGAAGCTATGAAAAATGATATTAATATTAACTGGGAGGTTGAATTCCAAAATTGTTCCCAAGATGTTGAAATGCAATGGACAAAATTTTGCAACAAAATACAAGAGTCTACTGAAAAGTTTATACCAGTATGGAAACCCAAGAGCTCAAGTAATAAGCATAATTCTGATATTGACAAGAATACCGCTGCATTAGTCAGAAAAAAACATAGATGTTGGCAGAGGTACATGGAAACAAGAGATGAAAATAAGTATCTAGAATACACTAGAGTAAGGAATCAAGTGAGAAGTAGGACAAGAAGGCTACGCAGAGACATGGAAAAGGATATAGCGCGGCAAGCAAAATCAAATCCAAAAAAATTCTGGAAGTATGTGAACAGTAAAACTAAGATAAAGCAAGGTATACCAGACCTCGAGATGCACACTGATGCAGACCACATAGAGCTTACTAAGTCGGACAATGAAAAGGCTGAAGTCTTGTCAAAATTTTTCTCCAGTGTCTTTACTACTGAAACTGATGATGCTATGCCTAGGATACCACCAGTTGCCACGATAACTCCACACGAGAGCATTATTATTACATCTAACCTGATTGCCAAGAAGGTGAAGAATTTGAACACATCAAAATCACCTGGACCAGATATGCTTCACCCAAAGGTTTTGTATGAACTGGCTGATATTATCTGTGTACCACTTGCTATGATTTTTCAGACATCACTCAGGACAGGTCAGTTACCCAGCCAATGGAAACAAGCAAATGTGACAGCTATTTTCAAGAAAGGGAAGAAAAGTAAACCAGGGAACTATAGACCAGTCAGCCTAACAAGTATAATATGTAAATTAATGGAATCAATTATCAGAGACAACTTAATGGATTACTTCAAATGCAATCAGTTGTTCTCCAACAAGCAGTTTGGTTTTATCAGTGGCCGCTCAACTTCACTTCAGCTGCTTAAAGTTCTTGACAACTGGACAAAAATACTAGATGACGGAGGTTATGTTGACGTAATTTACATGGATTTTGCAAAGGCATTTGACAAGGTGCCACACCAGAGACTGCTGGGAAAAATACAAAGTTATGGAGTGCCAGATCATACATTGCAATGGATCAGATCATTTCTACAGAATAGAACTCAGAGAGTAATAGTGAATGGAAGTCTTTCACAGTGGGAGTACTTGAAAATGTAGAAAGTGAAAAAGACATTGGCGTTTTTATTGACTCAGATTTATCCTTTGAAAAACATATTCAAGAGAAAATTAACAAAGCCAACAAGATTATGGGAATTATCCGAAGGACCTATGTGTATCTAGACACTGAGAACTTTTTATTTCTATACAAAGCTTTAGTTCGTCCACATCTGGAATATTGCAGCTCTGTGTGGCATCCCTATAAAGAGAAAGACATTGATGTAATTGAAAATGTACAGCGGAGAGCAACTCGGCAAATACCAGCCTTGAAAGGACTCACATATAGTGAAAGGCTTGCTAAAATTGGCTTACCAACTCTTGCCTATAGGAGAGATAGAGGTGACATGATTGAAACCTTCAAAATTCTGAATGGACATTATGATGAAGCTGTATCAAATTTCCTGATAAGAGATAGACAGGTTAGAACAAGAGGACACTCTCAGAAACTACAAAAGCATTTTTGCCGACTTGACATCAGAAAATTTTCCTTCACAAACCGGATTGTTACCATATGGAATTCTCTACCAGATTATGTTGTAACTGCACCATCTGTCAACTCGTTTGAACAGCGCCTGGACAAGTTCTGGACTACTCAGGGAATTAAGTACAATTACAAGGAAAAACTTCATACAGTTGGAGCACCAGGACTTATGTACTACCAACCGGATCTGGACATAGAGGCCGAGAGGCCTGCGCCCAGTACCTAACCTAAGTAAACCTAACCTAAGTAAACTAAGTAATATCCCGCAAAACGATGTAGGGACCGTGCTTTCAAGGTAGTGCTCGCCTCGAGAGGGAAAGACTTAAATATTTGCTAATGTTTTCCTCAATGAAACTTCCAATCGCGCTCTTACCAAATAAAGAATACAAATCAGGGACATCGTTCAGTTTGGGACTAGAGTAACAAATTACCAGGCATTTCCCGATTTTTGAAATGATCCAAAATGGTCGCCATCCCTGTGTTAACTCTCTCCGGAAAATACAATTTTCGAGTCTAAAAAAACTAAGACGCTTTAAAAGAGATTTAAAAATGAGCCCCATCATGTGGCAGATTAGAAAAAATTGTAAAAAATTGAGTTTGAATATCTGTCCCCAAAGCGCAATGCCATTGTACCTGTCAGTCGACAGCTATTTCTTTACTTATCACATGACTCGATCTGGACACCAAGTCAGCCATTGAATGGAACAGGAGCAGTTGGGGAATTTGTCTGTCGTATATAGTCCTTTACCCATGTTACCTCGTCCAAGGAAACCAATAACCTGAACTAATTTCTCTGCAATGCGTCGGACAAAATACTCTTTACATTTCCCGTGTTTGCGAACAATTTTTTCGACCAGAATGCATTATTTGACGCCATGTTCAGATAATTTTGCCATCACGATTGCTTGCAATTGAGGTTGTGTAAACTCCTCAGCCTACCTGGCAACATCGTTTCCAGTAACAACCTTTATTTATATTACGTGTAAAGTTTCTAGTCAGTCTCGAGATGTAAGTCATCGATGCATTCCATTTCTTCTTCGTCGGCCGTGAGATATATCAATTCGGGTTTTACTATTACGATGTCTATCATTAAATCTCCTATCTTTCTATTACACGATGTGACAATATGGCATAATATCTGGTGCATAACTTGTCTTGTAGATTGTTTTCAGGCCTGACACAAAAAGGTACTGAAATGTTCATTAGCATGACATTGTGTGAATATTTCTTACGTAGTCACAACAAGTTTAAGGTAAATGCCTACACAACAAATTTCTGGCATTATTATATCATTTTTGTACCACAGCATAGACCGGAAACAACAACCAACCGGTAGTGATCTAGTAACCCACAATATTTCTATACACGAAGTAGTGTGCCCCCCTCCCCGTTGCTGACACTCAATCCTTTGCTGGTACGTGTGCCAAATATTCTCCGTTGCTCTCGCAAAGTCCCGAACAAAAGCCACATGAGCAAGTAATAGTGTAAATTTATTAGAAGGCTGCAAACATAGGAAAAATTAAACCATAACTGGTCTCGGGGGAGGGGGTGTTAGGGCAATGTGCAAAGTGTTCTCCATATGATTACCAGGGGCCAGTGCGAATGATGCAACGATACATTGGTTTGCAAAGAGAATGTTACTGGCACTAATAATGAGTGAAGGGTACCGAGGCCTTATTTGCCATTTCCAAGACCAAGTGGTTTAGATTTCATCCTACATATGTACATATGAATTCTTGAATAATCTTTTGTCTCAATTTGGATAAAATGTGTCACTATAAACTTGCTATCTGGACAAAAGACTGAGATGAAGGCATGAATGACCAGGCAGCAAGTGAGGTATGCAAAATACAAAAAAAGGGAGTTAAGCAAAAATTTATGTTGACGTTTTGACCACCAGTGTTGTTTATTTTCTACGAATTCCTATTTCCTTAAATATAATACCTAGAGATATTTTAGATTTACACAGGAAAAAAGATGAAATGGATTATCTGGTTTAAAATCACATCGTAAATTGCCGCTTTTTTACTGTTAGAGTCCTCTCTTTGGATATTTATTATCATGTGCCTAAATCAATAATTGCGGCCGCGTAGTGTTGAGTGGCATCTACAGATTGACGGTACAGATAATGTAACGTCACTAAATATCTAGGAGTCCTTTTCACAACACATGTCCAGGCAGGAAGTTTGTTGAATTGCATATTCCTGTACGACTCGATGTCATCTTTATCACTTCGAGGAGTTGAATGGTTCCCTTCATATTTGCTACATCTTTTATTCTTATCGATAAGTGTCATCTTTTGACGGGCATTTTTCAAGTGTCAAGTGCTTTCGTAACACGCGCACTGTGTTGTGAGGCACTTGCATTCAAGTAGTCATGAAAGGCGAAGAAAAGTTTTGCGACGTTAGAGGGAGTTGAAATGCTTGATGGTAATAGATCTTACACATTCTAGTCTGTAGACTAGGTACCGCAATAGAATGAACCCTGAAATGTTGAGCCGTTGGTTCTATGTTCTTGTACGTACATGAATATATCGAATTATAAAAGCGAATATCATCTAATATATTGGCTTTTGCTCAATATCAAGAGCTACCATGTATTTCCTCTATAAATATTACAGAAACTTACTATTGGTTTGGTCAGTGTACACCCTAATACCGATCATATTTTAAAAATATAACAGGGCGTAATCGACATAACGTTATGATATACGATATAAAAACGGTGTAATGTGATGAAAATAGCAAAACGTGTTAAGGTTCCAAGACAAGAAATGTGACCTTTTTAATCTAAGCTCAGAACCCCCGTAATATATACATTTTCTGAAAGCCTAGATACACGGGAACATTTTGGTAACCATAGTGTTACCATTATTTTCATAACTATTACGTGACAAGGTAATTTGCATAACCTTTCAAAAATCGGTTTTTCCTATGTTTTGTCTCAATACTTCAAAATATCTGACTCAAACTTGCTGGAATGCAAGCTGTCACAACACCCTTCTAAAGTGTGTCTCAGATTCTTTATATCTTGCTTAGATTTTTTGGAGCACAATTTTAAAGAAATCAACTATGGTAAAATTCACTGCTCTGGAAGTTTTTCAGGCATAACAACTGTTTAAGAAGGTTTAAAAAAATTCTGAGACACGCTTTTAAAGACCCGTAGGACAGCTTGAACTCACAAAAATTTCAGCCACATATCTCAAAGCATTGAAACAAAACATAGGGAAAACGATTTTTGGAAGGTTATGCAAATTACCTGTCACGTGTTAATTATGTAAATAATGGTGACACTATGGTAACCAAAATGTTCCCCTATATCTAGGCTCTCTGAAAATATACAATTACGAGGGTTCCGAGCTTATTGAACACTTGAGAATTGTTAGTTTAAAATGGTCAATTTCTTGTCTTGCAACCTTAAAATACAAGGTGTAGAATGCTTTTGTTAGATTTGAACAGTATATTAAGCCGAGTTACGTGACATGTTGTTATGCGATAGACATTTCTGTACAATAAGTGCTATTGAATAGTTATTTTTACTTGTGTGTAACAAATGGCAGTATAATAATAAACTAATATTGTCTGATGCTCTAATAGAAGCTGACACGTTTTATTTGCTTTTAAATGCCAGGCACGTGTGAAAGACACCTTTCTCGACACTGATTAATTGCAAATGTTAATAGTAATAGCATCCGAAACTCAGGTACAAATATCGATCGTACGAAACAATGCCTCCTGCAGTCTGCTGTGACACCAGTGGCTCGGGAACTACTCGCCATTTAACTCCCACTTGACGTTTTATCCCCTGCTTATCCAGAAATGTTCATACCACTTATTTCTCATAATCATCTATAGCTATGGTGCATAAACATTATAGGCAAATAATATAACGATTTGGTGGCGCAATCTGAACAATCTCATGTATTTTTAAAGTTCTTGAAATTGCCCTTTTTCAACATATCATTTCCATCTTAACCCAATGCACATAACCTATGCAAACAAACACCATAGGTCTTTGCCAAACAGCTGATAAAATGCTCAAGTGTCCGATCAGGTTTTATGGACGCCAAATTTCAGGGGCACTGCTCTCAACTGCTGAATAAATTGCATACTTTTCGCACAAAATCATCATCAATTTTACCTCGCAAAATATGAGGGCGTCAGAGCGACGTTGAAATTAAAGACTCTGTGTATTTACAACTACAGTATGGTAAACCTGTAAACGTATCGCTTTGATTCAAACAATGGGATTAGTCCATAGCAGCACTTAAATTTGTAAAAATGAATCATATGACGATTATTTCATGAAATCAAGGAGAATGCTAGCCTCTGTTATTACATATAAGAGTTCGTCTAAAATATCATCATAAATGTGTAAACCATTGAGATGCCACATCTTCCTCCCATATCATTATATATTGTTTTTGATGCCAATTTATAATATAATATTACAGGTATTGCAGTATGTGCAACATTCATAAGATTAAGAAATGACACTTTGATTGCTCACAAAAGGTACCTTATTTTGCGAGAGAGACAGAGAGAGACAGAGAGATATAGACAGAGAGACAAAGAGAGAACATCACAGATATTTGTTTAGTTTAAATCATCTTCCATGCTGTTCATTTTGAGAAGCGTGTTATAGCATATCCCTCAGTTGTCGTTTCTTTTGATTGTAAAGGAAACTATCTATTAATTTGGGCATTGTCGTAATCTTCAGTATTTCAATAAATACATTGTCAGCGAACGGCTTCTTTTATATCATGTGAGAGCCTCATGTCATAACGTACTTCACAGTCTTGTAATAATTGTGATTTAATGCGCTTTATAATACACAAATTTGCTGGTCGCCCATCCTGGTTTGTTAGGACAAATTTATTTCTGAAAACACACAAATGTCTGTGTCTTTGTTATCATAAGAATCACGCTTTTCATTAGACTCACATTTCAGGGTAAAAGCAATTACACAAGAAACGAACCCTTACGTTGGTGGCGATTATCAACGTTCAATAAGGCCTTACCATTGATAACACACACATTTGTATGCTTCATTGAGTGTGTTTTATAACAGTTGCCAATCTTCGTAACACAATATTACCAATTATGGCCTGCGTAAATCGATTTTTCATGATGTCTTCTTCGTTGTATTTTCATTATCTCTCTGGCGGAAACATTAATGATCCCTTTCAATTTTAGCAACGGTGAGCGACATTTTTGACGTCATGAAGACATATTAGCCAATTTCAATTGAGAAACTTTTTCACACGCGACTGTAACAGGCATTAATTTGACAATTTTTCCTTTGTCGCTACGTAAAATTTTGAAATAATTTGTTCAGTAATATTGTCTTATGAGTCGATTGATCAAACGCATTCATATTATGCCGTCATGATATGGTGAGAAAAAAAGCATTTGTTACTAATGCGGCATTTCAACCCGTTGATACCTCAAGCCAAGGGAAGGTTGCGCTGTGCAAACGCAGGCTTGTAAAATGTTATCGCATAGAACAGTGTTTTCCTCCAAAAGTTACCATATTTTGTACAATTTGGTCACAATTTATAGATCGTGTCCCAAAAAACTTTATCCTAATTTAGACGAATTCAAAATTTTAATATATATTACTTTGAGAGAAATAAAGCAAAATTAATAAATAACCGTCAATAACCTTAGCTATCTATACAGTTAAAATGGGCTCATAGACTGCCATCCATTTCGTGTCTCACATCTATCTTAGGAATTTCTAGTGAGAGCAGAGTGTCGTTTACATTACACTGAGGGCGATGGGGATGACATTCTATGACACTGTCAAGTTTGGGGAGCAACAGCTTGCATATCGACACTTACATTGCAATTCATAATCTAAAAATATTTGTCCGTTAGGACGACTCATGTGTAGGTGTCAATATTCAATCCAAATTCAGCTTTCGCGGGGCTAATGAACTGCAACGCGAGATCCTTAGATAAATTCAATGACAGGTGTTGTTTCTTAATACTCCTGTCAAGAAACGGTAGTTCCGTTTATGGAAGCCAATATTTGCTTTTCCCTTCCTCCCATGCACCTTATATAGTGAACCGCTCTTTTCTCCGGCAGAGCGTAACGTTAGTCTACGAGTACAGCAGCTAGATCAGACAGTCATAGACAAACACGACCCTTGATCCATACTATATTTCTAGGAGATTTAGATGGCTTCAGATGATATGATGAGAAAAACGCTTGAACGTTGAAATTATATTAGCGACATAATTGCGGGCGAAAATTTCTTCTTTTAGCCAGGGAAACACGACTTTTTCGGTTACCGTAAGAAACCAATTGAACCTGATGGTAAGGATATAAGCCGATACCTGGTCCGAATTGTTTAAACCTGGGAGTTGAAATTGCTGTGGCTTGCTTTGATTGAATTACTGATGACTGAAATCAATTTCGCAACCGATGTAGTTTCCGTTTCCATTGAAACAGGGACGTGAGTTACCAGACCCCTGCTTTTTAGGCCTGTGTGAAATTTTAAGTCTCGACTATATTCTGAAAATGCAGAAGATATTATTTTCTAGTCATTCAAATACTTCTGTATAGACAGTGCTTTTATCATGCTCAGCGGTATACTCTATGCATCCGGACAATGTATTCAAACTCGCCCTCCAACATCAAGCTTATCTTGATAGAGCGTCGACTTTCACAGGTAATATGACAATCTGCACATGCAACGACTATACCTCACGACAGTCATCCGAAACTTCTACCCGGAAGTCCTTTACTTAATTTAATGCATCTACTAACGATCATATCAAAGCACTGTTCAGTAAAATATCTTGAAGTCGTGCCACTTGCGATTTATTTACGCAGATAAGGTCTCGAGACCCCCCTGTACAAGAAATAAGACATTGAAGAAAACAGGAGCTGTGTTTTCACTTAACATGACACAACACCGCGAGGGTTTTTCATAATACTCTGGAAAGACAGACGTAAAGGCTATACAATCTTGATGTCTAAATGGCATCTCAGCAATGCATCAATGGTTATCGCATTTCTGCAATGTCTATAGCATAGGACGACATTAGACATCGGCGAGGAGAAGAGATATAGTAAAAGCGACCATCCGGACTTCCTTTGATCGCAATATTGAGTCTCCTCACTCCTCGACAGTTGCCTAGCGACAACATCCTATTGCAATGTGGAGTCGTTTGATGGGCCGCGGTAATGACATGGATCTTATGATATTTGCAACACGTTGAGGCGAATATGCAACGATGAATACCTTACGACGATCATACGACAAACATCGTAGAAGATGTGCACACATTTTGAGTGAACGTTATGCGGGCACTGAAACGCGCCCACCTTCTTCTCAGAATTAATTGATAAACATTAGTCGAAATGTATGCTAACACTGCAATCATGAATTCGCATCAAAATCAAGCTTTCAATAATGAACGAGTTTGCCTGTCAGTATGATGACCTTAATCAGATAGATACCATCGTAAATAATTTATTGTTTTGCGTTGCATTTATTTCCGTTGTACTATCGCAAAAATGACTTGCCTTCTATATTAGATTTTCATTTTAAAGGCCAAAAGATGATAGGCTATGTGTATGCTTTTAATATCAATGTTTCTAACAAGATAACCCTACATCTTGTAAACATTATCCGAAGTCGCTAGACGAAATGATAAATAGCTTGCTCTAGATCGAGATATACACCAGTAGTTTAAACTCGAACCTAAGCTGTACAGCTGGCTTTTGCACATGGACTTCAATGCTAATAACAAGTAATACGTTTTCAAGCCTGTGGGCTTAGTGTTCACAACAATACGCCAGGGAGGAGAGCTATTATTTCTTCTATAGAAAACCATTCTCGAGCGCATCACAGGTCAATTTTATCACCTGGAGAGTTGTGACAGCTGAAGGAGGTGCCTTCATAATCACGCCAATTAAATGTTAGCGAGTATAATGATGTTGCTCTCACTTCACTTGAGGCTTTTTGTTCCCAGCCCAAAGTACGATTTCTTTATCATGTTACATATTTCACCCAGTCAGAAACTACTGATACAGCTATGCATCATTCTGATTCACAAGCAACTTGATGCATTCTTTTGTCAGAACTACACACACAATTATACCTCTCTCCAGAACAAAATGTTCGGTTACGTTGTACGCTTCCGACTAACATTAGATTTCGCGGTAATATGATCACGTCGGCCGCCTACATTAAGGTATCTAGAAATTTCAACCGATCTTTTAGCAGATTTTACCATAATGATGACAGAAATGGGCTTAATATCATTATTGGAAGGAAGGTAAAGTATGCTTCAACATCATAGAGGACTCTTGCACGTTGCAGTACTATGACGGGTGGACCATAGTGTACTATAACTGTAATACAAATAGTTCTCCAATATTTTGCCAAATATATTGCTTTTCTGATTAAGCTATATCATTAACAGTTCAATCACCGAAGGAATACGCATATACGATTTTTGATATTCCTGCCCATCTCTGTAAAACATATCAACGAACAATTAAAATATACCACGTGTTGCATGTACTATTCTTAAATCTACAGTTATACCTTTTTAACAAATTTGTCACATACAAAGACCTCGGCATGGAGGCCCTGTTTTTAGTGGAGACAGAAAAGCGAAAACGTGCCATCACAAACAATGAGAGTGACTGGTATGTGACAAAATCGCATTACAGCAAGTACTTGTGGATTATAAAAAACTACAAGTCGGACTGATCCTTTAAAGAATTGTCTGCATCTTAGTTATCGGCGTTTAAATTGTTGCGTGACCTTTATAACTAGAGCATAGGAAAACTGAATGTGGAGAATGTTCTTCGGCGGATGGCAATAAAGGTCTACCGCTGCTTACTACACATTTTTGTTAAACCTGAATGAAAAAGTGTCTTCTGCTATGAAGTGATGCTGGTCAGGGCTAAAATTTAATTGTCACCAATTGCATAGGTCATCACACGCGTGTAGGCTGTGTTGAAAACACGAGCCATTTCGACATGACGTATCTAGTAGAACATAAAACTGTTTTATTAAGAGAACAACAGCAACGGAGAACGCATTAAAATTACCGCTAACGGGGCCTTAAGGGCAACATTATCACTTCTCTTCGTTTCTATTCCAGTAGGGATAAGCTGCAGTAACAACTTTAGAAGCAATCAAATACTGTTAGTGTAACGTCAGGATTATAGGTAGCGTAATAAGGTTTTGTGTTTCATCATCGATGCAAAGTGTCGCTAGGTACCTTGTTAAGGTAGGACGCTTTTCAAATGTAGAATCATGTGCAGTATGCCGAAGAGTGTTCACTATAATGTGATAGAGCTCATGCCTAGAAAATTGATAGAATTAGGCTCATCAAATAAGCCTGGAGAAAATGCGTCGTGTGAACAGACACACTTCGATGTGCGAAGGTTACTTTCGTTCATTTTTTTATGATTCTATCGATTTAGTTTTATGTTCCGAGATTAAAAAGAAAATGCACATTTGTATAGCACTCCGTGGTTTCGTTTAAGGTTGACACAAAAAGCTAGATAAATGGGCTACAAAATAGGATTGTTATCTTATATCTTTATCATTCGAAAATCAATTTGGCCGTACCAGCATTTATATTCAAAACTAAAACGAGGGGCAATTAAAAATTTTATAGTCGATTATAGTCGACTAAAGAGACTCTGAGTGTTTACGTATTTTGTACCATTTTACAATACAATGAAAAGAGCCATCATTATCTTTGTTTGTGTTCTATGTAAAGTGATTGTCCATGAGGGGTTCGCATAGATCAACGAAATTGATCATAGCAACACATACTCTAGGAGAGTTTGTCTTGAGGCATATGCTCAATTCTTATTGAAACAATATTGGTGTTAATTTTCCATTATTATTTTTGTACTGTTTCTTTTTCAAATGGAAAATCTTTCGTAGCCTTCAAGAAACTTACATTTAGAGTGTTGGAATCGATATTGTGTGAACTCTCTGCGCTTCAAAATATCGTTGTGATCAGAGGATTTATAATGTAACGAGGGAATTCCTTTCTGCTGTACAATGTGGTACTGGATCATCATTGCGCTTTTACTTCGCAAAACACTCTATTTCCTGTAAGTTGGCGCATTTATAGATACAGCTGCGATAAACACAAGCAAACAATTACAGAATCGTAAACGTCACATGCCATAGTGATGTATGAGCGCCATGAGTACCACCGTGAAGGGAAATACTGAATCATTCACCCCAGCTGGAAGTGTAGTTTCTACTAACCACCTTCAGCTCCAACAAACATTTATTATTCAGCAATATTTTACTGAAACTCTTGCCATACGTATATATACGTACAAATTATAATTGGGTGTCTCCTTCTTATCTATACAGGTCACTGTGTATATCGTGAACAAAAATCTAAACGGCATATTTTCTCATCGGATCGTTGAGGTATTTGCCGTGTCACGTTTTCTTGGCAGGTGTACACCATAGGATTTCACTTTGCTACGCAACCTGATAAAGCAAACGTGTAATGCTCGAGATAGCCTGCCAGCTTGAATCTTGTCGGAGGAAGTTTCCTCAATGATGGCATCTGATTCCCTGTAGCTTGCTTCGATTCTTTGTAATTGATGCTATGATAGCGAAACATTGGTATTAACAATTACCTTGCTGTTATTTTGGTACAATCTTTGTGTCAGTATTAAACACAACCAAGGGACTGCTAGCTCTCGACATTTTTGTAGGGTATAGTGTATAAATATTTTAAAGCGTACTGTGTATAAAGACCTAGTCATTTTTAACAAGTGTGCCATATTTTGTTACTCGCTATTTTAGTAGGGTTGTAATGTCAAAACGTTACTTTGCCCACCATTCGTCTAAATATATGAGATGCGTCACGTGACAGATAGTACTAATAATTGTTGGAGCAATGATGCATTGACTGTCCGTGGGTTAGGTTGCTTTGATGTGTAATGTTAGTCTCTAAAATCCAGTGAGCAACAACTTTTGTCATTATTTTTTATGAATTGACTTTATGACAAGAACAATGATTTACAGCAGTACTTACTGGAGGATTAGTATGTAAGTGGTATACACGACTCGATGGGAATTCATGTTTGAGTGTAAATAAAATAAACAGGTGCCACGCCAAAATATTACCACAATCATGGTATCAGACAGTGCACTTGGAGCGTATAACTATTTGAATCTTCACAGAGTGACACAATACGGTGTCATCAACTTGAACATGAGAAACTTAATTTCCTTCACTCCGTTTTCTTCGTAATATATCAAGTTTTTAAAAATGCCATAATGAACTTGAACTTTGTACGATTAAAAACATATCTAAATTAAAATTAAAATTTTCAAGATACTATCAGGTCAAAAATATCATATTTGCAATCGTTCTGACAAAAATATAACTGGATGAGCAAGCGATTCCCCTAAGCGCTCTGCTTTGTCAAAAAAATGATAAAAATCATGGAGTTTCTCGTCCCAAGAACCCTAACATGCAACAAACGGTTGTACCTTTCAATGTGCATAATTATACAACTTCAACGGTCAATAATATAGAGCGCCCTCTCCATTCCTCGTCTCTCTCATATAGAACGACTTTGAAGTCGAAGTCTGGCTGTCAAGTTTTTGATAAATGTTATGTCGTTCAATCAATTATTGGCTCCAGGATATGTAACAGATGTGTACAATTTCTCACCGCCCATATCTTTACAATTAGAGTTCTAGATTTTTATCGGTTAACTTTTATGATCAATCGAACCAATATTTGCACGACTGAACATAATATTTATTGCGAGCAAAATCGCCACATGGTTGCATCCTTAAAACGACTATTCCAGGCTTCCATTAACTTGGACAAACGTTCACATTCTGGCGAAAAATGCCGATCATGGGGATATGCCTGAGAAGAGACTCTCTGATTTATCGACATATTATTAAAACTTAGTGTGTGGTCATCCTGGATCTAGTATAATATAATATATAACCTACGTAACAACGTCACATCTCTTTTATAGACAGCCAAAACTTAAATATACAATATCGCACAATATGTCCGAATTATAACAATGGGACAGTGAGACTAAGTGTTACTCTTGCTTTGAAAATGTCAGGGAATGCATTAATTGAAGCGTGTGTATGTCGTTCATCAACAAAAACAGAAAACGTCGGTTACATTGAACCGCCGAATGATAAGGCCGTCAAAATGCACCCATGCAAAACGATTGTAAACGATGAATGAGTTCGGCATGTCGGGGAAGTGACCCCCATCAGAGGTGAGCGACAAACTCATAAATGATTAATAGCTCATGGGTATGTTTACATCTGTCAGCAACGACTTAACTTCTTCGTCTAAAATACAAACTTGGTGGCAAAGTCGGAAAAGTAGTACCTGTTCATCCTATTGTTATCATCATAGTCCCTTGGGTACAATTCTCCCCATGTTTGCCAGTACCCAGATGGCCCCTCATCAGATATAACTAGCGTATCTTCTAAAACTGCCCCCGGCCACAAACAACGTGAAGAACCGCCAGGTGGCAATATTGAAATAGACATTTTCTGTTTTCTACTTGGGGCTATGTCAGTTTAATAGCCATTTACTCAGGATATGAACTTCAACGCTTGCAAGCTGCAAGTGAATGCCTTAGAACACGCCACATTATGAACAATATATCAAATAGAATAGAGACGCTATGTCATTATAGTGAATGATTCTTATAAAGAAACATACTAAGGTGTTATATCTCTGCCTCTGTTATTAAACAGATGATATATATATATATATATATATATATATATATATATATATATATATATATATATATATATATATATAAACTTGATTGATACACACTCAACTGCTCACGTCCTATTGATACTATATATTTATATATATAATATAACTAAACAGATTACTTCAAGTACAAAGTAATGAAATCTATTACTTAAGTTTCATGCATCTTGCAATCCTCAGATAGAGTGAAAGGATTACTAGCTCGACACTCTTACATATATGATCGGGACGAACCATTCTATTTGTAGGTAGTGTTAAAATTCGATAAATAATATTTGTTTTGGTGGCGACATTTTGAAACCAACTCAGAGCGTTTGTTTAACAGTGTAGATTTGTCAGCATTGATAATATGCAGCTTTTCTGATATGCAAAGATTACATCGCTTGTTCATGTTAGAGTAGCTCAATGCTTTATCAATGATTGACCATGAAATGTCAAAGTCTTGTCCCTTATTTCTTAAGTTCCATACATATTTTGATAACTTGGTGTCGTTTTTGTATCTCTCGTTGCGGAACGACTTCATGTGATTAGTGTAGCGCGTCTTGAACGTGTTATCAGTGAGGCCGATTTGAAATGTCTCTAATGTTTGAAATGTCTCTAATGTCTTTCTCTACTTTAAGCAACCTGATACAACAAAATGTTGTCAAAGGCTTATTAGCATCAACTATCAAAACACACTGAGTGAAAAATTAGCATTTATTATGTACATCTTTGAGACCTTTTTAACACCATGATAACTGTATCCAAAAAGTAGAGCACACTCTGTTGCTGACCTTCAAACCCATGCTAATACGGCCAGTAATATGCGAAATATTCTGGAAAGGTCCACTGTTCTTGAAAAATATTTTTGAAAGGCACTGATAATTAGAGTAGCATATCGATGTCTTATTTTCCATTTCCGAGCCTCTATTGTTGAGGTTTCATCCTGTATGCATTTTTCTCATCTGTGCGCTCGTATTTACTCTTATCTCACTTCTTGATAAAGTGCATGAATTTGAACTTTCTACTCTTAACATGAGACGACTAAGTAGGTATGAACGACCAGACAACAAGTGAAGTGTGAAAAATGCAAATTAAGGTAGTTTCGTGACTATCAATATTCCTCGATAGGGTTTTATTTCAAGGACTCTGCTCCCTATACCTTCCGACATTTTCACCGTTCATTAAAATAAACCACAGATTGGTTTATCCGGTTTAGAATAGCATTTTAAATTGTCTCATTTCGACTGTAGCTGCTCTCTCGCACCATATTTGTTATCGTGTGCCGTTTTCATAACTGCAGTCGTAGGCGATTTTGGCTCAATTTGCACATGGACAGTATGTATTGACGGTACGGGTACTGTAACTTCACTAAATATCAAGAAGTCCTTCTCCACAACACTTTTTCAGGCAGAAAGTTTGTCGGTTTGTATAAGTTGCTGTACCACACAATGCCATCTTTGCCATTTCGAGCGCCCCCTCGATATTTGTAACATCTTTGACTCTTATCTATAATTTTCTGGCGTCATAATTACTGATAACATATCCGAATATCGAGTTTTGAGGCCCAAGATGTTTTCTACAACAAAAAATCTCTGGCATTGTCAAAAACTATAAAACAATATCAAAAATGTACAACCTCCGCGACCACAATGGACAGCAAACTGTGTACTCGATCATGATAATTGTACTCGGCTTTCCCCGTGCATTATGTTTTTGCCAAGTTTCTTTTCGTCCACAATGGTCCGCGAGGAGGTACATTACTGCGTTTAATTACAATGTAATGAAATGATCATATCGTTTTTTTCGTGTGTATATGTCATTATAGAACCTATGTAATGTGTTCTTTGTAAGATAGATCACCAAAATTGATTTTATCAAAATATTATTATTTGTTGCACATATACAGTTTCAACGGAAACAATGTCTCGTTGATAGTGTTGTAGTATTTTTATGCTGATGTTTGGTTTTCCGATAAAAAGACTGGTTCGAGCCGGCAACGCGTCACTTAGAAGGTTCGATGTTGCGTTGCGCTACCGATGTAGAATTGATACTATTGTGAAATATGGCTATGGAATTTATTTCTATAGTCCACTGGCAATAGCTCAACGCAAATTTATTGCGCAAAAGACTTCCTTCCCTAACACCTGATATTACTTTTTGGTTGTCTTTACCAGAGGTGCATATATTTTTTCTCTGCAGCTTTGACTTAATTGAGTGTACCGGTACTTGTTTGCTGTCTATCTATGCTTTGCTGTTTGTCGTTTTTATATCGAGTTTGTCACTGTGGAACTTATAACTGTTCTGTACATTATGATTTGGTACTATTTTTCTGACACAGAAATCTTGCAAAACTGAATGGGACTGCGATTGAAAGATTATCTGTAAAAAATTAAGATTTTCATGTCATAAAAATTCAAGAGAGTTTGGCTCAGATCGTTCAATTACAACTGTTCGATAAAAAGTATTACTTAGATCCCGCCCAGCTCTCCGCTATTGTGAAAATAAATGACATTTAACATGTACATGGACAATAGTCATGGAGTTCATCGTCCCAATTGCCTATATAAATAACGATCACGCATTTTACCCTACATATGCAACATAGGCAATTAAGTGAAAGCTCTCAATTAAAGAGAGAGCGCCCTCTTCATACCTATAGTCTCTCTTATATTGGGCGGCTTTTTGAAGTGGAAGACAGGTTGTCAAGTTTTTGATAAATGTCATATCGTTCTTTTATTGATCCCTGGATATTTAACAGATGTGTACATTCTCCTACAGTCTTTATCATTACCGTTAGTTCTAGACATGTGTACGGTCGGTTAACTTTTATGATCAAGAATAACAGGTACTTGCACGACTATACAATTATCATCGCCAGCAAAATCACAACACTGTTCCTTCCTGAAAACGTCCATTCACGTCGTACATTTACCAGGACAAAAGCTAACCTATGAAAGTTTACACAACGCATCTTATTTTATGAATTGTCACATTTTTATAACTAGTAAAAGGTTACCCTTGATATTATAGAAGCTTAAAGAAAAACCTCCCTCATTAAAAATAGTTATGATATCTCTTTCAAAACAGTTATAATTAATCAAATATCCGCATTATAAATTCTCGTTTAGAAAGGGCTAGTGAATGCGAGCTTACGTGCTTGTGTCGTTCTTCAACGCAGTGCAAAAACAAAACACGTAGGGTACATTGAACCGTCCAATGATACGACCGTCAAAACGCTCCCATGCAGAACCATTGTAAATGATAAATGAATTTAGCTTGTCGGCGAAGTGACCTTCATCAGAGTTGATCGACAAACACATGAATAGTTAATCGTTCCTAGTAACGTTTATATCTGTCAGGGACGACGAAACTTCTAAATAGTCTAGAACAGTACATACTTAGTGGCGAAGAAAAGTGCTTTCAAGTTGTCATTCAGTTATAACTGTCATGCTCCTCTAGGTATACTTCTCCCTTTGTAATGCTGTACCCATGAGTCTCCTGATCAGATAACTCGCCTGTCTTCTAAAACTGCCCCTGGCCGAAAAAACAAAGTGTTAAACTTCCAGATGGCAACATTTAAATGGACATTTACTGTTTACTACTCGAGGCTATGGCAAGTTAATTGTCATTTGCTCAGGATATGCGCTTCACTGCATACAAACTGCAAGGAAAGTGCCCTTTTACAAGACAGCACTTTACGTTGTGAAAAATATATAAAGTATGAGGCTGTCTACTTCTCTCATGATTAATAATCCTCAATACGGATCTCTTTCTCTCTCTCTCTCTCTCTCTCTCTCTCTCTCTCTCTCTCTCTCTCGCTCGCTCGCTCGCTCTCGCTCTCTTTTTCTCTCTCAGACACACACACACAAACAAATAAGCGCAAAGATTGATACATGTTTGTTGGGTCCGTTTTTCTGAAATAACAAAATTGCATGTCTTTTTTTCCTTCATGGACGAAAACTGCATTATTGCCTTAATAACAAATAGTATATCACTACGTATTAGTAGCAAAGTACAACGCACTTAGCTTCTGTAAACATTTTATCAGCAACATAACATACTTGCATTAACCCAATTTGATATACCGATGAACAGAGGAGATAATATAAGTGTTGACCTTGTTTACAAATATATTCTTAAATAAAGAGATACTTAATCAAGAGGTCCTTAAAGACACCCTCTTTAATATACAGTCCGTCCCTTGCATATAGCACTGATGTTTGATCGAGAGAACGTCGTTAACGTTATTATTATGGTGAAAAAATTCAAGGACAGAAACAGGTAACTTGTCTAGATTAAAAGACAGATACTGTAGCTTGAAAATCCATCGGGCGTTACACTAGCTTCATGTCGTTAATTAAACTTTCTTATTGTACAAGCCACGGTCGCCTAACTGCCACGCGACCATGAATTTGTATGCGACAATGTATTTCGTTTTACACACAAGTACAATCGCTTTTGTTCATCTACTCGTAACATCCCCCAGAAATGCTGTGCATGGGTGAATTTGCAAACGGATTAATAAAGTTCAAATGAGATGGTGAGATCGACCTGGAAAATCGCCCAGCTGCTTATCACGTTTTAACATTTAGATTGATGACGAACAGTTTATATATGAAGCAATTCATATACTCAGAATTGTCTGAATATTAAATTCAAATGAAAGTTTTTAAGTAGACCGGAAATAACCTACTGGCAGCTTTCTAGTAATCCACAATATCTCTATACATGAAGTGGTGTGCCCACTTCCCGTTGCTGACCCCATATCCCTTGTTAGTACGTCAATACCGTGCCAAATATTCCCGGACCGGTTACTTTGCAAGTCTCTCTGTTGCTTTCGCAATGTCAAAAACAAGTACCAAATAGGCAAGTAATGGGATTGAAGTTATAAGAAGGACGTAAACACACTTTGTCTAGTAAACATGGAACCATAACTGGTTTCGCGGGTGTTTGGGCAATGTGCAGAATGTTCTTCATATGATTACCAAGGGTCAGTGCGAATGATGCAACGATACATTGGTCTTGCAAAGAGAATATGACTGGCACTAATAATGAGTGTAGGTCACCGAGGCCTTATTTGCCATTTCCAAGACAAAGTGGTTTAAATTTCATCCTATATATATAATGCACATATGAATGCTTGAACTGGCTTTTGTCTCATTTTGGATAAAATGAGTCAGTCAGTATTAACTTTCCATGTGAACGAAAGATGGAGAAGTAGACATGAATGACCAGGCAGCAAAGGTATGCAAAATGCATATCAAGCAAGTTGCGCGAAAAATTATGTTGATTGTAGACCATCAATCCCCATCAATTTTATTTTTCCAGGAATCCCTTCCTTTCATATAATATCCCCAGATATTGAGAGAGAGAGAGAGAGAGAGAGAGAGAGAGAGAGAGAGAGAGAGAGAGAGAGAGAGAGAGAGAGAGAGAGAACATGATAGACATTTGTTTAGTTTAAATCATCTTCGACGCTGTTCATTTTGAGAAGCGTATTATAGAATATCCCTAAGTTGTCGTATCTATTGATTGTAAAGGACACTATATATTAATTTGAACATTGTCGTAATCTCCAGTATTTCAACCAAAACATTGTCAGCAAACAGCTTCTTTTATATTTTGTGAGAGCCTCATGTCATAATGTACTTCACAGCCTTGTAATAATTGTGATTTAATGCGCTTTATAAGACACACATTTAATGGTCCCCGATGCTGCTTTTGTTAGGATACATTTCTTTCTGAATACATGTCTGCATCTTTGTTATTATTGGAAACACGCTTGTGAGTTGACCCATATTTCAGGCTAAAATACATTACACAAGAAACGAACCCTAAAGTTGACAAACAACGTTCAATACGGCCTTACCGTTGGTGTCACATACATTTGTATGCTTCGGTGAGTGTCTTTTATGACAGTCAGCAACCTTCGCAACACAATATTAGCCATTATGGCCTGCGTAAATTGATTTTTCCTGATGTCTTCTTAATTTTATTTTTATTATCTCTCTGGCGAAAACAGTTATGGTCCCTTTCAATCTTAGCAACAGTGAGCGACTGTTTTGAAGTCATGAGAACACATAGGAGCAAATTTTGAGGAACATTTTCAATAGCGACAGCAACAGGCATTAATTTGATGATATTGTCTTTACCTTCGTCCCATTTTTCGTGCAATTTTGAAATAATTTGTTCAGTAATATTGTCTTGTGAGTCGATTGATCAAAGGCTTGCATGTTATGCCGGCCATGACATGGGCAGAAAAATAGCGCTTGTTACTAACGCGGCATTGCAGCCCGTTGTTACCTTAAACAGCTGGGAGGTTGCTATGTGCGAACACAGGCTTGTAAAATGTTTATCGCATAGAACAGTGTTCCCCCAAGTGTTACAATATTTTGTACAATTTGGTCACAATTTAAAGATCATGTCCAGAAAAAATGTCTAATTTAGTGGAATTCAAAATTATAATTATCTATTACTTTAGGAGAAACAAAGCAAACTTAATATTTAACCGTCAATAACCTTAGTCTATCTTAATTAGTACTTATTCCTTACAATGTAAAAAATAGCTTATTGATTGCCATCCATTTCGTGTTTCACGGCTATTCTAGAATTTCCGAGTCACAACAGGTTGTCGTTTACAAGGCATTAGTGGCGATGGGGGTGACATTCTACGCCACTGTCAAGTTTGGAGAGCAACACCGTGCATATCGTCACCTACATTGCAATAGGCAAACGATATCTGAAAAGGTTTGTCCGTAAGGACGACTTATGTGTGTATGTAGGTGTCAATTTTTAATCTAAATTCAACTTTCGCGGACCTAATGAACTGCAACGCGAGATTACTCAGATAAATTCAACGACGGGTTTTGTTCAATACTCCTGTCAAGGAATTGTAGTTCCGTTTATGGAGATCAATGTTTTCTTTACCCTTGCCTCCCCTGCACGTGATTTGCCGAACCATAGCGTGATGTTAGTTTACGAGTTTACGAGTAAAGCAGCTGGATCAGACAGTAAGAGACAAACGAGACCCTTGATTCATACTATACTTCTACTACATTTAGATGGCTTCAGATGATACAATGAGAAAACGTACGTATAAATTACATTAGCGACGAAATTGAAAACGAAAATTAGTTATTTTAACCCGGCAAACGCGACGTTTTTGCTTACGGTGAGTAACCAATTAAACATGATGGGACGCATAAGCGGACACCCGGTCCGAATTGTTGAAACCTGGGAGATGAAATTGCTTCGGCTTGCGACAACGACCGCCCTTTGATTGCACCAAATGACGATCGAAATCACTTGATGATATTTTCTGTTTCCTAGGAAACAGCGACATGAGTTACCAGACCCCTGATTTTTATGCCTGCTTGGAACGTTACAGCTCGATGGGATTTTGACAGAACAGAAAATATTATTTTCTTGTCATTCAAATATGCTCTATTGAAGGTGCTTTTACCGGGCAATATGGTATACCCCATGCAACTGGAACGTCCATTTAAACTAAGGCTGCAACATGAGGCTTATCTGGATAAAGCGTCCACTTTCACAGGCAATATGACAATCTGCATATGCAACAACTGTACCCCACGATCATATAAAGGCATTCTTCAGTAAAATCTTTTTCTATTCGTCCCACTTGCAAATTGCTTACGCGGAAAAGGTATGGAGACACCCATTCCACTGGAAATAAGACACAGAAAAAATGTACATGAGATAAAAATGAGGCTTTTTCAAAATACTCTGGAGGCACAGACGTAAAAACCTTCAGAATCCGGATGTCTCAATCGTATCTCAGTAATGCACCCGCGGTTATCGCATTTCTACAATATTTATGTCACGGGAAGACATTAGACATTATCGGTAAAGACAAGAGATATAGTAAACTCGACCATCCTGGGTTCCTTTGATCGTAATATCCCTTGACTTCGCGACAGTTGCTTAGCGACAACGTCCTATTGCACGGTGGAGACGTTTTAACGGACCCGGGTACTGACAAGGATTCCATGATATTTGCAACACGTTGAGGCGAACATGCAATGATGAACACCTTAGGACGAACATACGACAAGAACCATAGAATCATAAAACGGATAATATCTTGTTGGCACCTGACGACATCAAATGGTCGTCATTTTGCTTAAAGTGTTATCCATGAGTTTACTTTTATGTCAATGTCTGCATGCTAAAAGTTTTTTGATATATAGACGTTGTGTAAATTGTAGGTGAGTGAAGGTCTGTGTGTCGTATCGTCCCATGGTTGCAAGGGGCAAGACGTAATTAAAAGATAGTTAATGTTGATATATACGCATGGAGGCATATAGAAGCGTCTCGTGTATACTGTCTCTGGTTGACTCCTCTGGGCACGACTGTCGTTGGGCTACTGCAGCTCACATGTGCCAATTTGAAGCTACAAAAAACTCTCGATACTGAAACCATTATGGCAAGAACTCTTACAATCCAAGAGGCAAATTATATCCTTCGAAATGCGTATGAAAAATAGATGCTACGCTGGGGCGTCAGAGTAAGAAGGGCACTGCTGGAGCTGATAGAGCAATGTTGTAAAAGTATGTCTGAGTCAACGAAACGAATAACATGATACTCGTAGTTTTCAAAAGCATGTTCGAAAGTTAACACAATCATAGTAATGAGCACATACTCTTGATTAAACGTTATGCGGGCACTGAAACGCGCCCATCTTCTTCGGAAACTTAGATGCATGTCAATAAACATTAGTCGAACTGTACGCTAACACTGCAATCGTGAATTCGATTCAAAATCAAGCTTTCAATAATGAACGAGTTTGCCTGTCAGTATGATGGCCTTAATCAGAAGATACCATCGTAAATAATTTATTGTTTCGCGTTGCATTTATTTCCGTTGCAGTATCGCAAAAATTACTTCCCTTCTATTATATTAGATTTTCATTTTAAAGGCCAAAAGATAAAAGGCTATGTGTATGCTTTTAATATCAATGTTTCTAACAAGATAACCCTGAACCTTTTCAACGTTATCTGAAGTCGCTGGGTGAAATGATAAATATCTTGCTCTAGACGGAGATGTACACCAGTAGTTCGAACTCGAACCTAAGCTGTACAGCTGCCTTTTGCACATGGACTTCAATGCTTATAACGAGGAATGCGTTTTTTTGGCCTGTCTACAGCAATACGCCAGGGAGGGGAGCTATTATCTCTTCAATAGAAAATCATTCTCGTGCGCATTTTAGGCCAACTTTCTCACCTTGAGTGGTGGCAGCTGAAGGAGGTGCCTTCAAAATCACATCAGTGTTAGCGAAATAATGACGTCGCTCTCAGTTCACTTGGGACTCTTTCTTCCCAGCCCAAAGTACAATTTGTTTACCAAGTTACATATTCCACCCTGTCAGAAACTACTGAAATGCATCGTTCTGATCACTAACAACTTGATGCATTCTTTTTTCCGAACTACACACACTATTATTGGTTTCCTCTCTCCAGAATAAAATGTACGGTTATGTTGTAGCGCCCGACTAATAATATTACACTTAGCGTTAATATGATTGTGTCAGCCGCCTACATTAATGTATCGATAAATTCCAACTGATCTTTGAGCAGATTTCACCATATTGATGACATAGAAAGAAATGAGTTAAACATTATTGTTGGAAGGGAGGCAAAGTATGCTTCAACATTTTACAGGACTCTTGTACATTGGAGTAATAGCATCAAATATTTTACCGAACATCTTGCTTTTCTGATTAATCTCTAACATAAACAGTAAAATCACCGGAGGAATACGCATACACGCTTTGCATATTCTGGCCCATTTATATAAAATATATCTATGAAGAATTAAAATATACCACGTGTTGCATGTAGAATTCTAGAATGTACAGTTCTACTACTTTTTAACATATTTGTCGCATACAGAGACCTCGGCATGAAAGTGGTGTTTTCTGTGAAGTTGGAAAAGTGAAAACGTGCCATCACAAACTACCAGATATGGGTTTGTATGTGACGAAATAGCATTAATGCAAATACTCCTGGATTATATAAAACTACAAGACAGACTGGTCCTTTAAAGGATTTTCTGCATCCCAGTTCTCAGCGTTTACGTTTTGCGTGACCTTTTTAACTACAGCAAAGGACAACTGGGTGTGGAGAAATGTACCTAGGGTGGATAGCAATATAAGGTCTATCGCTGGGGAATTCACTTTTTGTCGTACCCGAACAAATCTCAAAGCGGCTTCTGTTATGAAGTGATGCCAGACAAGGCTAAAATTCGATTGTCACCAATTGCATGGGTCATCCCACGCTTGCAGGCTGTGGTGCAAATACTAGACATTTCGACATGATGTGTCAAGTAGAACAAGAAACTGTTTTTACGAAGAGAACAAAAGCGACGGAGAACGCATTAAAATTACAGATAAAGGGACTTTAAGGGCAACATTGTCATTTCTTTTCGTTTCTAGTCCAGTACAGATAAGCTGCAGTAACAACTTTAAGAGCAATCAAATACTCATCAAGAGTGTAACATCTGGATAATGGGTAGCTTAATAAGGTTTCGTGTTCCATCATCGATGCAAAGTGTCGTTTTGAACCTTATGAAAATAGGACGCTTTTCCAATGTAAAATCATGTGCAGTCTGCTGAAGAGTGTTCACTACAATGTGATACAGATCATGCCTAGAAATTTGATAGAATATAGAATTAGGCGCATCAAATAAGACCGGAGAAACAACGTCGTATGAACAGACACACTGAGATGTGCGAAGGTTACTTTCGTTTATTTATTTTTTTATGATTTTATCGATTTAGTTTTATGTTCCGAGATTAAAGAGAAAATGCACATTTTTATAGCAATTTGTGGTTTCGTGAACGATTTACACAAAAAAGCTACACAAATTGGCTACAAAATGGGGCTCTTTAACGGATTGTTATCTTATATTTTTATCATTAGACAATCAATTTGGCCCTACCAGCATTTATGTCCAAAACTGAAACGAGGGGCAATTAAAGTTTTTATAGTCGACTAAAGACAGTGTTTACAGATTTTGTACCATTTTATATTGCAATGAAACGAGTCGTCATTTCCCATGTTTGTGTTCCATGTACAGTGATTATCCATTAGGGGTCGCACAGGTGGACGAAATTGATCATAGCAACATAGTATAGGAGAGTTTGTCTTGAGGCATATGGTCAATTCTTATTAAAACAATATCTCGGTGTTAATGTTCCATTATCATTTTTGTACTAGTGTTTCTTTTTCAACTGAAAAACTTGCGTAGTATTCAGGAAACTTACATTTAGAGTGTTGGGGGTCGATAATGCGTGAACTCTACGCGCTGCAAAATATTGTTGTGATCAGGAATTGAAAAGAGAATATTTATTATGTAATGAAGCAATTCCTTTCTGCTGTGCAATGTGGTACTAGATCATTGCGCTTTTACTTCGCAAAACACTCTCTTTCCTCGTAAGTTGTCTCTGAGATCCCAGGTACTTACGATGTGAAAAACTCGTTCCAGACCGTAATAATGCACTGAGAATGGCTCCTTTATAGATACAGCTGCGATAAACACAGGCAAACAATTACAGAATCGTAAACGTCACATGCCAGAGTGATGTATGAGTGCCCTGGACACCATCGTTAAGAAAATATCAAATCATTCACCCCTAACGGGAAGTGGTGTTTCTACTTACCACATACAGCTCCAACAAACATTTATTATTAAGCACAATATTTCACTGCAACCTTTGCCCTACGTATACGTACAAAGCATAATTGTGTGTCTCCAGCTTGTCTATACAGGTCACGGTGAACAAAAAACCTACAGGATATATTTCCTCACATCGGATCGTTGAGGTACTTGCTGTGCCATATTTTCTTGGCAGGTGCATGCCATAGGATGTCTCTTTGCTGTGCAGCCTGATAGAGCAAAGATGTCATTCGCCAAATAGCCTGCCAGCTTGAATCTTTTCAGAGGAATGTTCCTCAATGTTAGCATCTAATTCACTGTTTCATGCTTCGATTCTTTGTAATTGATGCTATGGTAGCGAAACATTGGTATTAACGATTACTGTACTGTTATTTTGGTACAAACTTTGTGTCAATATTACACACAACTAAGTGACTGCTAGCTTTCGACATTTTTGTAGTGTATACTCTATCAGCGACTAGCAGACCAAGTCATATGTTCAATATTTTGTAACTCGCTATTTTAGTGTTGTTGTCATATCAAAATGTTACTTTACCCACCATTCGTCTAAATATATGAGCTGCATCATGTGAAAGATAGTACTAATAATCGTTTGAGCAATGATGCATTGACAGTTTGCGGGTAAGGTTGCTTGGATATGAAATTTTGGTCTCTAAAGGCCAATGAGCATTATTGTCCATGAAATAACTTTATGACAAGAACAATGTTTTACATTTATAATTACTGGATGATGTGTATGCAAGTGGTATACACGACTCGATGGGAGTTCATGTTTGAGTGTAAATAGAATAAACGGATGCCACACCAAAATATTGCCACCATCATGAGATCAGATGGTGCAATTGGAGCGTATACCTACTTGAATCTTCACATAGTGACACAATATGGTGTCATTAACTTGAACATGTAGAACTAAATTTCCTCCACCGTGACATGGTTTTCTCAGTTTTCTTAGTAATATGTCAAGTTTTTAAAAATGCCGGTAAATTTAAATGAACTGAAAAGTATGTAATTTTTTGTTTCATTTCTTGTCTGTTCTAACGCTATCATTAAAATTTGAAAGATTAAAAATATCTAAATAAAAATAAAATTTTTCAAGATACTTTCAGGTCACAAATATCATATACTTGCAGCTCATCGTGATTTAGGCGTTCTTGCACGTACTGAAACTGAAATATCACAATCGTTTGGATGAAACTATTACTGGGTGAGCAGCGATCCCCTAACAGTTGATAAAATTCATGACGTTCCTCGTCCCAAGAGCCCTTACGTGAAAGAAAAGGTTGTACCTTTTAATCTGCATCATTATACAACTTCAACACTCAATTATATAGAGCGCCCTCTCCATTCCTCGTCTCTCTTATATAGAACGACTTTAAAGAGGAAGCCAGGCTGTCAAGTTTTTGATAAATGTTATATCGTTCAATCAATTATTGGCTCCAGGATATGTAACAGATGTGTACACTTTCTTACGGCACTTATCATTACAGTTAGAGTTTTAGATTTTTATCGGTTAAATTTTATGATCAATCGAATCAATATTTGCATGGCTGAACATAATATTCCTTGTGAGCGAAATCGCTGCACAGTTGCTCTCTTAAAATTACTATTCCAAGCTTACATTTACTGGGACAAAACTTCACTTTCTGGCATAAGAAATGCTGATCATTGGGACATAACTGAGTAAGAGTCTCTCTGATTTGTCGACACATTATTAAAACTTAGTGTATTGTCACCCTTGATATAGTATAGACATTAAGAAAAATATAACCTATAAAACAACGTCACATCTCTCTTGAGACAGCCAAAACTTAAAGATACAATATAGCAAAAAATTCCGAATTATAACAATGAGATAACAATGAGACCAAGGGACTAAATGTAACGATCCTTTTGAAAACGTCAGGGAATGTATTCATTGTAGTGTGTGCATGTCGTGCAATCAACAAAAACAGAAAATTTAGGTTACATTGAACCGCCGGATGATACGGCCGTCAAAATGCTCCCATGTAAAACCAGTTTACGTGATGAATAAGTCTGGCTTGTCGGGGATGTGACCTCCATCAGGGGTGATATACAAAAGCATAAATGGTTAATTATTTCTGGGTATGTTTGTATCTGTCAGTAGCGATTTAACTTCTTTGACTGAAATACAAACTTGGTGGCGTAGTCGGAAAAATAGTACCTGTTCATCCTGTTGTAACGGTCATAGTCAATTGGGTACAATTCTTCACATGTTTGCCAGTACCCATAGGGCCCTGATCAGATATAACTAGCGTATCTTCTAAAACTGCCTCCGGCCACAAACAACATGATGAACCGCCAGGTGGCAATGTTGAAATAGACATTTTCTGTTTCCCACTTGGGGCTAGGGCAGTTTAATAGCCATGTACTCAGGATATGAACTCCGCTGCTTGCGAGCTGGAAGGGAGAGCCTAGAGCACGGCACATTATGAACAATATATCGAAGAGAATAGAGACGCTATCTCTATAGTGAATGATCCTTATAAAGGAACAGTGTTATCTATCTGCCTCTATAGGGCACAGGTATATATATATATATATATATATATATATATATATATATATATTATATATATATATATATATATATATATATATATATATGAAAAGCGATTTGCTTGTCTATGCAGATAAAGTATATTGTTCAATGCATTTCTGCAGGGCGGTAATACGATTGCTTAGCGCATGAAACAGCCCGTAGATTGACAACTGGGCTGCATTAGTTACTTATCTTTAGGTCTTAAGGTTGGAAATCAGCAATGATAAGAAGTATAATGTAATGTACTCAGCTTCTGTAAACATTTTATCGATGAGATATCATGCTCTCATTGACCAGTTTTGATCCACGGATGAACAGACGACATGCTGTAACACTGACTTTGCTTAGATAGAGTTACCTGTGATATGTACGTTCTATCAACTTATTAAGGGGTGATACAGGTACAATAGAAAGCTTGATAAGTTGCTGTGGTCATGAGCATTCTGAGTCTCAGGGTTTGATATGGTCCCACTAATGAATGTCGCAATGATACTTGATCAAGAGAATGTCATTAACATCGCGTTTATTGTTAAAACTCCGACAAGTTTGCCTATACCTTCGACCCCTTCCCACAAGATTATGCGCTTAATGCATCGATGGAGGCTGTATCTTTACATGTTGGATATTGAGACTTATGTTATGCCCTTAGGACAGAAACAAGACACTCGTGCCGATGAGAAATCGATACTAGAAAATCTACCGAGCGTTACACTGACTGCACGATAATTAAACTTTATCATAGAACAAGTCACTGTCGCATAACGGATACCCGAGGTGCCTGCGAATTTGTGCGCAGCAATGTACAATGTATTTCAATTTACACACAATGTGCTATCGCTTTTGTTCATGCCGTGTTGTCGTAATATCGCCATAAAATGTCGCGCACGGCTGAGTTTGCAAACGCGTCGGTATAGTCAAGATGAGGTCAGTCCGGAATATCGCTGGTCGCATTTGAACATTTATATAAATGACGGCATTAATGATAGCAATGCATATGCTTTGAGTTATCTGAACATTAAATTCAAACTGATGGGGTTTTTTTAGTTTGAATTGCTCGAGGATCTCAAGTTACAATAGCTAAAGGTCGTTTCTTAGAGCTTTGTACGGATATGACATAATGCCTTTATCAAACGCAGGCAACAAATTAGAGATCAATTGTTGTAACCCAAAGTAATGTGACTCACAAAAATGCCAGTTAATTGTTGTGCTTACTTTATTGCAATGAGTTTAATTTAATTTCCTTTGTATTTCCTTTTATTTCGTGAGGATTTTTCTTCTTCTTCTTTTGAACGCCTTCAAAAATAGCCTTATCTCTCAGCATATTGCCTCAATGTGTTAGAGGGGCCATGCTCTGAATTAGAACAGGGCACCTGTTTCTTGAATTATTATTGGACAAATAGTCAACTTGGGATGATTTGAACGGAACCGATAAAACCAGGCAATCAGTTTGTTTTGTCAGCCTTATACTACCCTTTATCTTTGGTTACCAAGTCCGATGGAACTGGTAGCCGGATCTTATTTTTCTCCACTACGTCGGAGAAATACGTGTATCTGCATTGATGTGTCCGACGTTTACGTTAACCTGTGTGCATCGTTGGACACCTCGTTCTGTGGATTTAACCATTACGTTTTCTTGCACTTGAGGATGTATAAAATCGAAAACTTAACTGACGTCATCGTTTTCAAAGCTAGCTAAAATTGTTGAGTAACTAGTTGATCTCGAGATCTCAGTCATAGTTGAGTTTAATAGACGATTTTCCGCTGATTGCGAGATCTCGCGAGACTTTAATACATGCCCGTAGAAACAGGATTCCAGCTTAGTAATACAAGTCAAACTTTGTATGGAACTAGAAAAGTGCAGAACTGAGCAAAGATTGCAACTTCATATATTTTATGCAGTGTTTAACGTAATTAGCGACTTGTCCTGTTTTACGCAGTTTGTCCTGTGTTGCGAGAACACGTCCACTGCGAACCACATATTCTCGCGATATCTCGGAATGTCTCGCGCTGTTCGGAACATGGTCTATTGCTCCAGCGTAAGCTATGACGTGAGATGTATTAATACGCGTTTTACAAAACATTTTATAGTGCGATTTTTATCAATATCTCTTGTGTTGGTATTGCTTGAAGGGAAATATTAAATCAGAAAATACGTTGCGCTTTTCTCGAAATAACCGATAATTCAGCTCGTAATTCAATGAATACAGGTTATACTATCTTATCCCAGGCGCAGTCGGTAGATTGTTTTCCGAATCCATACAAAAAAATTGTCGTCAGGGTTCATTAGCATCGACCATCCAAAGACATTACCGCTGTGAAAAGTTCATTAGCCTGCATAATGCAAATCTTTCAGACCTTTTTAATACCATGATGACTGTATTCACGAAGTTTAGCATCATCTATTGCTGACCTTTAAACCCGTGCTAGTACGGCTAGTAATATGTCAAATATTACTTGAGTGGTTCATTGGTCTTGCAAAGAGATTTAAAAGGTACCAATGCTTAGAACAGTATATCGATGTCTTATTTTCCATTTCCCAGACCTTGCGGTTGAGGTATCATCCTGTAAGAATTATGCCATGGAGGTAGTAGAGACTACTACCTCCATGATTATGCACATATCTGCGCTCGACCTTACTCTTATCTCACTTCTGGAGAAAGTGTATCAGAGTCAACTTAAGACGACTAAGTAGGTATGAACGACCAGACAGCAAGTGAAGTGTGCAAAATGCAAATTGAGGTAATTCACTGACTATCAATCTTCGTCAGTTGAGTTTGTTTTCAAGGAATCTGCTCCCTCCTTCGATACCTTCTGACATTTTGATCTTACATTCAAATAAACGACACAATGGGTTATCTGGTTTAGGATAGCATTGTAAATTACCTCATTTCGACTGTACCTGCTCTCTAGTTCTATATTTGTCATCCTGTGTCATGTGTTAAATGCGATCGTAGGCGCGATTTTGGCTCAATTTGTGTTGATTGACAGGTACGCATTGACGATGCGGATACTGTAACTTCACTAATGTCCAGATGTCTATTTCATAACACCTTTTCAGGCAGAATGTTTTTCGGGTTGTATGTTGCTGTACGACGCTAGACCATCTTTACCTCTTCGAATACCCTCTTAATAAACTTATTTGATGCAATCTGTGTCACTACGAGTACCCCCTCAATATTTGCAACATCTCTGACTCTTATCCATAATAGGTGTCACGCTTCAACGCCCTGTGTACGAAGCGGTTTTTATCAAGTCTCGTTAAGTACCAGTGCTCTCGTAAGCACTTGCAACCAAGTTGTCGTGAAAGAAGAACGCACCTTTACGACATTATAGGCAGTTGAAACTTGCTTGAAATATATGGATCTTCAAGCTGTCTTCTTTTCTGTACACTTGTTATCGCAATAAATGAACCGTGTGGTGTTGTGCCCTTGGTTCGGATGAGATACTTATAACAGCAAATAGCATCTGGCAAATTGGAATTTTTGCTCAATATCAATTGATAAATATTTTGATATTTTGAGCAGATAAAAATATACAGAAATTTACCCTTGAATGGGTCAGGGTACATCGTAATGAAACTAGCTAAAAGTACACTGCAATATTCAGGACCGCACGTACGATAGTGTTATGCAATTATACATTCTGCCAATTTGGTAATGTAGAATTTATAATGGGTGTCACTTAGCAAAATGTAACATCTAATTAAAATATTAAACTGTGGTTAAAACGTAAGGTTCCAAAAATTTTGTCTCTATGTTCTGTATTTAGGAAGGTTAGATTAATTAATATGCAAAATAACAGTTCGTTACTCGTTAAAAACTGGGATGAAGTTGGGATGACATGTTGGGCAGAGTTGCGTGACTTATTGTCAGAGATAGACAATTCTATACAATAGGTGGCATTGAGAAGTTATTTTGAAATGTGTGTAAAACACGTGGCAGTATTATAATAACCCAATGCTGACCATTGCGCTAAAGAAGCGGGCATGCGCACGTTTCGTGGACATCTTTATCGTCACTGATGAATTGCAAATTGTGGATTGATAGCAATGGCTACCGGAACTTAGGTAGAAATACCGATTGAAAAAGGACACATGCCTGCTACATACTGTTGTGAACCATAAAATCACGGGCACGGGTGGTACGGGTAAATACTGGTTATTTACTCCTTCTTGATACTTTATCCTCTACTTGTGACATCATCCGAAATAGATGTCCGTGCCACTTATTTATCATAATTGTCCACAGCAATGGTGTGTAAACATAGGCAAATAATGTCACCGTTTTATGACACAATATGAACAATCACGTGTATTTTTAGGGTTTACGATATTGCCTTCTCTTGAAATAATGTATCGTTGCTATCTGAACGCACTGCATGTTACTTAAAACACCATAAAATGTCCTGTGTACCAGCTGATAGATGCACAGGTGTCCGGGTTGCTTTTTTATGAACACCGTATTATTCATCACTAATATTCTCACTTGCTGAATCAATTTGCATGTTATTTGCACACAATCATAATCAAATATTCTGTAGCACAACATTGGTTCAATATAGTCTGGTGTTAACTGGTGTACTTTTAGAAACAATGACGGCATCGCGTGATGATTTCAATGAACTTGAAAGTTATGACCTTAATGCGTCTAAAACTGCACTAGCCCGATCACCATATTTAAAGGAAATAAGGATAACAAATTATTATGCGGGCTACTGAGCTTCTAAAACAGTCCCATTCGTCCCTGTCTTTGTTCGTCTGTCTCTGTTTATCTGTTTATTTGTTTTTTGTTCGGACGTGTCCAAGTCCCCTCCGTTAATTATAATGAAAACAAAGAAAATAATCATGTGGCACTCGATTTCTATCCTCTTCAAAATATAATGTATAACGGTGTTGGTATATCAGCATATCTCTTGAAATGCATTTCACTCACGCAGAACCAATGATCGTACATAAAAGACAGGATGGCTTTCCAACGTTGAGGAACAAAAAGTGTAGTCAACTACAGCACATCTATTCGAAGTACAGGATATGTAAGTCATTGAGGTAAAAATAAATCATGTTACGATCATTTTCTAAATGAAGTGAAAGGCAAGCCAATGATATTGTAGATTATATCAAACAAGTATATTGATGGTATATTGAACTTGTCAAAATTTCTGTTGCTACGTATGTGTACGTGTGAATGATCGCAAGCAGAGTTCGAGCCCTTCGACGTTCCTCTTACGTCATCCGTGATAAACAAGTAAACAATAGTTTAGCCAATCAAAATAGAGGGTGTGGCGGCGTTGACCAATGAAAAGTGAAAGCTGATTCGATGCCTCATTACAGTGATGTGAATGTTATATAACTCCGCAGGGTCGGCCTGAAGCTTTGACAGACAAGTAGTACGCTCGACTAATCGTCGATTCTCTCGATAAATGATGGAAATAAATAACAGAACATATGTAATAATAACAGAACTCCATGGCCTGTGAGTGTGCGCACGCCGTACTAATCTTTACGGCCCTGATACGGCTTTTGCGGCCCGAGGTCGTACGGCGGAAGGGCCCGAGCGTGCGAGGGCCCTTACGCCGTACAACCAAGGGCCGCAAAAGCCGTATCAGGGCCGTAAAGGTTTTATCATATACCTTATGCAATGATAAATATGTAGTTTACATAATATTCAACATTGTTTAGGAGATAAAAATGCGTGTGATATCAAAACTTCATCGCCTTTGTGTCAGTTTTTCATAAATACGATGGCCGCTTCCCGTCGCAGACTGACATACATAATGACGTCATTTGTTTACATGCAGAATTCTAGAACGCGCAAAGCAACATCCGTACGTGACCGACAGAGATCCAGGTTGAAATCGAGGTGTAAGAAGGACAAAAGCGAGATGTCAGTTTCTTGCAATTTATACTAAACAGGCACGCACTTAGTATACACAGTATTTCACTAGAATTTTAAGAAATAAAAGCCGATGTCACCTGCGCGGCTTCACTGTCTCCACGCGCAAAGCTACGATCTGAGCGAGCAGACGTTTTCCTAATCTCGCGCTGGCTTTGTATACGAATGGAACGTTTGCGGATAGCAACGCGCGTAGTAACCAGAATCGAGGTAGTTCAGAACTGCACGCGATTGCCCATATTTGGGCACCGGGCCGTGATACCTAAAAAAAATGCACGGATCTGAGGGCGCTTCCTCCCATAGCTTTACACAGGCACGTGAATGTAGGTATATGATAAGAGCTGTATTTGCACTCGTGCTGCGGTGTATTCGGCTGTCCTTTCACTCGCCGACTTCGCTCGTGGAAGGACTGCCGCCGAATACACCTCAGCACTCGTGCAAATACCACGAGTACGGCGCGCTTGCACTCACCGGCCAGGAGTTCTGTCATATAATTGCACTGCATGTTCATATTTGTCCAGTGGTTTTCAGTCTTGCCTCTTGGGTTTGTCTTTAAGTTCTCTCTGCTGAATCTCCAAACTTTCAACATCGTGCTCTCTTTATATCTCTGCCATTACCTATACGGTGTGTCTGTCTTTCCAACTAACCGTCCTCCTTAAAGCTCATCTCTTCGTCTCTCTCGTGCTCTGTCTATATATGTCTGTCTGTCTCTGTCTTGCTGTCTCTTTCTGTCTGTGTGTCGTCTGCCTCTCTCTGTGTCAATGTCTACCGCTGTCTGTCTTCTGCCTATCCGTCTGTCTTGTTTCTTCGTCTTTGTCTCTATATATATATATATATATCTATATATCTATATCTATATCTATATCTATCTATCTAATATATATATATGTATGTACATATATATACACACACATACATATACATATAATATATACATATACAATACATATACATATAATATATATATATATATATATATATATATATATATATATATATATATATATATATATATATATATATACAGTGAAACCTGTCCATTAAGGACACCTTCAGGAATGGAAAAATGTCCTTACTATAGTGGTGTCCTTAATAGACAGGTGAAATTCTATTCAAAGTAACTTTAGGCTTGATAAATCTGTCCTTAATAATAAAGAGGTGTCCTGATTAGAGAGGTGTCGAGTGGGGTAAAGTTTGACTATTGTCTTCTAATACGGCTGTGATGCAAGTTACATCGTTAATTTATTACACATTTATTGCGTGTTCGTGACCGTATCAGTGTCTCCTCTGACGTAAGAACATGAATTATCTTCTCAGCCTGTTCTCGTCATTAACTCTTTTGTGTACCCGAACTCATTTCAAGAGGGTGGCCAAGTTTCACAACAGAACAAAGAATTCCCTGCTGAGTTAACTATATCTGAATCCAAGCTGGATATTTTGAAGTTCCGGGAAAATCGGGGCTGGTATTCCAGACATAAGCTAATATTTTATTTTGTTGCAGACACAAACTTTATTTTGAGCTCTGTACCAGTACGATACTGCCGATAGCCAGTCACCGGCCAGGTTGCACGAGGAGCGGGAGCCCCTTTATCTGAGCTCTGCAGATCGTTGACGATCAAATTGGTTTCTTTGTATTGAGTACGTTGAAACGTAAACACGATTTAAATGTCACTTTATTTCCTAGCCAAAGAAAAATACAAAACAATATTGATTTAATACACGCTTAACACTAGAGAGACATCACTTTTTGAGCCTGGAGTACAACTTGCGAAAGTTATCAGATTATGCCAATGGCGATCCAAACTTTTGCAATGTACTTTCCCCTGTATAGTCACATTGACTCTTATTGTGGCATGAGTTCAACATAATTATTTCAAGACTTACAATTATAGTATTCTTGAACTCGGTGACGTTGACCACCAGAAGGGTTAACTGATTCCATCATGCCAAGATTACCCGGCACAAACGCTGTAGGTTCGAAATCATTTCCATATGAAAAGATACCTTACTTGAGGTGTGAACTGACTGTCAATCGATGATTGCTCTACAAATATCACGGGCGATGTCATATTCATAAACATTGTGATCTTTTGTTCTGCTTGATCGGTAGTTTATTTACTCTCTGGGGAGTCATAAGCCGTTAATTCGGTAATGCGGAATTTTTCTGCTCTCAGGGGATTAGTCTACCTACATGGTTTGTGCCGGCCAATCTCCTCATGATCGAAGAACTAAACTTCACTAAATGTCGTGGCGTTGACTTAGTGGAATGGTGTGATATAAATGATCTTGAACTCAATGTAAGTAAAACAAAAGAACTCATCGGTTTTAGGAAAGTTAGTCAGCCAATTATTCCTATTAAATATTGTTATTCAAAGCGATGTTGAAGTTTGTGTTTTTTAAATATCGGGGAATGCAACTCTCTAATACCATGTCTTGGCAGACAAATGCAGAGTCTTTGATTAAGAAAGCTCAACACCTCTGTACTTTCTTAGACGCCTGAAGAAATTTGGCATGAGTCGTGTCATTTTGATTAGCGTTTGCAGTACGGTTATTGAGAGTATTTCAACATATACTATAACAGTCTGGTTTAGAAATATCACCACTGCCGAGTTGCGTTCACTAGTAAAAGTGGTTAGCTCTGCACATAAAAGCATTGTGTCAGATCTACCTTCATTACCACCAATTTCTCGTTCCAGGATTATTCAGAAAACCAAATCTATCATTAATGAAGGCAATCATCCAGCCCATAAATATTGTGAACATTTACCTTCTGGGCGGCGTTATCGATGCATTTCAACAAAATCTGAATGCTTACGCAAGAGTCTTTTATCCATCATCAGTTCGTATTTTAAATCAAATGCAATTTGTTTGTTTCTCATTTCCTATTTTTAGTCTTTGTATTTAAACGTTATGCTTTTGATTTTTTATTAGATTTTTATGATATTTTTTATTCTTTCATTATATGCTAAAGTGAAAAATCAATTTCCATTGCATTTTAATGCATATGGCAATAAAAAATTGTTATTATCATTATTATTATGAAACACTTGTGGACGCATGGACATATCTTGGTACGGTCACACAAACGCTGAATGACTGCGATCAGCTATTGTAAACATCACTTAATTAATGCGCCCAGCGTAGCGTAAGAGTATGCAAAACATAGTCCAATCAAATTTTGGACAAAATCAAAGTTTATTTTAACTTTGGATAAGCTTCATTAAGGTACGGTCATTCACATGTGATAAATAGCCTATCTCATGGTATCGCCGCTTGGTTGGAACGTATACTGGTGAGGATGCAGTCCACGTCACACGTCTTCGCTTCTGTGATACGGCCCGCACTCTCACTCGCGGCAATACGACCAAGCAGGCGATGATAACGTGAGATAAGATCACACTATCACATTTCGATTCGGTTGATGCAGTGCATCACAATAAAAAATACAATGAATGGGACTAATAACTATCAGGTTTGATATGGAGTTTGTTTAAATGCAATAACCAGAGCATGCAGAAATAGGGAAAATGGATTTATATTGTAAAATGGCCAGATTGGAAGTACTGGGCCCATCATTTGTATTAAATCATTTGTACTAAAAGGGGTGTGGTCGCATCAACTCATTACCAAAGGAACCTCAAACAAGCGCTGGTATACTACCATAAGGAGTGTGTAGCTCAGCTTTAATGGTGCCCATAAACCGACCCGCAAATGTTCTGAGGCTTAAGATTACTTTAGTTGTTTTCGAGGAACAGAAAAATGACTGATGTCACGCGAGAGAGAGAGAGAGAGAGAGAGAGAGAGAGAGAGAGAGAGAGAGAGAGAGAGAGAGAGAGAGAGAGAGAAGGAGAGAGACAGAGACAGAAAGATAGACAGACCGACAAACGTGACACACATTTGTTGGGTACAGATCGTCCTCCACGCTGTGTATTTTTAGAAGCACTCTGTAGAATGTCCTTAGTGGTGTAAAAAGGAGACTCGACAGGTTGTTTCTATTGGCCTGGAAAGATACTGTTTATTCAATTTGCATTATAGCGATTCCGCATTATTGTGTATAATATGCTCTCACTAATGCAAGCCGTAGTGTTTCAACAGAACCATTGCACGGCTTCTTTCATACACATTGTAATGTACTTCACAGCCATGCAACAATTGTAATTCATTGCGCTGTACAATATAAACGCAGTCATTTACCGGCCGCCAATCCTGCTATTCGTTCCGACATATTTCTTTCTGAAAACACACAACTGTCTGGGCGTCTGCATCTGCTCAGTTATTGAAAACACGCATTATACATAAGTCTTAGTCTAAACCCCATCACACAGGAAAATGGCTCCTTAAATTGGTTACGATTAACATCATTCTATAAAACTCCATCATTGGTGTCACATGCGTTTGCATGCTCCGGTGGGTGTCTTTTATCACAGCTGACAACCTTAGTAACACAATATATTCTACTCCGTTTATCTCCGAAAAAGAGTATTGCCTGCGTAAATTGACTTTTTTTCCTGATGTCTTCTTAATTTTATTGTCATTATCTCTCTGGCGAAAACATGATCCCTTCAAATTTTAGCAACGGCTAGCGACTTCTTTTACGTCATGCGACATAGGTGCAAGTTATGAGTAACGGTTTTAGTCCCACGCGCGCGCGGCCGCAACAACCACTGATTTTGGCTATATTTTTTTGCCGATTTTTATACAATATTGCAACAATTTGTTCACTAATATTAGCCTATCTTATGATTAGATAGATGTACGGAATGTCTGCCATGGAATTATGAGAAAAAATAAGTGTGTTATTAACGTGACATCAGAATAGCGGATATTTCAAACTCAGAGGGGACGATGAGCGAACGCGGGCTAATAATTTTTTTTTTATCGCAGAGCACAGTGTTCCCGCCAAAAAAGAGATTTTTACAGCATGTAGTCTGGTCGCAATATATAGCGACCGTTAAAGTAAATCTAATTCCAAAATACAGCGGAATTCAAAATGCGTTGCAATACCAAAGATCTCTCCAGCAATTCATAACTAAAAGAAAATAATATATATTTAAGATAAACAAAGCAAAAAATAGTCTGTCTTTGCAGTTACCATTTACACAGTAAACCAATGGGCTGATTGACTGAAACCACTTCGTGTCTGACAGTTAATGGCTATTTTATGATTTTTCGAGTCATAAGACGTTGTCGTTCACAGGGCATTAGCGGTGATGGCATCATACATCACTGTCAAATTTGAGGAGCGACACCGTACATATGGGCACCTACATCGCAATTCGCAATCTCAAATCCGTGGGGGCGACTCATGTGTGTAGGTGGCAATTCTCAATCTAAATTCAGCTTTAGCGCGGACATAGTACACTTCAGCGCGTCAGTCTGTAGATTAAGTCGATGGCAGGTGTTGCTCAATATTCCTGTCAATGAATTTCCAGTTCCGTTTATGGAGGTCAATATTTGCTTTCCCCTCCCTTCATTCTCTGCATGGTTATATGGTTGACCTCGTTCTTCTCTCGAATGTTACTTTACGATTACTGCAGTGAGAGACAAATACTACCATTGGTTCATTCTATATGATTTCTTGGAGATTTAGATGGCTTCAGATCATATGATGAAAAAAGCGCTCAGTGGTATTATATGGGCGCATGAACTGCGGATGAAAATCAGTTCCTTGTAATCACGGAAACGAGATCTTCCGGCACTACGGTGAGTTAACGAATTGTAAATGACGGGAAGTGTTAGCGGACACCTGTTCCGGGTTGATGAAACCCGGTGGATGAAATTGCTGTGGCTTGCGACAACATAAGGCTTTGATTGCGTCGTATGGCGACGAAATCGATTTATTGTCCTATACGTTTGCATTCATGTTGGAACGGCTCGAAATGACCGACGCAATACCTTGCTTTTTGTGTCTTGGTGAAACTATACAACTCGACGTCGAAGAGATTCTGAAAAATGAATGGCGAATTTGAATCTCAAGACATTCCAAATGCTTTAAATATAGAGACGCACTCTTGGCAGTCCAAGAGGTATTCCATTCAACTGGAACATGCACTGATTGCAACTTGAAGCTTATCTTTGCATGGCGAGCCTAACGGGGAATATATGTGCAATCGCCACACCCAAGTCATTCGAAAACTCTCCCCAGAAAGCCGTTACTTCTTACATTTTGCAAAGGATCATATCAAAACATTGTTACATAAAATTCCTTGTAGTTGTGCTGCTTGCAACTTGCTCACCTTGAAGGTCTGGAGACCTATTAAAATTAGCACGGAAATGAGACAATGTAGAAAATTGGAGTGTGTGAAAACGAGTATTTCCACCTATCATGGCCTAGAGAAAAGATCTTTCCGAAATACTATATAGACAGGAGGTCGTAAATGACTTCAGAATCTGGATGTCTCAATCGCATCTCGGTAATGCATCAGGGGTTATCGTATTTCTGCAACGTCTGTGTCATTGGAGCACATTAGGAACACTCGGTGAAGAGAAGAGATGCGTACTTGACAGCGACCATCCACGATTAGTAAACTTCACGACAGTTGCCTAGCGACAGTATCATACTACAAACTGGAGACGTTGGACGGGCCCGGATAATGACATTGATTCTAGAATACTTGCAACATGCAGTGACGACTATGCGATAATCAACGCCTCACGCAGAAGCCGAAAGCAGTAATAGCTTATAGGCACCTACCACATATAATCATCATTATTTTGCTTGTTATCCACGAGTATGACTGTATGTCTGTGTCTGCATGCTAAAGGTTATACATCTATAGGTGTTGAGTAAAATTTGATGATCTTTGGGCTATTTTTAGACGAGTAACGAGAAAAACAAACAGTCGCGTGGAGCCCTGTATGCCGTATCACCTCATGGGTTGCAAAAGGCAAGACTAATTAGAAGCGAGTGTTGATATACACGCGTCGAGGGCGCATGAGTTGTTAACACGCTCATCAGGAAGCTTCTCCAGCTTGTTTACATCCACTGTGTCATTGCCCTATCAGTTACAAGCTACAGAATTGGTGGAAAATGATCTCATCATGGCTAGGGTTTTTACAATCGTAGATGTATATCACTCCTCTCGGACTTGTACATAGAATTAGACGCGCTGCGTTTAAGCGTCAGAAGTTATTGCGGTACTGCAAGGCCAGACAGAGTCTGTCTAGTGAAATATATCACTCCAACAACTGCGAATCATTTTTTTAAGTCCTATTAGAGACACCAACGAGAAATGAAATATTGCCAAAAGGTAAACATTTAAATAACACCATATGACGTATGCATCACCTGAATGCGGAAAAAGTGACGTGTACACGTCAATACGTCAATGTAAATAGTAAATCCTGATATATGGTGACAAATATCTCATAAGATCTTAAATAACACACACACACACACATATATATATATATATATATATATATATATATATATATATATATATATATATATATATATATATATAACACAGGTTTTCAATTAAAGATCTTATGAAATATTTGTTATTGTAAATCAGAGCTAACCTTTTACATTGTCGTGTACACGTCACTTTATATATATATATATATATATATATATATATATATATATATATATATATATATATATATATATATATATATATATATATATATATATATATATATATATATATATATATATATACGGCGACTGCGTCTTGCTAATATGTTGAGGCTAGCTGAACTTTCACTGAATATAAACTTAGTCGTCGGTTGCCTGTTTGCCTGATACGGTCGAAAACTATGGTTTAGTGTGGTCACACTTATGTTCAATACATCCTATGATGAAATATTACCCCAGTAAAATTATCCCTTCATTTATGCGCTTTTTCGTGACATATATTGAGATCCGACGGTGTTGAATGGCTAGGTCGTGACAAAGTGTACATGATGTTAACAAAAACAAAAAGCTTAGCAAAACAAAACTGTTTAATGAAATACATCAGCTTGTAAAAACTAAATGCAGACAATTGCTTCACAAAACACCGTAATTTCCATTCACCCTTGACGAATGTTTACCTTAATAATGCATCGATTCAAAAATTGAAACATAAGCTTCCAAATTGAACACGACGTGAATTGACATTACAATTCCGTCTATTGAAAAATTGAAGTCACAACGACAATACGACACCATCATTTACTGAGGCATTCACGTAAATTGTTGTTCTAATTAAAGTTATGATGTAGGCGCTCACGCCCTGCTTGATTAACTTTGGCATGCGCTGGCGATGTCAGAGAAGATTGCCCCATTGATTACAATATCACAGGGCTTTCAAGAAATACACACTTCAAATACAATCTAGTCTGCCTATAATTTGTATCATCATGGCAATGGCGGTCCTGTGGTGGCCGCCTAATTACTGCCTTTGTCACCATAGTAATGGGTTTGGCGCGAACAAGGCAACTGCAAACGCTTAGACACTATCAATTAGTATTTTACCTTGCTGCTGTCCAGGTTGAACAAAATACAAACACACAATTACTTGTTAAGGTAGCACGCGCCTCGAAAGTGAAAGATTTGAATTCGTGCTAAAACTTTATCAAGTAAACTTTCAACCATTCTGTTTATAAATACAAAATTAAAATTTGGGGTAACCGAGCAAATATCAGAACCAGAGAAACAAATATTCCTAAAATTTACCGATATTTGAAATTGCAAATGTCCGGCAACCATGGCTAAACTATATTGGCCAAAATTAAAATTTTAGTTTCCACAAAAACTTGACAGTAAAACCTTTATTTACTTCGAGAGCTTGAAAATGAACCCCATACGTGGTACATGAGAAAAGTACTGTAAAAAATTGAGTCAGAATATCTGTCTCACAGGCGATTTCTACCTTCATAAATAAGATAACTAACAGTTGAAGAGCATGCCACAATATCATTAATGTTTGTAATTACTTGTTTTTAAGACAGCATGCAGTACAGCCGTACAAAATGGGGTGGCGTCTGAAGTTACAAAGATTCAAATTAACTGAGGAACTGTTTACTTTATGAACACAACTGAAATTCGTCTGTTTCCTCAGCCAAAAAGCAGCAGACCTGTAGCTTTAATTGTGTTGAACCTATAGGTGTTAAAAAAGATGTCGTTACGGGGGCAAAGTGATAAATTTAATCAGTCAATACGTTGATGCAAAATATGCTTACCTCATATTGACATCCAGATAACAAGAAAATGAAGAACCCCATTTGTCTAACAACAGCGTTTGTAATCGAATGTCGTGTAAAATCATCATCATCATCATCATCATCATCATCATCATCATATTCATCAATGATTTTATCGCTGTCTTCAAATATCATCTCCGTTCCTATAGTCATACAATGAGCAAACTTGAAGCCATACTTAAATGATGATGATGATGACGATGATTATATATATATATATATATATATAATATATATATATATATATATATATATATATATATATATATATATATATATAAATACATATATTCCCAGCGGCTCCATTACAGATTGTTGTAACCATGCATTCTTTTACTTATCATACTCTGCGTTAATCATTCGTAGTTGAATATTAATAGTTACTTTTCAGTCGACAAGTATCAAATATAGCGTAGAAACCGCGGTAAAATGTATGGAATCTCTTTTGTGCATCAAACAACCTGACCCATCTTGAATGTCTATAGATAAACATCTAACTTGGATAGCCAAACTCCGACTCACTAAGGCACTACTGCTGTAATGTCTGCGAGACTATAGTGGGATCAATTGAATTATACGCAAGCGAGCACTTATGTAGCGTTGTGTTCTGGTTCCGTCATGATACCAATGTTTAACAGAGACGGCCACTGCGTCTTGCGAATATGTTGAGGTTAGCTGAACTTTCACTGGACATAAACTTAGACGTCGATTGCCTGTTTGCCTGACGGTCGAAAACTATGGTTTAGTGTGGTCACACTTATGTTCAATACATCCTATGATGATATATTACAACAGTAAAATTATCCCTTCATTTGTGCGCTTTTTCGTGTCATATGTTGAAATCCGACGTTATTGAATGGATAGGTCGTGACAAAGTGTACATGATGTAAACACAAAGGAAAAAGTTAACAAAACACAGCGGTTTAATGAAATACATCAGCTTGTCAGAACTAAATGCAGAAAATTTCTTGACAAGACACCATAATATCTATTTACCCTTGTCGAATGTTTACCTCAATAATGCATCTATTAAAAAATTGAAACATAAGGTTCCAAACCGAACACGACGCGACTTGACGAGACAATTCTGTGTATGGAAAAATTAAAGTCGCGTCACCACATTATCATTTACTGAGGCATTCACGTAAATTGTTGTTCTAATTAAAGGTATGATGTAGGCGCTCACGCCCTGCTTGATCAACTTAGGCATGCGCTGGCGATCGATGTCAGAGAAGATTGCCCCATTGATTACAATATCACTTGGCTTTCATAAAATACACACTTCAAACATAATCTAGTAAGGCTATAATTTGCATCTTTATGGCAATGGCGGTCTTGTGATCGCAGCCTAATTACTGCCTTTGTCACCATAGTAATGGACTAGGCGCGAACAAGGCAACTGCAAACACTGAGACACTATCTGCTGCTGTCTAACGTTGACTAAAATACATATTGAGGTAGCTCGCGCCTTGAAAGTAAAAGACTTGAATTTGTGCTCAAACATTCTCACTTAAACTTTCAACCATTCTTTTTAAAATAAAAGAATTAAAATCAGGGGTCATCGAGCATATTTCAGAACCAGAGAAACAAATATTCCGAAAATTTACCGATATTTGAAATTCAAAATGTCCGCCAACGATGTCTAAACTATATGGGCGAAAATTAAAATTTTAGTTTCAACAAAAATTAGACAGTTAAATTTTTATTATTTTACTCCAATAGCTTGAAAATAAACGCACAGAAGTGGTATATGAGAAAATTTGAGTCAGAATATGTCTTCTGTGCGCTTTCTGCCTTAATAAATAAATAAATGACTAAAGAAATCAACTATACCGTTGACGCGCATACAACAATATTATTAATGCCTAAAATTACATTTTTAACACAGCATGCAGTACGAATAAAATAGGGTGATGTCTGAAGTTACAAAGATTCAAATTATACTGAGGAATTGTTTACTTTATGAATACAATTCGGCCTAAAAGTAGCACACCTTTGGCTTTAATTGTGTTAAAAAGATAGAAGAACTCCATTTGTCTAACAACAGCGTTTATAATCGAATGTCGTGTACAATCATCATCATCATCATCATCATCATCATCATCATCATCATCGTCATCATCATCATCATCATCATCAATGTCTTTATCCCAATTATCATCATCGTTCCTATAGTCATAAAAGTGGCAAACTTGAAGACGTCCTTTGATGATGATGATGATGATGATGATGATGATGATGATGACGATGATGATGATGATGATGATGATGATGATGATGATGATACTGGTGGTGGCCAGAGGTGGAGGAAGAGGAGGAGGAGAATGGCAGGAGGGAAGAGGGGAAGAAAAGATAAATGATTGCCATGTTGGACTTAAAATGCTCAAATAGATCTTGATTTTGCTACAAACACAAATTTAAACTCTCTTGCAATCGTCAGTTTGTTTGTTGTAGGAGCCAAAACCTAATGTACATTAGGAGAGATTACGTACATTTATCCTGATTGCAAAGCCCCAACAGCAAGAAATGCTACACTGATTGAAAGAAAAGTATTGAGGTAATTACTAGTACCCGTTCCTTTTAAGATTGCTTCTAAATTTGATTTTACCAATTTGCTGGAAATGTTTATTTAATCAGATCAGCTCTCGAGATTACTTTCTATTTGGACTCTCACCAATTCTTTCTTTGAAGAGCCCTTCATTTCTAAGCAGCGCGAAAACACCACAGATATCAGTATCATCAATTGGTCGGTATTAGGTTTCCATAACCTTTGAGCAGTGTGCTGAGATCGCGGACCCTTTCCGCACATCGTATATGTACACAACTATGCATATTATACAGTTTGATTCACGCATTCGTCCTTCAGTACATACCTAGAAAATAAACAAGATTCGTTCGAGTCTGCTTAGTGGGTCAAGGTCGATGAGTGAGAAGATGCTGTTGGCATTAACAGGGCCTAAATAGTCACCCATTTATCACCAATTTGGGCCACTGGAGGTGTAATGATTAGCATTTGTGAATTGTGTTGTTTTAATTTGCGCAGCGTCAAGGGTATGGTCAATCTGCACTTCATTGAAATGATGAATATTATCAATCATTTTCAGCTTCTATTCGCTGAACAACGGTCAACAGAATGTGAATGTGTAACGTTTAATCTTAGAACTGAAAATGGCGTTACATGTTTGAAAGACATCTGACAGAAACCCTATATAAACACTGAGGCTGTACTGCGTAAACAAACCTGTTTATGAGCAGTCGGTTGAACCGAATTTTATCTTCGCTTGAACCAACATCCAAATGAATATAATAGCGTGTAAATTAATGTTCAGAAAGCGGCTAGTATTTAACTTCCAATCTTAATTATGAGAGGTAATTTACTGAATCCTGAATAGTGAAATTAGCTACAATAGTGATTAGCAAAGTTTCAGGTTCCACAGTGCACATATCTACCGTTCAGGAATTCATATCATGATCTATTTTGGCAACTGCATCAACTATTTCGAGGCCGTCGAACATCATCAGCTCGGCGAGGTCCCAGATTTATAACCATTTTTATTTTCGAAAGTCAAAAGGTCGAAACGTCGGTATGATTTGTTGGCTACGTCAAGCTGTTGTGTATAAAAACGGACAGCGTATTTTTACTGCGTGGATGCTGTACCATACATTTGAAAACAAGCAATATGCTTATGATTACATCGCATGACGACAAGCCGTTCTCTGTCTTCACTACAGCTGTTACGTCCGGTATTTACCTGTTTATTTTTATTCCACGCTGTCTAAATTGTTTACAATTCGACATATGACGGCATAAGCGTGGGTCGATCGCCTTACGTCACACAGCTCCGCCTAGAAACTAAAGAATATAATTGCTGAACAAAATGTGTTCAATGAGATATACTCATGCAGATGGTCCTGAATTTATTGTGGACTATGTTTAGCTTGCGCATATATTTTGCATAATTCAATATGCTAAGTGTGTATCAATCACAAACCATTGCTAGATTTAGAGCTATCAGACGACACCAAACGGCTTGTATACAATGACGCCGAGCAGTAATATTCATTAACCCTTTGAGTGCTGTATTTTTCCCACCAAAATTTTAGTGCAGCATTTTACCAATTTTTATAAATTTTTCTCAAATCTTTTTGAAAATTTTGAACCAATTGGGCATCAAAGTTCATCTGCTACAGTTTTTTATCACAATTATATTTTGGCAAAAATCTGAAAAGATGACTGGGGTATATATTTAAAGGGACAAAAATTGATTTTGGCGCTCAAAGGGTTCGATTTAGAAAGACTAATCATTTAGAGGATGTGAAAGACTTAAACTCGGTCAGTTTTTGATAATTTGTTACTAACAGTGATCACATGAACGTAACATCGTCATCATTTATAGTTCCCGTTCTTGTGTGTATTTCGCCACAAACTAATGAAACATCAGTCGTGTCGACGTGTTAAATCTATTAATTATTTACAATATCTCAGTATAACCAGTCTTGCGATAGTTTTATTTGAGTTCTGTGATCTTGAAATCGTAAAAAATTACATACATGTATCGTCGCTGAATCTACCGAATAAGCATTTCACATCGACGCGTCACCATCAATCAAATAAACTACCTGCACAAAGTGTGTATATAAAAACGTACAGCATTTGAATACGTGGACATTTGGATAAGAATAAAAATATACACGATCATTTGGATACTTGTATTCACTTTAAATGCAACCCTGTTACAAAATTACAATCATAAAACAGATAACAGGGAATGCGCAGGTCTGTCAAGTATTTATGAGAAACATTTGCTGTTGACGAGGGCAACTTGTCGTAAATTCCGGTTTATCCCCCAACTAATTTGATTAGGAAATGTTCCTCCATCTTACGTTGTGATTAAATCGCATTTGACATCATCTTGATTTGTGAGGCATCTTTTATGCTTTTCTGTGTAAGGCTAATGTGGAAAGTTTCTAACATAGATATGTTTTTCAGTCCAGTAACAGTTCAGTCCTTGAGGCAGACGCACACTCACGACAAAAGATTACCTCCAAAATAATCATATATTATAAATACCGTTGCCTCCATAATGAACAAAAATATTTGTTGGCTATATTGATATCAGACATTCAGCCTCCAATTCCACAATCCTTTGTGTCGTGCTAGGGGAATAATAATATGAACTGTTCAGCATCTTCCTATTTGTCATGGTTACTAATTTCCTGTTTTAGTCTTCTGTCTGAGCATTTCATAGTGACTTAATGCTTGATGGTATACAAACAAACGAAGAGTAGCAAATATATATGTATATATATATATATATATATATATATATATATATATATATATATATATATATATATATATATATATATATTATATTGATAACAAGTAGAAAACAGAACTTAGGCGTTACTCAGTTTCCCGCAACATGTGTTCTCTGTAGCGATGTATGTATATATATATATATACATATATATACATATATATATATATATATATATATATATATATATATATATATATATATATATATATATATATATATATATAATACACATAAATATGTGTGTGCGAAACTATTCCTGAATTTTCGACGGTACTTTCAAGAATAGACTACAAGAATCTAAAAATTGATAGTCAAAAGTAAGGTTTTCTTTAATCCATCCGTGCCTGAAAGCGTTTAAGTATGCCTTTGAACGGGTTTACGATGCGGCTAGTTATAAGATCGGCGTTCATTACAGTTATGCTATGATAATAGTCTATCGAAAACAATCCGAAGGGCTTGAAGTGACTTAAGGATGCATTGCCGGGAGGCAATTAAAAACCACGCAAATTAAGAACAAAAAGTAGCATTAACAAACCAGAAAAATAACAAAATGTAAAAAAATGGGAAGGGCGGAAGGATGAACAGGAGATTTGTTGGCAGTGATTACGATCATTGGTGCCGAAATGTGTTGCAGTAATGCAAAATACCAAGAGGGAAGAAAACAGGCTGCTAATGATGGAAAGTGTGCCACAGCGTTGCACTTTGGCCTGGAACCGTGGAACAAAATGGCGGCTGCTATATCTCTCTTCTCATCTGGGAAAAATATTGTGTGGCATCGGCTATGCGCCAGGAAAGGGTGTACAGATTTCCAGCCTCATCCTGAGCATTCACATATTGTCCTAATGCAAATCAAGGCAAAACCTACAAGAAAAAAATTAATTGTAAGGGTAAAAGAGTTCAAATTTAAAATATTGTTACAATATCCTATCTATCTATCTATCTATCTATCTATCTATCTATCTATCTATCTATCTATCTATCTATCTATCTATCTATCTATCTATCTATCTATCTGTGTGTGTAAAATAGCACAAATTACTTCAAGTACAAATTAATTATATCCGTTACTTATTATAAGTTTAATGCACCCTGCGATCTTCAGATAATCTTCTGTCTGAAGATTGCAGGATAAATGAAACTCAAGTGACAGACTTGTTACTTTGTACTTGAAGTGCTTTGTGTTATTCTTTATAACGCTCTGTTTTTAGCATCGACCACTGCAATTTCCCACGAGGACATCTGTTATTTATGAAACTTAGGTAACAGATATCATAACTTTGTAATTGAAGTAATATTTGTTATTATTTATTTATTATATATTTCCTTGTGGAAAACTTCTTTGCTTGATGATAAAAAGCAAAGCGTTACACATAATAAAGAAATTACTTCGAGTGCAAAGTACTAATTAACTGAGTAATTGTATCTTTGTTGTATGAAATACTTAATTAACATTTGTTAAAAGTAATTGACATTCTCTCTGAAATTGAATATATTATATACCCTCAATCAAGTATGAGTTTGTTCAGAAGAAAATGCACTGAAGACATAATTAAGAGCAGCCGTGTCTCCGGGAAAAACTTGAAGGTTTGAGACTTTGGTTTCTGTGTTCGATCTGCAAGAGCTCTCCATCATCACGGATTAAGCATGATGAATGCTGCTTTTTGTTAGGTTGTCTGTGCGAAAAAAAAGATCGGTACAATTGTTCCCGAATTAATCACCACAAAACACTCTCAAAACCGCCTCTTCCCCAAATCAATAGCACGAAATTTGCCCTGAAGGTCCCTTATTCAATTTTCTTCTTTAATTGAACAGGTCTCCAAAGATCAGGGGTCTATCTTCGGCATTAGGGCGGCAGATGCAATGCCCATCCCCCGCTCCGCCATTAAAACATACAGGAAATCGGTTCATACAGTTATTGGTATTACTCAACCAATGCTGATTAAATCAGATTTGCCAATAGCTGGTTATTGTTGAGTGATAAATGACTTTGAGTCTGCATGTATCTCCCGTTGTGTACGGCCGCCGGCATTTGAATTTGGCGAAGTTCTGATTTATTGTAGTCGATCAAAAGACCAACGTTTTGTGCCAGGGTCGTGCCATTCACCTTGCTAAAGCGTTGCAGTCCTCTAAACCCCGAGGAAAATTTTCCATAATTATAGCAGAATGAAAAAAAGATATTATGAACTTTCTCTTTGGGTCAAATACATAATATGTTCGTCCATGTTGTCATCGAAATTATCAATATAGTATCTTACCATTTATTAATCGTTCAGTCATCAGTTACACTTGCATTGCAAAGGCAATGGCACTGATGGTTACGTATTACCATACCTTTAAGAGTTGATACTCAGAATAATATATCCACAGGACATAACATTCTTTAGGGATTCAAAATAAAGTAAAATTAGATTACATAAGCTCGGCGGAAAAAATAGGGAAAATAGATTGAATATATTAAGACGGAAGTTCTATAAGCCTCATTGAAGTGATGGATGATTATAACGCGAACATAGAGCAGCTTTATGTCAGTTTTTATCATAGAGTTGATGATTTGTTAATTGTCAGTTTTGGATTAGAGTAATCCTTATCATGCATACTCGGATTGGTGAATGGTATTACGTTGGCTTTGGTTGTGTGATTGAGCAAAATCTAGAGATGGGGATTACTTCCAATACTTGTCAGAATCACATCAAGCTTTACATCCGGGGATTTAGCTATAATTTGTACCATGTCCTGAGAACTCCAATCATCCCGTGATTGTCATGGGTCCTGTTATTGTTAGGCAAGCCTTTCAACAAGACTTTAAAAAAGTCGAGCTTTTAAAGTTTCGCATTAGAAATTTAAAATGTTAGAATATGGTTTACTTCAGAGGGCTGCCTGGGGCTCCGTTTCACCTCAACCAAGAAGAGAAAATGAGGGACACGCTTCAGCAATCAAAAGATAATTCCTTATAGATTATATATAATTTTTCATAGCCGTTAGATTGCACTGTTACATTTTTCGGTGATTGCAATTAGTCTGCACTCATAATATGCCAGAGGCGATGGTGGCATCAGCATTCATTTAATGTAGAACGCGCCTCGGGGACAGATATTAGGGCTTTCAAACTTTAACAATTCTATTCTGATCTACCACTTGTGGGGGTTCATTTTAAAGCTCTTGGTGAAAGAAAACTTTTTATTGTCTTATTTTTTCGAAAATCGAAAATTTCATTTTTCCCCATAGAGTTAACGCAGCGACGCCGGCCATTTTGAATGTCAAATGTCACTAAATCTTGCGAAATTGTTTATTTAGTACCAAAATTTGTACGGTGACTTCCCCCCCCCCCCCGATTTTTATTCTTGATTTTGAAAGAGAGTGGTTGAAATATTCCTTGAGGATAGTTTTAGCAAAAGTTTAAGTCTCACTTTCGAGGCGCACACTACCTTAAAAGTGTTGTTTAGCCAAAAATCTGAATTTAGTTAGTGACCACTACCTATCTGACTTATAGATTGATAAATGGCGGGTGCCACATGTGGGGCAGGATGCGCTTACTATTTCGAAACACCTGACATCACTTCTTGGTCTTCTGGCCAGAGGTCCATATATCTTCTTTCTTGAATATGACTTTGTTTGTGTACCGTCTATATACTGTCTGTTCTGTACTGTTTTGTGTCTCTGTTTACAACTATTGTCTTACGAATTCTACCCTACTGTCATTGGATTATGGATTGGTATAATTGCGATTATTTTACTCTGCAATAAAATCAGCTTATGGCTCCGGACAGCTGATTTTTTTGCCAAAGCTAGTTATGAAATAAAAGTATAATAACATTCGAATGAGAATGATGATGATTGTGATGGTGGTGCTTTGATCAGCATCTGAACAAAATAATAGAATGACAATAGCCGATCATAAGGATTCGACACAGATAACTTCTTATTCAAGGGTAAAATTGTCTATTTGATATGATTGATTGGGCGACCTGTTTTGCCATGTTTCTGCTGACTTTCGTATCTCAATTAGATACAGTGGTTCCATCTATCTAAAAGCGTCATCGGGGTCACCTTCTCTGGCTATATGCTCATTGCATCGGCAAGGTTTTCTTTCAAACTTAATTTTCTGCCTCGATTTCCTAAAAGTAATTAGACTCCGATTACGGCGGGCAGCTAAAATTCTATCTCCGTGGTGAATGCCGTGGTCCATTCGTTGATGGAATTGATCTAGGCCCAATTCGATCGCTGCAAGTGATACTGAGTGTAAAACGATCGGGATTCTCGACAATTCGATTGTCGAAGTACCTGAATTGAAGTAGAGAAAACTATCCGACCACAGTTTCGTTAATTATCCAATCATTTAGATCCATTGATGAATTGCAAAGCTTGGCGTAGGAAGTAAGACTTGTCCTCTTTCGTCTTAATTGATATCGGCGCTTAAGTCAATTTATCACTCAATACGGATCAGATCGCCTGGGAGTGTAATCGTCCCAAAAACTATAACATACATGTAGCTCGTTGTTAAAGAAGATAGGGATACCAGAAAAGTTCAAAACTTACGCGAAAAACTATTGCCCCTGGTACAATAGACAGCGCCAGCCGTTATTGACAAATGTTGCTTCTATAGGCATACACACCATCTGGAGATTGTCCATGATAAATTAAATATCTAAGTATTGATTACTGCAGCTGGAACCGTCCATCGATCTATTCATCAAACGACTGTTTGTCTTTTTACTTGTAAGCTTATATGTTTGCAAGTCTGTTTCAGTTTTGTTTTTGTGATATTCACGACGCACTCGACTCGTTCAAATCATTTCCGATGTAGGGTTAAACAGCAACGTAGAATAAAGTTACAAATTGAAGTTTGTATACTAACAAAACTCCGACCATTGAAAAAACGTAAAGCGAATAAGACTATAGCCGTAATTTGAGAAACTTGGTAATTGTCAGGTCATGACCATCTATCCTTGCAAGATTTAACAATTCTAAGCGATCGGCAACATTTATAGGGAATAAATAAAAAGAATTACGCACCCAGGTGGCGTTCCTAATAATACTCAGAGGTTATTAGAAGTGAGGTGAACGCGGATTATACGATTACAAATAATTCGTATGATTAATTACTCCATCAAGTTAGGAGCACTCCTGGCTTGGGACGGTAGCTTGACAGACTGCGCAGTCGGAATTGTAATCAAGAAACTGCATTGAGATACCACGATTTGCCTGCACATACATATTGCCTTGATTAATTTGTTAATTTAATTTAATTCTTTCTATGTGCAAGGAAGGCATGCTATCAGGTAATATATCTCAGGATGATCTAGACCAAAAGTCAAACAATTCGGAATATTAAATAAATAAATCTTTCAGAGAAAGATCCATGAGCGATACATCTTGTATAAGTAAGTATGGGTGGTTTTCATAAGCTGCATCAATTACCGGTCGTTAGTCCTTCTCTTTGATTAATTAATTAATTTAGAAAGTAATGTAATTAATGAAGGGAATAATAAAATATCCCATCCGTAGACGAAAATAGTTTTTCGTGTTTCAAATACCTACATAGCTTCTTAGCTTGTTAATTAGGGAAAGTATTAAAATTAGTCTCACGTTAGAGTTATACAAATGTGTCTCTGGACATAGCTTTCAAAATAGCAAGTATGTTATGTATCTGAGGAAGATATGATTATGCGTCGCACTTGAGGCGGGTAATTTATCTTAAGTCTCGAGGAGACATGGAGCGATTGGCAACCTTCGGGGGTTAATTTCGCGAAATTACCAGCACTTGAATTCGAACCATAAAGGAATGATTACCCCAACAATTCGCAAAGTAAATAGAGTCTATCGCAAAACATGAACGTCTAAACACTGCAAAGAATCGCGCTTTGAGTTACAAGTATGATCGATCGTAGCTGGATGTAATGGTCCGTGAGATATCGCGTTATGCTTTATTGTGAACAAGCAGAAATAGCAAACATTCCAAGCCCTTCGTCAGTGGAGCGAAGGTAATGACACATCACTGTTGCCTGGTGATGAGCATGGTTTGAATGATAAAACAGCACAGACGTCCCACTACTCATCTGAAAGTTAACATTGAAACTGACAATAGATTCTTCGCTCATTAGCAATTTATCCATTACAACATGTTGACTAATTTCACGTTAGTAGTAAAGTAAACGTGGACAACTGGGATGAAGTAAGAATTTTACACCCCATTTTATTCATTTATCTACATGAAGTGAAGGAAAAATTAACCATCCATGTAACTAAAGTATAACCCTGACCTATATACGAACTCACGCACGCGCAACAGTGCATTGTCCTGAACTAAGCGGGGAAATTCCCTGCTGAGTCATTCACATTCCAAATGGAACTTGCGCAATACAGTAGCTATGACTCACCCCCACTGGGCAAACAGAACGACATTCTATTCTCTCTCTCATTTGTTAGATAGATTCTGACTGAGCCGTACCGGAGCTCTTACAAAGACCCGTATCGGAACAGTTCCGAAGGTGCGGGTCTCGTTTCTGGATGTGAATTTTATCTGCTGGCTGGTCCATTTTCACTATGTTGGAGTCGTCGGAACGAGCGGAACCATAGGGATGTTGCGCAATACCCCTATCAGAAAACTGTTGTGCAATACCCCTATCGGTACGTTTTCAGGCAGGAACTTTCCAGTAGGGAATTTCGCAATACCGCTTTCGCAATACCGGGCTTCGAATGTTGCTTAGTAACTTGTGATGTCATGTTCAATGTCTGTCATTCTACAGTTTTCAGAAAATTTTCTACAGAATTTTTTCTGAATCTAACTTTCATATCCATTCAATCCATAATATCGTAGATATCGCTCCAGCGGCGGACTAAATCCTTCTTGTTTTTGAATTTCTAGCGCCTGATGAAATATGTCCTGAATAAGTTCTGACCCCGGAGCCTCCTCGTTCCGAAGGGTTGCGCCTTTTTCTTGTATTTGTGTAAGCAGCTGTTTATATTGAACATAATAATGTTTATATTTCTCTCGTCTCTTTGCTACACCAGTTTTCCCTTGTATCACATCAATAACAACACCTGGTATAGGAGTTAAGGCTAACAGTACCGGAACTGTTGGAATTGCTGCTATTACAGCAGAGCTTACAAGAATTCCCTTAGTAATATTAAGAGCCATATCAATTCGACCCATCAATTTGTAACTTCGTCGATATGCAGCACTTGTTCTTTCGATATAATCAGCCAATTGTTCAACGCTTTCAACAACTGAGATGTGCATTTTTTACTGTATATGTAAGGGGGGATAAAAAATAATTGTAGTAATATAGAAAGACAATATGGCAGAAGGAGGAGAAGATATACCACTCCAGGGTTTAGATGATGCAAATGTAAATGACGATGATGATGCTACTGCTGAAACAACTTTTTCCTATGATGATGATGATACCTTTGCAGAAGCCGATTCTTCCCAGGCCGTCTCAAGCGCGCGGAGCCCGCAGGTAGATCCTACGACTAGATATAAAGTAGAACTTAGAATACAAATGGCTAAAGAATTCTTAGATGAGAATAATATTACTGATGAAGCAGCACGAAACGAATTATTTTTGAATGCAAAGATTAGGGATGGAAAGCTGTATTATAAAGAACTCATGATATCAAAACTTTCAGGACGTGGATTTAGATCACTCGAGACAGTAAAAAGAAAAGAAGGAGGATCTGAATTTGTAAGGAAAGTATATAATTATAGTGAGCCCGAATTTGTGGGACGTGCATTGCATTCTAAAGATGTGGAAAACGATAAAATACCGGCTGAGAAGATGACGCCAGAAGACATGGGTATATACAAAGATAAACTGACAGAGTTACGGCAAGATGCTTCTGGTAATGCAGATAAAATACAAGCTTTTGAAAATAAAATCGAAAAATGGAACAATCTAAACCCTGAATATAGAGCTATTAATGATGAATTAAGGATTGCGAATATGCGTCTTGGCGAGCTTAACAATGAAAAAAAGAAAATAATGCTGGAGAAAAAAGAAGCTGAAAAACAGTTAAAGGATCCTGAAACGAGCACCCAAGGAAAAGGAAAAGCCGAAAAAACAACTAGCTGAACTTATAACAAGAGAAGCTAAAGTTGACAATCGAATTGAATACGAACTTGATATGATCAGTGGGCACATGAAAGACTGGCTACGACTAGGTCTCTTCGTGATGTAATTTCCGATCCAGAATTGTCACTCAGGCTGAAGCTAACAGAGTTATTTAAACGAAATGGTATAACAATCGCTGCAATACTGACTGCCCTTGGAATGACAATATCAACAATTGCCCTGGCTGTAACTAAAGGAGGGGGAGGGGGAGGAGCGGGAGCAGGGGGAGGAGGAGCAAACGCAGGAGGTTCAGGTCCCCCAAAGTATATACAAAAGCGAAAGAAATTGTAAAGCAATTTGGGAATGGTTAAAAACATTGGCCGCAAAAAGTGCTGCTGCAATACCAGGTTTAATCGGTTCCCTCGTCAGTTTTCTATTAAAAACAGCAGGATCGGTGGTTGGATTTGTTGGAGAACAGCTATGGATATTTTTGACTGGATTAACATTAGTCATTATAAATAAAATTATGTACTAATATATGGTCTTACGGAGTTGACATGTTTGGTGAAAAGAATATTGCAAAGTTTCTTTCTAAAAATAAAGACCTGTTTGGTTTCTCTGTCGAATTGGAATGGTGCAAACTTCGGCGGTAAATCGCCATATACTTCGAGCAAATCCAGGTGTCCGACTCAAAGATGATAATCTTTATCATAACATTTTAGCTTTCGTGAAGGAATGTCAAAAGACTAACTTCTTTAAGCGACTAGAATTCATAGCTGTATTCCAGGATACTGAGGATGACCAAGAGGCTCATCATCTCCAAGAATATTGGGTCCTTCGATTGATTCGCGACACAGGCAATCGATTTATCTTTCAGTCAGACGGAAATATTTATGTAAAGATGTGATTTTTTCTTCTAAGTCATTATATACACGAAGTGAAACTTAATTTTCTTTTCAACTGTAATTTCTTTTTTTCTTCTACTATATACATTACACGAAAAATGGGGTACGATAGAACATTATTACCGAATTTCACCAACCGAATACCGAATGGAACAAAGTCAGAAAGAACTCATCACGTGATTGCTCATAATCCAAGTGAGGCAGATCCAGGCCAGACACTTATCATACGATGTCCGAAGTTAGAAAGCGGAGTACTCTTAGTTCCAGATACTTTCAACCTGGTTTTTGATCTTGAAGTAATGGGAGATGAAAATAACCGAGTAGTACAAAATGTTGCAAAAAATTTGGTGGAGCGTATGAAACTCACATTTGAGGGTCAGACACTTTTCGATTTGAATAAATATAACCTTATTGAATGTTATCGCGATCTCTTCAAACATAAAAAGGAGAGATCGAACATGACACTGTACGGAATTCAGAACGAAAATCTAAGAAAATTGAGAAGCGGTTCTACCGATGCAGATGCCACCGTCATGGGCGATAAGTTACTTTTCGACACATATAAAACAAAATATGCTATTCGTCTCACTCATCCCCTCATAACAGGCCATGGAGTTGCATATCCATCAGCGTTAGGGAGTCATATTGAATGGGAAATTACGCTTGCACCCATCTTACAATTACTTATCGCTTATAATAATATTTTACAGCCAATTATAAATTAAAAAACATTCAAATGGAATACGAAACAATTTCTGACCCCGAACTCGCGAGGTCAACTGCTGGTTATTACAACGGTGGAAAAAGTTACCTTTACGAGCATATACATTATTTTAGAACAATCCCATTCAAAGAATCGGACACGGTTATCAATGAAATATAAATGTACCACGACGTAGCATTAGAGGTATCGCTATACTCTTCACTAAAAATCAGTATCATGCAGAACTGAACAGTGAATTTTTCTTTAACCCCTACATGAATCTGTGTCTGTATCAATCGAAGGCATTGCAAATAAAGTGTACGCTCAGAAGATGATACCAAGACAATTTTGGCGAGAGGTGCGACGGTATTTTGCTGAAGATAAAGATTGGTGTGAAATTGATATAGATGAGGCCGATTATTTGAAGAATAAATTCTGTCTGTTTATCGATCTGCGTAGCTTTAAAGATATTGAGTTTCATGGAAATGGTTTAAAAGTAATGAACACAAAGGACGGAATTCAACTTGAAATTCTGAAGAAAGACACCTCAATTAAGGTTGGCGATGACGCTCACGATGTCAATATATTTGCTCACATTTATGTTATCAGTGATGCCCTAGTCTCTATTGAAAATAGTAGATTAAAGTCTTTACAATTTTAAACCCGTCGTCCGTCCTATCGGCCATGTTTCTGCCAACCATTCGCCCGTGTCTGGATTATATAGCTGCACACGTTTGATATCATTTGGCGCCATCATGATTTTACTACGCTTTTCACTACGGATTTCTCCAGCCTTTTTCCGTACAAACTGTACAAACTGTGCCGGCTCCGGCTTCTTCCCAGTTTCAAATAGATCTTTATAATCTTCAAAGTTCAAATGTTTTCTAACACAAACATCTTTCACCCCTTTATTTTTTTCGTCTCGGAAACGGGAGTTCGAAAAGCATACACTTTCGAGCGTATGCCGACAAAATCAAGAATAGGTTCACCATTCAACTCATCTTTAAATTTACCTATCACTTTTTATTAATCTTCGGAAAGTTGGGCCCACTCATCCCACTAGTATCATATATAGACTTCTCACCATTCTTTTCCACATCTTCCCGAACTATATCATTGAAAGTGCTGACGCGTGAGCCGTCCGGGGAGGCGTTCGGGGAGGGTATTGGTACACTGTAAACAAAACTGTCAGTATCCATGTAGGCTAATCGTATTCCAGGGAACTTGACCCGAAAGTAATTGTAATGCGTCTCATACATAAGCAGCTTAGAAAGTTCGAGTACTGCGGCGCCGATGAAAACTGGTTTTACATATCTATGCTCATCCGTTTTCAGTTCCAGTAGGGCACTGTCGCAGGAATCACCATCCTCTTCGGAAGTTATGAAAGTTATATGTTTCATCTTTGGATTATACTTCTGAATCTTTTTACGTCCACTATCCGTGCCGTTCCAGTCCGAAACAATTTAAAGTCTCTGTACTTTCGAACATCTTCTATTGTCTTACCGAACATTGCATTATTCATCAGCTTATAGAAATTCTTTTCGAAATCTGTCTTCCCGTTTGCCCTCATTTTAGTGTTAAAGTCAATATATTTCGCGAGACATGGAGCCTCATCGAAAGCAAGCACCCGATAAATCTTTTTCAATCTCATTCCCATCCGAAGATAGAATTCCAGCAACTTGTAGTGTAAGACATAGGACTCTCTATCCATCACACTTGTAATCAGTCGACCGCCCTGCCTCGGAAATTCATAGTGATGCGGTGCTAATGGCAAATCGCTGTGTTCTTCATGTAATTCGGTGGGTATTCTAAGTCTACTTCTAGAAAACTTGGTGGAAAGGTGGACCAGGTCCCCACCCTCCGGCTCCGCCGCCTCGGGCCCCCGCTCCACCGACTCCGCCTTCCCATTCCTCCCACTCTTCCATCGTCATCCAATGAAGTCCGCCCGTAGGCATTGCCTGACTCATTGCCCAGCCGTAGAGATTGTTTGCATCGAGATATTTTATTTCGGTCACCGGCTTCTCTGGATCGTAATTCCCGTAAGCAGGATGATTTGTCTGTAAATAATGAATATTACACTGGCTGATGCCGCCTCGAATTCCCCGTTGTACGAAAGTCATCTGCTCAGCATCTTGAATGAGTTTAAACTTATTACCCGTGTAAAGTAACATAGCATCCCATGTCAAGCCGGGCGCTGACATATAGTGGGCTGGATCTAACTTATATGCTTCTAAACATGTGTCACGGAAATTTAAAATTTTCAAATATATTGCAAGAAGTAGAACGTCAGTCTCACAATAGAATTCCATATAATCACGAATCGTCTTACATCCAACTTCGTCCCATACTCTTAATGCATGTTCGTAATCAGACTCCGAAATCCCCTCTTCCGTCAATTCGCTATAAAATTCCCTCTCTCCGGGAGCTCCCCCTCTTCTAATCTGTCAACCGAGTCTAAATATTCGTAGGGGAAGAAACCTTTCGCCCTTTGAATGTCCGGGTACGAAAGTGGCGCCGCCGTCCACCCGTGGTCCGGCACAGTTTTTGCCAACTTCGCCAATGACCCCATCATCAACTGAGCACTGTCCATAAACTTTATAGAAAAGAAACGTCTCTTTATCTCCCTCTTCCCTCCAGCAACAACAATTGAGGCGTGAAAAATAAATGTTTTCGAGAGACCCATAATTCCTCCATTGCTCGTCTTAGCTATAATTTTAGGCTCTGGTCCCCCTCCGGCGTCGATTTCATGTAATTCTTTCAAAATAAAAGAACCATCGTATCCTTGAGGTTGTGAAAGTAGATAGGAATGGTTCTCGACGGCCGGCATCCTTCGCAATAGAAGGTCGCCTCCTCCTTCACTACTCGGTATCCTGCCGGCTCTCCACATGCAATACAGACTGGATCACATCCGTCGCGCCGGTAATTAGAAGGATCCCTCATCGGTATTATTTTCCAATAATACGATTTAGAATAATACTCGGCCCGTTCTTTCATATCCTTTAGAAAGTCTGTAACACAGGAGAGACCTGTGAATGTTCTTTTACCATAAACAGTGGGTCGGCCGGGCCTCGTTCCGAAGGTCCCACCCCCGTTCCACCATAACATACGAAAGACAATAACTGCGACAGACAAATTGGAATGTGCCGCCGGTTCCCTTCTCAATAATTGCCTCAGTATCTGCATAGACACGTAGGGAGAAGGAACCTTCTTCCGATGTCCTTCAAATTGACACACTTCCTTAGGAAAATCTGGCTGGGCAGTGTCTGTTCCACAGTATACCTGATGTTTTTCTAATTCTTCTGTTGACTTAAAACCTCTTTTACAAACCATACAAATACACTTCCGTCTGCGCTCATTCTTTCGATTAGTACGAGAATTACGAAGGCGATTTTCCGCAGTAATTGGTACGAAGTGAGAACGGCCGCCGTCTTCGCCAACTATCAGTAAGATATTTGCTATTTGATTCCTATCGGCTTCACCTTCGGCTCCGCCAGGGGCACTATATAACACAGTTATGTCGGACGGGGGAGTGGGATCATTTTCGTAGATCTGAAATACTTGAAGTTTGACCCCTGGATTTTGCTGCTCGAAGCGCCTGAATACAGTCAGATCGGCGGGCGTAGGAAGGGAATACCTTCCCAACAGTAGTCAGCCATAAATGGGGCGTACGTATTCCATTTTCTCCTTACCTGACCACATTTCTTTTCACGAAACTCCGGATCGCTCAACTTTATACTTGCTACGATGGCGTATTGAAAACAATTCTCGCTGCCCGAAGGTAGCACCAGATCACTCACACAATGCTTATTTTTAACCATCCGGGAAGTTGGACTGCGCCAGCCCCGCGGGCCAGCCCCGAGTAAAACTTCTACTAGAATTACTTTAAAATTAAGTATCTCCTCGAGAACGAGACCAGAACCCTCAACATTTTCAATTGTATCAAGCATACGATCGTAGCGATCTATTAATTGTTGCCCCACATCCGCCCCTCTTACATCTTTTGTGTATGTATCTTTTAATTTAACATACAATGTACGCGGTTGTGTATTACCAGTTTTCGGATCCGATAATTTGACTTCCATTTCAGTATAAACAGAGTACATCTTTCGTTCCGAATGGCTTCTTGACCATACCTTCAATATCCACCAGCTCCCCGATATCCTTGACTCGCTTGACTTCAGGAAATTTTTTTTGTAAAACTGCTCCCTTGAATGCTGTATGTAATTGACTGGCCATCTTTATGATATATACTATCCTAAAAATTTTTAAAATGAAAAATAATTATTCTATGATAGGTCATCAAAATCCACTATAATATTTTTGTCAGCATTTATTTGTTTATATATCTCACCTAATCTTTCTAAGTCGACTAGTTCTTCCACATCTTGAATTTCTGGTTTATTAGGCGCAGCACAAAATAACCTCTCAACAGTGAAAGAAAGGCACGCTTACTTAATCGCGGTTTAAATGCTAAGAATTCTATCTTACTACCTTTCCTGATATTACGAGGTACAATAGCAGGATTTTCTCGGACTGGTAGTAACGGACTCACTGTTTTAAAACCGCAGTCAATTCTTTAACCATATCAATACATGTAGCGAAATCGTGATTTCTCCCTCTCCCTCTCCCTCTTTTAAACTGAAATTTAAAATACGCCACTGGCTGAGGCCCCTCGCTCCCTCGCTTCTGATACACTTTAGATGGATTGTAAAATCCACAGGAATTATTCTTGGAGTGAGCGGCCAGGCTTAGAGCATAACTTTTAGCAGTAGATGCATCGAAACTTTCACCTAGGGTACGGAATATTATTAAATCAGTAAACTTTTGAAGACTCGGTTGCCAACGGACACACACCCCATCACATGTAGCAGGATCACCTCCCGATCCATATTTAGGTCCGATGTTGAAAACCACTTCTAGCTCACTGTCTACATATATAATAGGATCTACATATTCACCAAATACTAATTTGCCTCCATCATCAATTTTGATGTTTTCTCCGGTTTCAAGTATTTTTATTGCAGTTGAAATAGAAAGGATTGTCATTGTCTTATCGTATATATCTTAATAAAAAAAATTTAAAAAAATTTTTCTATGATATAGTATCCCTAAAATGTCATACATATTCATAAATGGACCAACTGGAAGTGGTAAGAGTTACGATGCAATAAATTTGGCGGAGGGACCGAGGTGTATCACGTACCAGAATTTGACACTAGTTTTTCCAGCAACATTGCCGACTTTTATAATGGGCGTGTCACCCACGTTTCGATTGCCGATTTTCAGAACCAGTTTATAGAACATACGCTTAGTTTACAATGTCAGGCTGGGAGGAGGAGGGAGGAGGAAACCTCCCCCCTCCCTTCAGAACAATACATTATTTGTGACTCTTCCATAATTCAACATCTGACTTTTTTCTAGAATCCGGGGCGTTTCCACGGAGTGGGAAGAAAAAAAGATTGTTTCTAGAGCATTTGACCATTTACCCAGTTTCATTATCATATTCAAAGATATGCCTTGGGATTATTGCAGGCGGAATGTGTTGACTCGAGCCAGGTCGTACGAAATAACCGCCTTAGAAGAACTAGAAGAGATTCACAATAAGTTCAAACAGACTTTCTTAGAAATTTGCCACGACTACAGACTTCCATGTTTGGTAATTCGGAACGCTCTTACCCCCCTCGTTCTCAAGAATATACTTAATCCAACAATTGATACCGAGACAGTCGGAGCCAGTAGAATATCCACGAGCTTTTGACTTTGGAATTGCATGGGGCAGCTCACGCGATAGCGGCAGCCAGGGATTTTTAATAGACGGTTTCAAGGAGGAGGAACTTGAAAAAGCGTACTTCCCACCTGGTCAAGAACAACTAGAACAACCTCGAGTCTCACTAAAGAACCTACACAAACTTCTTAACGCTTGTGAAACAGTGTGTGCTTATAATGCTCCGTTTGACTTACGAGCACTTGATATGATGAAAAGGGTGGACTTTGGAGTTACTTGTCTATGGTTCATGTCAGTTGTGTACATTATACTTCAGCCAGAACTTATAGATAAAGCTGAAAAAGGGGGACTCGAAAGAACGGACTGTGGTAACATGAGAAGTCGTTTTGAAGATCTTGCAAACTTAATATGTGCCTCCGGAGGAACTGAGGTACCACCTCATCCACATACGGCCGAAAAAGATGCAGTAAGTGAACATTACTTACGACAGTACATGATAAATACTTGGCCAGGTGGGTGGAAGCGAGGTGGTAAACTGACACTTTCGGCTTTCAAGAAATTAAGACTTTTTCCATGGTACTTATTGAATAACTTTCGTAAATACTTACGTTAGTACTTACGTAGTACTTGACAAGTACCATGGACAGGAACTTACGTAGTACTTGACAAGTACCATGGACAGGAACTTACGTAGTACTTGACAAGTACCATGGACAGGAACTTACGAAGTTCTAATAACATTTTCCTCCGGCTCCCAACTATTGAAACTTTCTGGATAACCTTTCCATTTTATCAGATAATATTTCTTTCTCTAATTTTTTTCGTCTTCAAAATTCGTTCTACTCTGTACAGCTCGTCGCGTTCTGAAGGTGCGCTCTGAAGTTCATCGGAGTAGAAAGTGCCAAGTATTTCCTCTCCATTCAGATCTTTTATTTTGTAAACTGGTGGCGTTCCTAGTCCAGCTGCATACACCACTTTTGAAACCACGAAAATCTCCTCTGTCCAATTTGGTAAATATCCTTTCTTAAAAGTGGTCTTGTATTTTGTAATTCGGACTCGTTCTCCCGGCTTGAATTCAGGGTTGGCTCCCCCGGCTGCCAACTCAGGACCGAATAGTGTATAAAATGCCTGCCAATCGTTCTCCTCTGTTACGTCCCTGGGTTTCATTTTGATACTTCCGTGAACGGTGTTATTGTAATTCTCAAGAAGTTCTGGTAGAATAGAAAGCCATTCACGTGTCTGTCTGTATGTAAAGTATTTCCACATCATCGTCTTGAGGGTCCGATTAAAACGTTCAACGACGCTAGTCTTTTTGTCACTGTAGGTGTGAAACCAATGAATGCCTGACTCCTGGAGCCACCCCTGCATTTTCTGATTAGTAAATTCCCGCCCCTCATCTGTCTGAAGTTTGTCGGGTCTTCTCCCAGATTTCTTAATCACATCTTGTAGTGCCTTCAGAGTGTCATCGGCCGTTTTTGACTGTATTGGCCTAGCCCAGGCATATTTACTGAGTACATCGATTACTGTTAGCATGTATCGAATGTTATGATTCTCTTTTGCGAATGCTGCAGGGAATTCCACAAGGTCTGCTTGCCACTGTGAGTCTATCGATGTTACAAAAACGCGTCGGCCGCCCGTAGCATGAGAACGAGGTACCGGTTTATGTAGATTATAAGTTAGCTGAGTTTTTAACCAGTCCTGCACCTCTTTCTTGGTCACTTTCAGTCCGCTGGCCCGTGCTGCGTCATACAATTTTTGTACACCTCCAAAACCAGTTTTCGGGTTGTAATATAATTCTCTAAGAGTGCCTTCAGCGGAGCTTCGGCTTCAGCTTCCATAATTGCTATATTATACGAATAATTTTATGTCGTACGGAGGGCATCTATATAGTACCAAAATCGGCGGCCACCGGACCCTCTATAAATCTCATACTATACGGATGCCGTAAACGAAATACTAGTTTACTGAATGGCCTACTTTTCAATTGCTTGATTAGGCCCACGGCTTCCTGTTCTGACACCTCCATTCCATATTCTTTTATAATAGTTTTGTTGTCTATCTTGTTCGGTGTGTAAAATAGTACTAACATCTGTATGTTTTCCCTGAATGGTTTACTAATACTAGTATATTGTTGAGTCAGAACCCAGACAGATAATCCGTCGTGTCTTGCGCTGAAACCAAGTTGGACTAAAACGTTACTGCGCTTCTTCATATCTTTGGACGAGGGCGCAGTCATCGAGGATTATTAAAGTGTTCGTTCCAGCCCATTCTTTATGCACGTAGGTTAATGTATCATCCACTGCATCGAGTCCGACTGGAAATATAAACACATTATCATCGGTGAAAATGAATCTTCTATTATACGCTTTATTATTCATGAATGTTGGGCAAATGAATATCACATATTCGAATTTCCTTAAGTACGGACCGGTGAGGAGGTCCAACATAAATTCTGTTTTGCCAGAATATGTCGGTCCAGTTATAATCATGTTGAATGGTGGGGTTACGTATATTGACATTTCCTCTGGATCTATATACTGTAAATTAATGAATCTCTTCTAGTTCTTTTAAGTTACTGGTTCGAGTTAGATGAAACCCAGTCACATCGACAGCATCTGAATGAACTATATAGTTAGTGACTTTATTCCAGTACCTACAATAGTAATGAATATGGCTAAAGATAACAAACCAATTTTGCCGTATTCGTGAATAGGGTCTGCGTCGAGTGTTGCAGATGCTGCCCGTTCCGGGGAGGGGAGGGGAGGGGACCGAATCCGAGTCGTGTCATTGTGAGGTGACTCTCCGGGCTCGTCCTGCCACTTCACGGGATCCGCCCCTCCTTCCATCTCATGTACAGCACTTTCTCGAACTTCCGTGTTTATATCACCATTCACCCCGAAGGACATAGATTCAGTTGCGTATTGCAATTCATTATTATAACCTGAGATTGCCGGGCCCGAAAGAATGACCATCTCAGACGGTAAGAGAAGTAAATTTGGTGAGACTGCCATATCAAGTTTGACACCAGTATTCATTATTGTGTCTTGATATCGCCTATAACTGATTACTTTGTCGGTATTGCGAATTTCATCTTCGAGGAGAACGCCGAATTCTTTTCTTACTTGCTCTGCACTGCCAGTATCACCTACTATGGTACTGCGAATATTTGCTTGTGCGCCGAGTATGCAATATACGTAGGCTTCAAGACTTTCGTTGAGGCGAGCGAGACCGGCCTTTGTCATCCGGAGTCTCCTTCAGAGGGATGAAACTATTATATTGTCCCTCCGATCCATCATTTCGGAAGAAATAGTAGTGCGGTCGTTCTTTGTCGGGCAGTACATGTTTTTTCTTTCCAAAAATGGTATGTGTATAGAAAACGCCTCCGTCGGCGGAGAGGAAAAGTCCCGACCGTTGTATATCGCTTTTGGCTGTCGAACGGGCCACGATTAGTGTAATATTCATATCCATAACCAAGACCTTTATTTTGACCTTTTCGATAACGAAAGTCGGACTTCGTTGGACTTATATTTCCAAATTCTGTACATAGAAGTTCATATTGGACGAGATTGTACGGATTGTCGCCGGCTTTGAAGGTGGGGGTATCGTCTGGAAGTGCAACGCCATTTCGTGAAGGATACGACGTATTGTAAAATATACATGGAAACGGCAGAATGATCGTATTTGCGGGAGGAAATTTCTTATCAAAGAGATGGGCGAATGATATACCACAACCAGTAGTGCTGCACCATACGGCGAAATTCAGTTGCTGGTCCCAGTATTTCATGTTTGGCCCGCCCAGCCAGACATTACTTTCTTTCGCTGTTCGATGAGTGATTACGTTATCTTTAAATATATCTCGAGGATGAAAAGTAAATTTATCTGTCGGCGTTACATATATTTCTAAGTCCATGAGAATAGGTTTTATTCCCCCGTCCGGTTTGGAAGGGGGGTATCAGCATGCTGTACTGTCGGTACGCTCGTCTTATTCAATTGATTCAATTGAAAGCAACTGGGAATAAGTCTGTACTCATTATTCGTGTTTCTATATACATATAGATTTAAATGGAGGAGATTTCTCGGAATCCCTGTCGGAATCCCTGTCGGTACGGTTCTGTTAGGGGTACTAACATTCCAGACTATGTTAATACTTTATTTCGGATTCAGGTTTAAACGAATTTTTTATTTTTTACTAAGAATAGATAACATACTGCAAACAATGGAGAATTTAATAAAGTCATCGGCAGCGGCAAATACGCGTTCCGAAGGGTCTTCGGAACTACCTTCAGACGCTCGATCCATAATAGAAACAAAGCGTGAAAAAATACTCTGTGTCATCGCAAGTGGTCAAAGTAAGTTATTTTTTGGTAAGGAGATTACAGTTGTTGACGTAGAAAAATGGGGAGATGAAACAGTGAATAAAGCATTTAAAGTTTATGAAGCGAAATACAGTTCTCTATAAGTGATACCATCACTCAAAGTTTCATAGATCTAGGAGCCCGCGCAATAGTCAGGTAGTTCCAATCGATGATCGAGATAACTATGCCACTGATCTTAAAAAGGATTTTATTCTAAACAGTGAAATAAACGATTATCAGGACGGATAGCCTACACATGGGGGCCCGTGATTGCTCTAATTTCCACCGGTTTAATTACGGGTAAACATTTAAATTTTAAAAAAATCGGGTTTAATATAATACCTGAAATAAATGGATTCAACTTCGCCGACTCAGCAAACGACTCCGTCAGGGACTCCGTCAGAGGCCCGCCGACGGAGCCCACACCGCAAACGACTCCGTCAGGGACGACCTTCCCGACTCCGCACAGCGCAACATAGAGAAAGTTACGTTACCGCCGAAGCATCCAGGGAGAGTTGCTGCGGGCAAGAAATTAGCGGAATGGAACAGGCAAAACAGGGAGAAGAAACTAAAAGCAATGGAGGGGGGGAGGGGGGGAGGGGGGAGCGATGCGGTAGCGACAAACTGTATAAGCTACCGCCTACAATGAAAGAACAGTGTGATAATAATTCACGCTGGTATAATAAATGTTATCTTGTTTTAGGAATTGTGGGAGTTTCATTGACTGCATTAGGGCTATATTGGGGGCGTGCTCGACATACCCCCTGTCCCATTCGAAAGATCCTCCCCAGAAAGCGAAAAAAACAGAGCACGTAGCAGCTCCATCCGGAACAGTTCCGACAGGGGTTCGAGAGGAGGGGAGGGGGAGGGGGGGGGGGTGTTCCCAGCTCCTCTACATTGTATGAGATGGATTAACTCCCCATATTTTTATTTTTATTTTTTATTTATATACTAGTCAGCAATCATGGATATTAAAACAGTTGTAAACACAATGTACGATGGTATTGTAATCGCAGGACTTGCGATGGGATATCTTATGATCTCAGCAAATTTCTGAAAATAGAGGTTGGCGATCCAAGTCGACCAAATTTAATCGATTGGCAAAATTAGGCGGTGCGACTGCTGCTGCGGTTGCGACCAAAGATCTCCTTGAACAGAAAAATATTATTCCTGCAGAACCTTATACTTCGTAATAATAATATTCATCGAACATTTATACTTAGTAATATATACATACAACGTACAACAATGATCATTTGGATTGAAAGCCAAACAGGTGAACCAGTCACTGTTAATTTTTACCCTTGCATTGACACGACACAGTTTACGAAGATAAGACTGCTAGAGTGCGGACTATATAATTCATGGCATAACATAACATCGACGAATAATGTAATAAAATATCAAGAAGGTGACCAACCGAAGAAGACTAAATCAATACGTCCAGGTAACTACAATATCGATACGTTAAACAAAGCAATCGGGTTGAAGCAAAAAATTAATTTTGAAAAACATCTGCCGACAAACCACGTTCTTCTAACTTTGGCTAAAGATGTTAAAGTTTATTTCAATGCTACAGGTAGCTTGCCAACGTAGTTGGTTTTTCAGATAAACCTGAGGACAACCCAGTTATAAAAAGTACTATGAGTCCGAAGAAAGTGGATTTCTTAACAGTCACTAAATATATAGTTCATTCAGATGTAGTCGATGTTACTGGAAATTATGTTTCATTTGGTTCGGGTGCCTCCGGAGGATACATACAGGGGAAAGTATCGAACTGTTTACAAATACTTCCCATCCGGGATACGAGAGAAATAAGTGAAAAGGTTACTTACGATTTTAAAAACGGAGCAATTTCTATGCCATTGAGAAAAGGGGAGATTACATGAATTCAATGCGTATCTGGATAACAGATCAGGATGGGAACATGATCGATTTCAATAACTGGCCAATTAGCTTTTGTATTGAATTATTGTAGTCCCGAAGCGGGGCCGGTGCGTTCCGAAGGAACCCTATCGGAAGATAAACCATCCCACGACCAATCCTCCAGCAATATATATCATTTCATATTTCTTTTGCTCAGGACTGGGTTGATAATAATCTGAGAATTGAACTGCTTCGCGCTTGGAACGGCTTTGCACCGCTTCTGCTTCTTCCAGGATTTCTGCATCTGTATCTCGATTTCTGCATCTGTATCTCTTAATTTGTTTTTTTTTTTTCTGGATTTTTTTTTTTTTTTTTTTTTCCTTTTGCCGCAGCATGGCGCGCATGCTCCTTGCCTGATTTTCTCTTTCCCAGTCAGCCTGTAGTAATCTTTTTTCTGACCAGACGTTGCGATCATGTTCAAATTTTTCTAATGCTTTATCATGTCGGACTTCTCTTCAATAAGAGCCTCACCATTCCCAGAAAGCTTTTGCCCGATAATATTTCCTCCTGTGAATGCCGTTGCATTTATACAGCACCAGAACTGTCATTCCTATAGCTGAAGCCATGACTGTGTATTGTATATTACAAGGTATTATTTTAATTTTCACTGTATATAGGTCCCTACGGAGTATGTCTGATCCAAGTGGCTTCGGTCTAGGTACAATTCGTATGCAAAATCTTGAGCTTGAAGATCTGAGTGATGTTAAAGTTAACAATAATACTAAGATGGCTGCTAATCATAATAAGGATTACGTCCTTCGTTATAAAGACCGCGAAAAATATTTCGTTTTAGCCAATGCCGCGGCGCCACCCCACGAACATGCTGTAGAATTTTCCGAACTTAAAGACATTGATGAAACTGTAATTGACGCCACAAAGGCTTCGAATGATTCTACTCCTTTTGCTCTGACATGGGATTCGGCTAGTCAGAAATTTCATGCCTTATAATGTGCCGCGTAACATCTTAGATATATTGGATAGTGAAATTGCAGGAGGTGTTGCTGAACCACCAGGAACTCCGAATGTGATTTATTTTGATAGCAATGTAAACAAATATAAATTGTTAGATTTTCGTAGTTGGCTTACTCCTACAAATCCATACATTGCACTTCTTGGTATACCAATTCATCTTAAAATTAGTCCTCTTAATACAATAATGAAGGCAGATAATACACTAAGAAGGTGGATAAACGAGGGGGAGAATTATTGCTCGTATACAGCTAGCGGAGTTCCAGTTAGATTATTTTGGGACACAACTTTAAAGAAACTGGGTCTTAAAAGTGTCGGTGATGAGGCAGCTGTTCTCACTTTACAGACAGTAAATCAACAGATGACAGACAATATGAAAATACTTCAACATGGTACAGTTCTCATTAGATGTGTAAAGTTAGCTACTGGAGATGAATTTGACGATTTGGTTGGATATTATGCTATGAAAACAGATAACAGAACAACTTGTGATATTATCATAAGTATTGATAAAGATCGGGGAGGGGAAATGAGTATTGAATGTTTTTTGGTGGGAATAGAATAGAGAACGACTTAGGAACTACATTTGTACGTAGAGATAAAAGAGTGAACACTTTAGATATCAGTACCATTCATCTGAAACGTCTCATATTATTTGAAGTAATGGTCTTCCGTCACATTTTAAGTTCAGAGGAAATTACTAAAATTTTATCTATCAGGTGAACAAGTTCGCACCGATAGGAACTTCGTGTTCAACATCAGCTAGACTCCGCGACCGGCCGGCCGGACTGACAACGGGGGTCCTTTATATAGGCTAGTTTGATGGTGATGACTCACACGGAATTTCCCGTACATGTATAAACATGCTCAGCAGGGAATTTCCCCGCTTAGTTCAGGTCAATGCACTGTTGCGCGTGCGTGAGTTCGTATATAGGTCAGGGTCATACTTTAGTTACATGGATGGTTAATTTTTCCTTCACTTCATGTAGATAAATGAATAAAATGGGGTGTAAAATTCTTACTTCATCCCAGTTGCCCACGTTTACTTTACTACTCACGTTCACCTTTGTGGTAACTTGCAGTCTCCATTTTGCTCTTGAGTTAGCTTATGTAAGGAATGTATGTCTTTTAAAATGGGTCCACATAAACACATTGTTTATTTGTTTGTTCGTTTGTTTATTATCGATTATACAATTGTTCACACACCATTTATTCATGTATTTTACTTATTTACCACATACACATATATTTAAAATATATATATTATGATATATATTATATATATATATATATATATATATATATATATATATATTATAAGTAATTAAAAAATATCTATGAAGACAATAGAAATAATGTATTGTGTGTCATTTTTAGTTTGTGTCATGCACTGTCAAACAAATAATGCTGAGGGGATATTGTTTGAAAATTTTTGAATAAAAAAACATTACGGACGTGAAATATCTAACTTAAATATCTGATTGCGCTATCGTAATTAGGCTCCTCGACATACAACTTTACAAAAGTCGTTCAAGTTTATGGTTATATATTCAAATGATTTCACGCAAACGGTTTCTGCTGTGAAGTGATGTCTTGAATTATGGGGCCACCGACGGTACAACTTACAATCTACAATTTGTTGTATCTGTAAAGCCGATCACGTACTTCAAACAAGGTCATTTGCAAGCTAAAGCCGAAAATTTGAAAAAGCTTGAAAACCGGTGACAAAAATGTGCCCAATTCTCGAGGTCATTTAGTATCATTCTCGCTGCGTCGCTTATCGTTTTATCTGCATCACACCTTTTTCACTGTATTTTTTAATCGAGTCATTAATAATAAAACATCGCATGACAGTCTCAATAAAGACAACATGTAATAACAGCTCTTTCAGTCCACAAGGAGGAAATGTCTTCACGGCACTTAGTACGGGCAATATTTTACAATCAGTGACTTAACGTCAAATCTCAAAGGCGTATGGGAATGAATACAGGAAGATATTTTCATGTTTCACAGGGTATAAGTGTTCATCTTTACATACATACATAGATACATACACACATAGATACATAGATACATACATAGATACATAGATACATAGATAATACATACATACATACATATATACATACATACATACATACATACATACATACATACATACATACATACATACATACATACATACATACATACATACATACATACATACATACATACATACATACATACATACATACATACATACATACATACATACATACATACATACATACATACATACATACATACATACATACATACATACATACATACATACATACATACATAGAGACAGAGAGAGACAGAGAGACCGAAACCAGAAGAATTTAGAGACTGTGCTGTTTTCTCGAAAGAAGCGCAGTCGGTTCAGCTAACACTAATTGATGTGAAACTGCATCACTTATCGATTTCCTTTAAGACATGGCTGTCCTCAACGTCTAGGATGTTGGAGACGATTTGTTTTCTCTATTCATAGTGACTTTTGTTCCCACAAGATCAATAACCGGGCACGAGGGTCACTAATTTATCGAAATAAGATAACTTCGCTAGCCGTAATGACGTCACGTTTTCCTTAATTGGAAAACTGTGACGTCACCAAACTGTTCGAAGAAATAAATTGAATGTGCCGTGAAGCGGCAAAGATACAGAACATGTTGCGAGCCTCTTCAACGCACGAAAATAACACATTTGCAGATAGCACGGCAGTTGGTGAACAATGGCGATGCATATATAGTACCTGGCGATGCGCTTTTAATGAGAACACAACTATAAATATGATAATAAGCATACTGCATCTGTGTAAAGTCATCCGTCCCTAGCCGAAATGATTTATTGCAGACAAATCTCCCCTGGATGCAGCGACCCAGGCGCAGTATTTTCGAATCGCTTTGGTTCCTTGTACACATTTGGTTTGATGATAATGTTGGAATAACAGCGTGGAAGTTGTAGCGTAAGTTATTAAGGTAGTAAACTTTTGCTTATACTTTCCTATATGAAACTTTCAACCATTATCTTACCAAATGAAGAAGATGAATCATTGGCCACAGTGCAAAGTTTGGTTTCCATAGAAACAAATTACCAAACATTTGCCGATATGTGAAATGCAAAATGGCCGCTATCCCTGTATTAACTCTGTGGGGGGGGGGGGGGGGAATAAAGTTTTCGATTTTCAACAAACTAAGAAAATGGATTTTTCCTTCCTCTAAGAGCTTTAAAATTAAGTTCTGACAAGGCAGTAAAGTACTGTAAAAATTTGACTATCTGTCCTCAAGACGGAGTCTAACTTAAAACATGCTGATGGCAAACAGAAGCAATTACGTTCGACCTCAGTCGCCATTCACTGAACAAAAGTTTGAAAATACAAACATCCGATGGCGATATTATGATTTGAACTTTCCCAAAACGGTATTATTCTTTTTCAACAGGTTATTAGATTTTCGAACAGCAAACATTTTGAAACAGAATATGTACGGTGGTTTAGTATGATCTTAAAAATACACGGTTTCCACAGCATAAGAAATTGCGCATGAAAATCGCCGACTAGAGCTATGCCGCTTCCCTATACGAGTTCCGTTTGGTTTTGCCCGGGTTTGAAGTGTTCACGCCCTATAACTGTTTAAATATGAATAATTATGTTGAGCAGCATCTATTATCCATGGAAGCCGGTTCAAGTTGCTGTAATTTCTGCCGAGACAACTCGTTCCACTCGGCTTAGTGTGTGTCGTCACATCGGAATCGTATCAGTTAATGACGGAGATGAGACGACGGTTTTTATTACTCTGTTGTAGCTTCGGCGGGACCCTAAAATATCTCAGGTGAAAAGATATAGAGTAATTACTGGCAACCTTTGATGATGTTCTTAAAATTAAAATGCATCGATGTCACTTACATTAAAATATTAGTTGCTATCCAAATAACCTCAGTAATAGTTTGTTTTAATTTCTGCAGCGTCATGGTACGATAACATCCTTGCAGGGGAGATTCAAATACATCGGGATCTGCTCTCTGGCAGTTTAAATTGCGCGGCGGCGCGATGCGACGTGAAGTCGGAATAAGAGTCACACACACATTAAGCATTATTAAGATTGTCAATGATAATTTGTAGCTATCCCTCTCTTACGCTGCTTACGTCATTGAGTTTCCAACAGGCGGCTTATAGACTAAAAAATACGTGATACCCTTGTCAGACGTTTTTATATATTAAATGTATTTCACTGTAATTTCGTAGTGAGAAGTTGAAGTTGGAACGTCATTTATTATTTAATTTTACTGTTATGTAAATATATATATATATATATATATATATATATATATATATATATATATATATATATATAATATTATATATATATATATATATATATATATATATATATATATATATATATATATATATATATATATATATATATATATTTATTGGTTTATTTATTTATTTATCTGCCTGTCCTTGAATCTTTGCCTGTGACATTGAAACCATATTTATCGATGTTAGGGTATTGTCCTTTCATTGCTATATTTACCCCGAGGTCAACGACAAGGCTGGACTTTGTGAACGAGTTATCACAATTACGGACTGTGAGAAATCAAACAAGCAAATATTTATTTTAATGCATACCTTGGCCATAAATGCTTTCATGACCAGGGACGTCGATCATGAGATGACAGTTTTTGGTTAGATCCATCATCACGGCACATTTGCAGTGTAAACTTCCACACTACGAAAGTAAAACCCATCGACTGCATTATTCCTGTCTTGTCAGTTTGTTTTTTTATTCTGCAGTAAATGTTGTAGGGCTGTCACAACTACACGGGGCGATTGTCGATATAGAAATACACATCAAAATGAGACCGACATGTTCTTGAATAATGAATTTGTCATCGACGCCCTGCGCGCTCTATAATTGTATTAGTGTGGAGCGCTTCAAACTCATCTGGGTAATGGTAAAGGGTGTTTATTATGGTTCGAGCTTTTCGTTTGTTTACAATAATTTTGTGTAAATACGTACAAAATAGACTACATCAGGGCAATCGATCCTTTACGGTTGCGGCTCTCCCGATGATAGAGTGTCGTACTTTACACGCGATGTGAACTGGACCAAAGTAAGCGTGTGAGCACTCCAGCGCTGTAAGTTCATGAAGCAGAGAAAAGCCTGTAAACTTCAGGTTGATTAAAGTCACCGGCCGACCGGTACCTAGCTTCTTGTCCAATCAAGTTACTAATAGCCCGGTAAGAAAACTAATTTAGCAACGCAGTGCAGTCCTTCCTCTTAATCGTATAGCTGCTGAACGGTCTCTTCCACTGGAAAAGCAACTATTTGTTTCTTCTTTGCCACACTTGTTGTGCTAAAACCAAAAATTTCCCAACGACTGGCTTGTCCAGCTGTAGCCATTCGGCAGCAAGGAACCCGGTGCGCTTAATAGGCTAATCACGGGATGACGACGGTCGACGACTGTGCAATGCTAACTTAAACAAAATGACCCGAGGGACTGTTGGAAGTTTAATTAATGACGCTTATCGATCGATGGTACACTTGTAGAACCCCGCGCAAAAAAGGCGAACGCAAGTACGTAGTATATCATTCCGCGCTAACTCATGACGTCATCAGTGTATGCGGAATGATATATGCCGCAATATCCGTGAAGCGTGCTACCTTCCTTGAATACGAGACGATTTGAAAATGTAAAATTTGATGAATAATTCATTTTGTAAGCTATGCTGAGAATTTATCCTTTGTACCCAGAGTTTTTGTAATTTCCCTGAAATCTTGTTTAGCAAAAAAAAAGAAATAAAAGGAGGACAACGAAATAACATTTTGCCATTGCGTACACGTCAACTTAGCTTCACAAACTTGACTGGAACAACTTCAACAATTTGTTGATGCGGTTGCCATGCAACATACCTTACAGGTTTTTTTCCTAGGCGAAGTGACGTAACTGTGGATGATACACTAAGCAGCGCGGCCAGGCAGTCAAAAAATGCAAACGGATCAGAGACGGGAGTTAGAGCACCTGGGCACAGAATTGAACACATGGAACGGACGTCATTGAGGCGTATTACAATTAGAGTTAATGATTAACAGCGGATTGAAAGAAAGCGTCACTCTCTGGATGAAATAGGAGCGTAGGCTTTGCCACGGTTTGGAGGAATCTTTAGCGCCAAGTAGAATCCAAAACATGCTACATCAATACTTTATAATCGATAAATGTTTGCTGAAAGTTTGTGCAATATGGAGATGAATATTTGATGGCCGAATACATTGTGGCGAGGAAAGTCAAATACATTAAGGCGCTGCTAGACACACCAACTTCCTGTGATAAAGAAGCTTGAAAACAGGAGTGGCGATGATCAGAGCACAGGGAAATAAGGATATCATGCCGTCATGTTTGTCATAGAGCTAACTCTCCACTTGTCTTGATTTTTTCAACAAGAGATCACTTCTCTGAACGCTAAAAGTTACCTGCATATGATAGTCTTATTGGCTATTAAATAAATGTTTGTGTCGAGTGCAATTGCGAGATGTTATACGGCGTGCTCTAAGGGCAGCCAATGAGAACACGAGTCACTATTTCAGGTCAAAATCATAGCGCCACAGACTGTCATAATATCGATAACAAAGATAGCATCTTTCAGTGTCTGACAGGCAGTTGACTTCTTCACACTTCGGACAAGTTCGAATGTTAATCATCACTCGAGCTAATTCATCCGCCGATATCGACGCCGATCTGAAGTTTATGACCAGACATGTGGAATTATTCCAAGTTGCGTCAGACAAACCACGTAATTACTCTACACTCACACGATTGCTTGCAATTGTATTTGGTAGCAGGGCTTAAATGACATTGTTAAAAAAAGGTGCGTCCAGAAAATGAATTAATTAATAAAATTGAGCCTATAAATAGGACTATAATATTTTCAGAAAACCTTGTCAGACCATACGGCGAATGTTTCATTTTCTCTGGTCTTTCATGGTCTTCCTATTCGCGTGTACGATGCATCTCAATGAAGACAAATGCATATGTATGTATGTATGTATGTATGTATGTATGTATGTATGTATGTATGTATGTATGTATGTATGTATGTATGTATGTATGTATGTATGTATGTATGTATGTATGTATGTATGTATGCAGTGTTGTCCTTAGAAGCCGGGTGCCGGGTAAATAACCCGGCTGTTTTGCATTTTTTCCCGGCTACTTTTAACGTCATTAGATTATTTTAATAGACCTGTAATTTCGGGATTGCACTGCCAGCTGTTAGACGCCGCACAGATACGATTAGCAGTTTCGCGATCCCTTTCCCCGCATGGAACTTCACAAACATAAACAGTTTCTAAATACCCGTTTGTGGACGCGCCTATGGTGTTGTCTTTGTTACGAGCAGTGTAATTAGTTTGATTAGTATGAAGGTCATCGTCGGTCATGATTTTTAACGATGGCGTCAAAAAGAAATGTGGCGTCGGCCACTGGCACCTTACCGATGGAATATTTTTTCCCGATGAAAGCCCGTTCGAAAGGTATACTTGATTCCAAAAATATATTTCAATTTCGCTGAATTTGTGAGAAAAAAGCGCCGAAAAGATGTGATTTTGATCGACGGAGTTCATGCGACACTCAGACTGCACAGCTAGTTTTCCGCCGCTGCGCTGGCTGCCAACGTCACGGTCACTACAAGTATGATCTTCTCAACAAATCAAGTTATTCTCAGAGCAACACCGACGCATTTTCTAGATTTAAAAAAATGAGCTAGATCTGATTTTTTTAGAAGCAACTGTTTATTTGAATGGATATTTTATTTTCATTGATTATTTTTACGTACTAGAATCCACGGTCACAGGCATGTGTGTTGCCGACCGTTGCCGACCGGCGCATCATCGTCACGGCTCACGGCTTCACCGTGGCGCTGATCCCCTGTTGCTTAAGACAACAGGATAATACGTCGTGGATTCCGGCATGGGTTCAATTTCACTGCACCTCTCCATGTTCTCCATGTTGCGTTGCCCGATAGTGTCTTTCGATGGACCCTCTGAATCATTTTTTTCACGGACTCGTGGAGCAAATTTGAAAGAAAATAGAGTTGTTTCCTTCCGACGCCATGCTGCATATCTGCTTTGATCAAATTTGGGGACAGCGAGACGCGATGATCGTGCGCGGTTTGCATTTAATTTGTTGCAATATTTCTGTCAATCACTCACTTTGTGTCATAAGTTTCAGAAACTATCGCTCGCCTGAAAATTAGCAACGTAGTAAGTTCATAGGCACAGCTGACATGGTAACGTGCCTCTGACTCGACGATTAGATGCCGATTTTCATACTACACTCAGAGAATCCGAAACTTTCCACACAAAATGAGTGATTGACAGAAATGTTGCAACAAATTTAATGTTATAAGTGGGCACTCATCTCGTCTGGTTGTCGCCTAAGCTCAGTCGCGGAGAGTGCTTTCGCAAACATTTTACTATTATCGTTTGCGTATAGAAAACTCATAACAATGAAAAAAATGCGTAGAGACTCAATCCAATGCGTAATATTATTACGCATTAGATCGACTCTCTACGCATTTTTTCATTGTTATGAGTTTTATATATACGCATTTTTGTTTTCGTAAATGTGAACACTGTTACAGTGAATTATCTTACCGATGTTTTTCTTAACAAAAGCGAGTGTGTTTTGATTAGAATAGAATGAGTTTGATGGTTTTGGGGAAACTACTATGTGGTAATGAAGAATGGGAAGTGAGCAATGAAATGAGCAGACAGCAGGTGATTGAAGATTAAATGTTATATCTTCACTGCAAATAAAACCATAAGTGTGTCATAAATAATACAAACAAAACAAAATCATGTTTGTTTGTTTTGTTGTATGTGAGCCACGTCTAAGACACACAACAAAAGTACTGTTTCAGTCTCAGCTAAATGTCACCTCAGATGCCACCAGAGAACACCATTTCCACTCCAAAATTTCATTTTTCGCCTTGCGAGAGGGGGGACACCCCCCTCTCGCGCTCCCCCCCCTCGGTCGCTACGCTCACTCGCCCCTCGGTCGCTTCGCTCCCTCGCAGTCCACCCGTCTACTTTCTTAAATTACCCGGCTACTTTTAAATATAGGGACAACACTGTGTATGTATGTATGTATGTATGTATGTATGTATGTATGTATGTATGTATGCATGCATGCATGCATGCATGCATGCCTGTCTGTCTGTCTGTCTGTCTGTCTGTCTGTCTGTCTGTCTGTATGTATGTATGTATGTATGTATGTATGTATGTATGTATGTATGTATGTATGTATGCATGCATGCATGCATGCATGCATGCCTGCCTGCCTGCCTGCCTGTCTGCCTGTCTGTCTGTGTGTCTGTCTGTCTGTCTGTCTGTCTGTCTGTCTGTCTGTCTGTCTGTCTGTCTGTATGTATGTATGTATGTATGTATGTATGTATGTATGTATGTATGTATGTATGTATGTATGTATGTATGTATGTATGTATGTATATGTATGTATGTATGTATGTATGTATCTATCTATCTATCTATCTATGCATGTATGTATCTATGTATCTATGTATCTATGTATCTATCTATGTATCTATGTATATATGTATCTATGTATCCATGTGTATTCAATCCATCGATCCACCGACTGTCCTGACCATACTTATGCAGCGCTCCATAATCCAACCATTGGTTTGTTAGTCTATCCGTTCACCGATCCATCCATCCATTTATTGGATACGGAAAGTGCAGATAAAAAATGTTCTCACCAAACTAAGCAAATAGTTCACAGACCTCGGTACCATCCCGGTACATAAAGTCAACAATTCAACCGGGAGATGTATAGCGAACCGTGTGAATATTGATGTATTGGGATGTCTTCTGTGCGGCATTTATAAAGGCAATATTATGCTGGTGATAAAGCGAGAAATTCGAGAGCGAATGTGCAGTTTGAGCTGAAATTCCCACACATGGGTCTTTCGAGACACAATATTGAGGGTTCAGTCACCTTAATGTTGAAGATTATATCGGAGCGTACGAACTGGACCGGTGAAGTGATACGGGTAACCTTTGACCTAATTTCAAGGATCTAGTCATGCTCATTGGCAAAATACGTCAGCCCGTGTACGTGAAATGAGTAAATTATCCGGTCTGACAGGTCAACGTTTAGACTGAAAATAGCACTTTTATTGTCCCCCTTGAAGAAAACAGATACTCCTCTTGAAGTAAATACTGGAAAAGAACATACCTGCCCCTTTCAATATAAATATTTACATCGAGTGTTACCGTTTACAATATGTACAAAACAACATCGTGTATGTTACAGTAAAGTTACGGTTGTCAGCTGAAATAGAAAACGTCATGTTGGCTCTATTCTATGTTCAAATTACAGTCAGATATCTGTGCAAAGCTAGCAGTGAACAGATCTAATGTGCCTGCATAGGGATTGCAAATTGAGTGACAAAACACAACGGACTCGACGAACTGAATTGCAAATTTGCGGGACGCCTTTTGATGTGCAATTCTGGAGCTTATCGTCCAGAATTGGAAAATACGCGAGACGTGAGGACGCGGCGGTGCATTGCAAAATATGCGGGTATCACCGCGCCGCGGTGTTGTGAACAGTCCGACGATGGCCAGTGCGTTCCATCGGGAAAACCAAGCATAGCATTCGGCATAAGTTAGGTTGAGTCACTTAATTAAAATTTGGCGCTCAAAATAATTATTAACAAAAATCCTGAAATCTCATGTGAAAATTGTCTCTTGATGTAGACAGAAGTGAAAACACGTGCAAAGTCCCGCTTTTGCTACAGGACACGACACGTCCCGGTAACTTCTGGTGTGTAAAGTTTGAAAACGTAAAACATTTCTGGACCGATTCAAATGAAGAACGAATTTGCAAACGACATTTTACTTGATTGCTTAACTTTTGGTGTCTTCAGCATCTACCGTACGAGCACTTCTCTTCTCCCAAACGACTATTAAATTACCGTGTTAGCATTCAGTATTTCGCCATATCAACGGGTGTGTAAACGAAGGCAGTGCCCCTTTGGCAGACCGTCTACTGTTGATAGTGAAGTTTCGATTATTTTTTGCCATTTTTAGCTGCTAAGTATTTGGATTAATCCGCTAGTCAAGCATTTGATTGTGAGAATATCCACTTCATGCCGAATTCAAGTTTACATCACTTGCCGTTTAGCTCGAACCGTCATGCTATGGCTGGCTATAATGTAAAGGTGTGGCCAAAGACAATAGAGCCCGCGGCTTTACTGTCTTTGGTCTGACTACACATCTTAAAAAGGTTATTAATGACTGTCAGCAGTCTAATTCTCTCTCAGTGGGTTTGTTAAATAAGGCTAATTTCTATTGATTTTCTAACGGTGTTCAAAGATTTTAGGTGAATTACTACACACGTACGTATACGTGCGCAAAACAAAACATTCAAATATATATCTCTGTGTTACACCATGGAGCTACATTTTTTTCAGCTCTGTGATTGGATGTTCCTAATCCTCCGATTCAACACTATTTTTTAATTATAAAAGCATGTCTGGTTAAGAGATGAACTGCAATACTAGGCCATTTTCGTGTTACCTTGCGTTAAAAATGGAAGACCATGTCATTCATGTAGAATTATGATGAAGGTGACAAAAAACATTCACCTTGGACGTTTTAGTCAAGACACCTAATTTCCAGTCACACAGATCATGGGGGTAATAAAGACACAGATTAAAAGGAAAAGGGTGTGTTGGCATATGGTGCGGTGCAATCGTCCGCAGTCAACTCCTATTGTCCGGATGCCTGGGCAGTTCCGCCATAAGAGAGGGTCCCGAACTCTCTATCTCCCTTCAGCTTTGCAGTTCATCCTTGTTAAAATTTCACTCCTTCCACCACGCGGAATATTCCCGGGCGTTTAAATCGGGTTTCGCTGTTGTGTAGGGGACTTGTTGACTATGCAACAGATTCCATGAATGTCTTGCCCGTGGGTTGGAAACACGTGTCCTGGGTCGTTCGAAGAGTCGATGACACACACACAACAGACGGCAAGATGAAGTATTGTTGTCACCACTCGCAATAGTTTCTATACTCTTCAAAAGGGGACAGCAACGCTTTTGTTGCACTATTGTGCTAAGGAGGGTTTGACGCAAGTCCTGTCTTGACCTGTTTTGCTTTCTTTGTCTTGCGGATATGTATGACAAACAACGGACATATGGTATGGATCTTGACTAGTGTAGACTGCTTAAAAACCTCTTGCGAAATATGTAAATACGGAGGTTTGCACAAATAAGGAGTACACTGTCAGTAAACACGTTTGCAACTTCAACTTCCCCAATCCGTGGTCAACGGACATGGTTGAATTTCTTCATTCAGGTCCGATGGGCTGTTTGGTCAGTAGAAAATGAAACAATTTCTGATAACACCTATGCAATTTTCACCACACTCGCTCCCCGAGAAGCGCACAGCGTGTTTCCCGTGGTGAACTTGGTGTTCTGTTCGATAGCCCACCTTTGGTCGCCTGTTTTCAAACAGGCCAGCTATACGGAACGCAGTGAAAAGTGAGAACAACAGGTAAATTGGTTTTGGGGAGATAAAGGGTGATCTTACGGTTACAAGCGGTAGATGGCCTGTTCCGGGGCACTGTCCCGTCCTGGGCTGCGTTTCTTCATTGCTTCTAACGCTTTCCTCCTGACGGTCGTCTCGCGCGCCGTTTCCATGTTCGATCTAATCAGCCAGACGACTAGCGCGACGAAAATCACAATCACAACCACACATATCGTGAGCCCCTCGACGATGGTCCGGTTGTTGATGACACGGTTGTAGCTGTAATAATATCCGGGCTGGGCGGCTCCGACTACGGTGCTGAAACACAGCGGCTGTGCAACCAGTGCGAGGAGCGAGCCCATCCATGTCCGGTCAAACAGCATGCTATTAAAGGTTGCTATGTTAGTGGCGCAAGTTGTATATCGTGTCTTTTCTCCGAACAAACCATGTACCAACACAGACGATACCGATCCGTACTCCTGGATGGTTCACATCCTACATGACGGGGTGACTATCTCCCGATCGGAAAACGCAAACTCTCTGCCGTAAACTTTGTCACCTCCCGTGGAAGTGTAACAACAACGTCCTCAATGTGTACTGCGCACTTTCGCCCAGCAACATCCGGGAATTCGCATACCTCTACAACACTCAAAAGGGTACGGACAGCCCTGAACAACTGTCCTCGATTTAGGTGCGGATCGTAGACAAAATACAACTGAAGCTTTCGATGTCACTCTGCTTTTCTCAACATGATAACGCCAGATGAGACTACCGTAGGAAAAATGCACATCAAAATCTCGGAGACGACAATGACGTCCTGCGGGCCGACGATTCGAAGAACGCCGGGAATTAGAACACAAAGCCGTGGGCTGACATGACACCGGTGACCACAGATCATGAAGGACTTAAATTGTCAGTGAACAATAACAGCGGGGCCTATAAATAGATATGCCAGTGCATGAAGAGGCGATTGCACGGCTGAGTCCGCTATGCGTTGGATTGCGAAACTCGGTGTGGTAAAAGCACAGAATGCGTCGTTCTCTATGCATCTTTCATGCCGTCCTTCTCCGGTCTCGCTAACAGAGGGCGGTGTCGGCGCGGCCTGGGGCCATCAGAGACGCATCCGTTAATAACATACCGGCGAGTCTACCTAGAATAATATTGGCAGGGACTCTGTGTTAACTCGTGGGCTGTACTACAGATACAAGTATTTACAAAATGAATGACTTTTGTTATAGAGGGACTTCGAAGCCGCTGATGTTGTCCATTTTTTGCTCAAAGGTATCAAAGTAAGTTATCAATTTTCGAGGCACGATTCAAACACTATTTATTCTAGTCTATTTAAATAAAATTACTTTCGAAATCATAAATTCTCTTCCCGGCAGTACAATAAATAATATGGGGTTAATTAAAGCATACACAGTAGAGAAAGTATGATTAAAGTATGCATTATAAGTCTGGCAACGTGTGATAATTCAATACACTGGAATGTGGAAAACACTCATGAAGCCAGTTCAGATGTCAACGAAGTGTTCATTGTTGTTTGCTTGATTCATCAAAACGAAAGAATTCATTTCAAGTGCGTCACATTTTTTCTCAAAAGAAGAGATATGGCTGTCGTCTGCCCGTCAGTATTCTTGCCATACAAATTGGCTTACTACGTCCGTCATTTGATTTTTTTTCAGAATAAATTCTCATATCGATTCCATCAATGACGTTTCATTTTTTTTCGACAATATGCCTCCAAAATTTCAAAATTTCAAAATGTGATTGTAAGACGGGAATTCTAATTGTCGCAAATTACACAAGAGAGATGATTGACAACTGGCGCGTTCATGGAGTTGTCGATGATTGTACCATTGGGCCGTGTTAACACGGAGCTATTACGTAGAACCGCGAGGGAAGAACTGAACCCCTTGATTACGGTTAATTGAAAATATTATGTACCACTTTTGGGTCAAGGTTACAAACATTTCGCCAATTAGCTGGCGTTAAGCTGTTTCACCCATTATTAAAAGCGAGATAAACTGTTAATATAGAACCAATATCTGCTCTTTCGTTTTGTGAATATAATTGAAGAATGATTTCTATCACTACATGCTCGTACCCTCTTTCTCCCTCACTTCTCGTCCCAATTCTTTTCTCCTCTTCCTCCTTCTCCTCCTCCTCGTCGCTGTCGTCTTTGGCATCATCATCATCATCATCATCATCATCACCATCATCATCATCATCATCATAAGTAGCAGCAGCATTAATAGCAACAACAACAACAACAACAACAATAGGAACAAGGACAGCACATCAACATCGTCGTTATGCAGTACTAAAAGCGATGTCGTAAAAAAGTCCTCAAAGCCATTATTGAGATCCTACTCAGGAGGTGTTCTCGCATTCAAATTGTCCTATTACATCCTGCCTCATTTCCGGGCTGATGCTCCGTCCCCTACAACCGTATCAGTAAGGTCAACGTCAAGAGTATACTATAGTGCGTCATACTATGCTATGTCTGCATAATTACCGGATTCTCTTGAAAAGATGGTGTCGTCGAAAAGGTCGTATGAGACTTATACAACCAATGTAAAAACTGCACTCAAAGTACGTTGGCGATTGATAAAGGTTAAAAAACATGTTTGTCACAATGTACATCGTAAACTTGAAATGTTGCAGCTGTGTTGACGTGGTGCATCTAGATACCGTGCATGAAATACATTGAATGTAAACAAGAAACGCGCACAGGCGCAGTTCCGACGACTCTCTCCCTTTAATTAGAGTACAATTTTTCAACAGCGTGTCGCAGACATTAAAATTCTCGCTATATACTAGCGAAAAAAATAATTATACGAGTCCGCTTCGAATTAATTACATTCCTCCCAGGTAACACGTCAGAGACGAGCACTTGCTGTGTACCCAGAGCTCCGTTAGCTGTTACTCGTTGATGTTATTTTTGCGAAAATTTTGTTCAGGTTTAAGGACAGCGTTATTTGTTCTACTCACAAAATCGCGACGAAATGCACAGTATTAAACTTGTTTTGACAACACAGCCTGTATGCGCGGCGATAATTAAATTCTAGCCCGTGACTAGAATTTTTGTCAACGATGATACCCACAAAGTGCATATACACCGTTGAGCGGGCAAGGTTATGAAGACTAAGTATTGCGACACAATTTAGGAAGGCCATCATACAATAATAGCAAGCCTTATTTGCAGAACCATCGTTGTGAAATTTAAAATACTTTCCAAATTTACACCTATTGTCCCTTTATTTTCAAAGGGAGAAAAAAATACTGTATCCTATACGTGAAAATTGCGTCATAACATTTGCCGTGAGTTCTTGTGCCATGTTGCGTCATCTGCCGATTTCCCGTTAATTGAAAATTGCCGAGTTTGAGATTTGGGTAATCACCCGCCACTCTGTAAAATAGAACTGGTCGTTGAATTTGCAAGACGACAGTATAACATGTCCTCGCGACCCCGTCATTATTAGGTTGATTGGGGTCAAACGAAACAGCTCAGGTGAATAAAATCCGCCATTCTACCCTTCAATAACCTCGTATATGCGAGACACTAAACGGTAAGCTTCGCATGTGTATAAATAGCAGTCATTTCGCAAAGTTAAATCGAATCTTTTTACGATTGTGAAATTTTTCAGAAAATTATTTCTGCTAGCGATATTTCCCCTCCTCACCTTTTGAAACGGCGTGAATTTCACTCCCGTGGCTGTTAATATGTATAAATTGCATGTGAAGCAGAAAACATCACTGGACAACCATCTATTTTAAACATCATAAATTAGTGAGACAAAAGTTCGCTTCTGGCGAGGGAATGGCGCGTTCTCTCTTGAGGTCGATTTTGGCGCGGAGTCTTGTCAGCTGGAGGCGCTATTTTATGTTTCCCCCTTCTCCAAACAACACCTTCGCATGCCAGTGCAAAGCATCATTTACACTTTTTTTCTAATATATTAGGATTGTTCACCAGCAATGAAATCGGAAATGTAAATCCAAGCAATATATGCGAGGCTGTTTTTAAAACTAGCCTGCGTTTAGAACAATTGGGCGGAAACAAGCCAAAAGCTCCATTTATATACTATTTATATCTCTCGGCCATCCCCCACCCAACGCACACTGTACATTAGTACTCAATCACTATTTATTGAACTACAAAACGTCACGACAGCATGACTTTTACACTGTTTCTTCAAATAAAGATTAATAATCGGTATAAATTTCACTGTATTTCTTGGCTTTACTTGAAGTCGTTTGGTACGGAATTAACAATTGTAATAGAGTGCCTCGGGCTTACGTAATGCAGTGTAACCCTTCTATAGTTAGAACAACTTTTCATTTATTTGCATTTCACATTCTATTTTTAGGACTTGCTTCTCTGCACGAGCGATAGAGCTGTTAGGGCGAGATATAGAAGTCTCGCCATTTATCAGTGATATAGACACTTTATCAATGCTTTCGATAACTCTTGCATTTAATTAGTCATTCAGTAGTACTGATATTTGAAACAAATTTGATCACTCTACATTACAGTCCCGAGTGGCTATACCGCGATATGATCATTTTTGCATTTCAAAGACAAACAAGAAATACATGATTTATCAGTGAAGGCGACAGCGTCGTTCGTCATTTGATATCAACTGTTTCAAATCAGCATTCTACATCGAAATTACCCAGCCCCCGTATTGTTACACTCTGATGACGAAGCTGGTACGGATATTTTTATCATTTGTAGATTCATTGGCCTCGCTTTCAAGTTCTGTATTAGGTTTTCACGGCAATTATCTTACGTTTGAACGGTTTGGCTGCCCGCCTATAATTTCAAACTCGGGCAAAGTTACCTTTGTACAAGGTAAAACAGCCTTTGAGCAGCCATTCAGCACAGCTACAGCCGTCATGTTTTGATGTGTTTGTGAAATAAAAATAACTTTTTTATGATCATATTGTGTGCTAACGAATGCGCCCACCATGTCTGCAAAACAAATATTTGTTATGATGCGATATGCATAAATGGCGCCCTTTTGTCTGCCAATGGAGTAGGTGAATGATGGTCGATCGCTGGAAATACTTTCCAACCATCCCAAAATGGAAAAATAAATATCATCTGTTGTTTTAACTTCGGATTAGTAATTTATGTTTCAGAGAATTAGAGTACTTATAACAAAGTTTTTTTTTAAAAAAAAATTGACCGAGACGATGCGGCGCTTTCAAACCAGCTCCCCCTCACATTGTCTGATGCAAATCCACATTACCGACGAAAATGAAACCGAAACTTGGTACCACTGCTAATTAGAGGTTCAAGGGACCCTATCGCCATTGACATTTTTTATTTGTTTCTTAGATCTGGTAAATTATTATTTACCTCGTGCGATGCTGATTATTGGACCTGTTTTGATGTCATATTGACTCACAAGCTTCTTGTTATTTCAAAGCACACGCCGGGTGTTTTGACGAAAATAGCCCTGTCATGTCTAACTTTACGCTGGTTTGTAGGATCTCAGTTTCCATCAGCTATTCGCAGGGCAACTAGACACGGGCATGCCGAGATAGATGTGCCGACCTAATTTATAGCGTCATACGAATCAACTTCCTGAATATGTTTCGACGTTTCGTTTTTTTTTTTCAAAATCTGTCTCTCTGTCCGCTCTTTATTAGCAGAGTTTACTCATGACTACTTCGCAATTTATTGTTCAAATTATGTGAGCTTGCTCAACTGCAAAAATGATTACATTCCGTCAAAATCTCAAAACCTTACCATTCCCCCACTGGCAAAGCATAACATATTTGAACGCCTGCGGCGACAAGCCTTTGTTCTCAATTTTTTTCTAACGATGCAAAGTTTTTGACAGGAAAGCACGGTATTTGCACAGCTGAGGCTTGGAGACTGAGCTCTTTAATAGACTCTACAAAATTCCTATTACGGGGATTTTCATGACGATCTCACAGCTTGAAAGTGCTAAACTCGAATGACCCCTCTATTTGCTTACCATATAAGCTTCCGTGAACTAAACGCATAAATGTTGATCGAGCGCTAGCTCTCTAAAATCTGAATTATAGTGATAAAAAAGACGATGAGTTCTATTAAAGGTAAAATGCGCCTGGGGACAGATATTTGGACGTTGAAGCTTTTCCAGTTCGTTTCTAATCTACCACTTTTGTAGGGGTTCATTTTCAAGCTCTTGGTGTAAGAAAAAGTTTGACGGTCTTTTTTTCTCTGTCCGAAGATATAACACAGGTATGGCGACAAGTTTTGAATTTCAAATATCGGTTATTTGTTTCTCCAGTACCAAAATTTGTGTCTTTTACTTGCGAAGCGTGTACGACCTTAAAGAGCCAGTAGCTGTAACATTTGATGACGTATTCATGTATGAATGTCACTGTTAGTTTTCGTTCTAGCCCCTAGAGCATGCCAACCCCCCCCCCCCCCCGCCATCCCCGCTACTTAGCTTGCCAACATTGGGTCTTCACGTGTAGAATACACTGATATTGTTCGCATTTGAATTCTAGTCCGGACCAAACTTGACTTGTCAACAATAGCAATTATGTTTACAACTGTACAGGCAGAGTTGACAAGCTGGATACGCTGTATCTCAACATATGCTCTGGGAGTAGAAGACGAAACTGTAGTTGACACAAAAACACAAAAAGAACAAATAGTGGAAAGAATCATCAAAAGATACAGTTACTGGCCTGTCAGAAGTAAGTTTTAACTATCAAGTATGTAAGTCATGTCTTTTACAGAGCCTGTTCAATTGAGGTCAAAGGAAATGAGCTCTAAATTGAACACAGAGTCGGTCGTGTTCTTATTATATCGAGGCTTTTTAAAAGGTTCACATAGATGCAAGATAGAACTTAAATGATAGGACAATGTGTCAATGAATGGTGGATGAATGGATGAATGGTGTACGTGTGGAGTTGCTAGGCAACACAATCCAATAAAGACAGGTTTTTGCCTATTAATCAGCATTTTGTAAATCGATGTCATTCGAATATTTCGCACCTGACCAGTGTAAAATCAAATTCAGTCAATGACATGATGAAGCGCGTGAGTACATGTAAAGAGAGATAAACAATAGATAGAAAGACAGATATATAAAGAGAATTAGATGGAGAGATCGATATACAGATTGATAGATAAGTAAATAAATAACTAAATTGAAAGATAGACCATAGATAGATAGATAGATAGATACATACATACATACATACATACATACATACATACATACATACATACATACATACATACATACATACATACATGAACGCATACAAATTAAACACTATCCCCGCCGTCATACAACACCGCCGTTATGTTAAGTTGCAAGCGCGACCTTTGCGCCGTTTCTATACCAACATGTTAACCTGATAGGAATTCTTGAGATGAAGATGTGATGTTCACTATTCTTTATTTGCCGACAGAAATGTCATTTCGAATGCAACGCTGAAGTAGATCACGTTACTCTACATGCGTTCCTATCATGATGTCATATTTATTTAGACTTCACCTGAGGGATTAAAAAAGTGAAAGTTAATAGCTTTCAAATTGTATGGCAGCTTTAATTACAACGATAATGAATTAACAGTCCAACGTGAGATATTTACTCTGTAAGACTTTTCAAATTCAAATTCTCTCTCTCTCTCTCTCTCTCTCTCTCTCTCTCTCTCTCTCTCTCTCTCTCTCTCTCTCTCTCTCTCTCTCTCTCATATCTAATATTCCATCTTCTTTTACTTATGTCCTATGAATCGCCATGCAATGGCAAGAAAATCCTCCGCCGGACCACAAGTTATATAAAGGAAACTAAAATAGTCGATATTTCAACTTTAACATGGTGACTACAACTATGTTACTTCTTTGGCGAAAATTATTATTCAATATTAATGGAAATAAGACGCTGAAAACTGTCTTTAACCACCAGTCTTTCAAGTTAGTCCACTCAAGTTGAAGACTAGCAAAGTCTTCTGCAAACACTTGTCACAAAATCAGAATCCGAAGACCTAGCTGCCCAGAGGCGCAGTCTACCCAAACGTGATTCAGGATCGCATATATCTATCACTTTCGTATCGTCCAGTTTTAGACCCATTTATGGTCGTTCGCGCTTCGAAAATGAAAAACAATAAACTTTTCCTCAAACTTTCCTTAAGGAATCTTTCAACATTCTCTTTCTAAATCAAGAATAAAAAATGGGTGTCGCCGTGCAAAATTTGGTACTAGGGAAACAGATAACTCAAGATTTATCGATATTTAAAATTCAAAATGGTCTCCATCCCTGTGTTAACTCTATGGAGAAAAATAAAATTTTCGAATTTCGAAAACTAAGCCGGTGAAAAGTTTTCTTACACCAAGAGCTTTAAAATGAACTCCCACAAGTGGTAGATCAGAAAAGAATTGTAAAAGTTTGCGGGTCCGAATATCTGTCCCCGAGGCGCATTCTACCTTAATTTAAGAAGAATATCATCCCATCTGTACTCCGTGATTCATTGTGTTCAACAATGAAACGGCTCGAAGAACTAGATTAAAAAAGTTGACGCCTCCGTCTGAAAACCGATGATATTTTCCTAAGCATAAGCTTTGCTTGAAGCATGGACCGGGTTCTCGCTCAGCCTTGCAGTAAACCGCCACGCAAATGAGGATGTTGTTCTGTCAACTCAATGAAGCACTCCAGAGAAGAAGTATATTAATCATGATTTATCCGTTTCCTGGTATCCTTTATATGTATAATTTATAGGTATATCCCAATCGATCAAGCTAAAAGTCATGCATGACATTATGGCAAACAAAGTTACTTCTACTATAGGCCTACTTCTTTGAATAAGCTTTATTTTCCTCCTTCGGGTTTGTTTAAATTTAACTCCCGCGCATCTAGTTTGGGCTTCGCTCATTCATATTTTACCGAGTCATCACAGTCAAAGATTGATAAAATAAAGGGAAAAATTGCCTAACGGCTATGTCTGGCGCTGGCTTTAGTACATATGCTCGTTATGTCGGATTAGTTTCCTCTTCTTTAATCGAACTTTCAGGATGAAAGTCTCGACAAAAAATAAGGTAGAATATGCCTCGGGGACAGATATGCAAACCTTCAATTTTTCAATACCTTTCTTGCCTACTTCTTGTTTCGTCTCATTCTAAAGCACTACGAATAGGAAAACTTTTCTGGCCGTCTTAGTTTTTCAAAACTCGTGAGGTTTATTTTTCGTCGTAGAGTTAACACATGAGGCGGCGGCCATTTTGAATTTCAAATATCGGTTAATGTTTGCTGATTTTTGTTTCCTTGGTTCCAAGCTTTGCTCGGTGACCCCTGATATTCATTCTTGATATTTTAGGAGAATGGTTGAAAGTTTTATTGGAAAAAGTTATAGCAAACGTTTAAGTCCTTCAATTTCGAGGCGTAAACTACCTTTAATGTACCTTAACTATAAAATATGAACAGGTGTTGCGATTCATGAAACGACAATATTTCTGTGTTTGTTACAGATGTTCCAGTGGCCATGGAATGTAAAAATCTTCTAATGATACCACGTAATTAATTATCTTTTTTAAAAAAATAATCACGTCCATAAGCTTCATAAAATTATACATCTTTATGTATCTTTTAAGGCTGATTTATAATTGTCTTATTGCTTGCGTATGGTGTGACGGAATAAATATGCTTTAGTCAACGACGCCTAAGACAATTTGTCAAAAAAGAGCTGCGTCCTTGTGGGCAAAAACGATTTATTCACATATCATAACGGGTTATCAGAAATCTACAGGGAAAATTGCATGAGTTGTGGATCGCGCGCCCTAGTTCACTTCGCGCATGTCATTTTCGGAGAACACCATTTTGTTTCAGCAATTGGGAGTGATACAGCTTACTTACAAATTATAAGTGAAGACAGACCAGCAAACCCTCGCAAATTAAAGACACAGTCACTTCGCCATACATACATATATATGGTAACCTTTTGTAAGTGTGTTGCAAGTCTAGATGTTGTGTGAAAAAAATGGATTTCTCCTGCAATAGCATAAAAGCAAGGCTTTGTTTTCAACTCGATACTATGTCGTGGAAGGTCAATTTTTTATCTGAAATTGTTTAGGTATTTTAAGCAGAATATATTCCTCAACATAATTTATTTGTTATCAGTGTACAGCAAAAACGAACCTAGAGTCAATGGGCAGCCAACTTCTTTTCTGGGCACTCGCATCCAGCTGAGTGCCGGTAACCACATACCGTGCCGCGGCACCTTCTCCTGCGTGTAGGTCGCCACCCGCCAGCTAAACACTCTACGCTTAAACCAGCCGCAGCCATCAAATCTCTGTGGTGCCAAAGTGCCGGCAGCATTACTCTCAAATGAACAAATAAAGGTTAGAGTCGATGTGATCCTTAAAGCGACGAGATCCTTTCATATCTCTGCAGAGGGTCTGACAAAAATATATATTGAGTCAATCCCACGAAACCTACATATAAAATATTCATGAACCATTATCATATGCGTCATAATATTCAGAGATACATTTTTAACGGTGCGATTTACAGCTTTTGTAAATTGTATCTCGCCTGCAAAGGGGCCTTCAGTTATTATATTGGTCTCTTCATGGGCGACTTTATTGTACACAGAATATTTGAAAGCGGGATATTAAATAAATGGCTTTGCGAACATATGTTTACTTTACTTTATTGCCAATTCCAAACATATATAAGTATAAGTATACAAGGTATACAAAGTGTACAATGACGAGGAAAGAGGCAAGTTGGAGCCAGGAATAATAGCTTAGAGCTAATCGAGCCTGGCCCCATATGATGACAATTTAAATTACGTCCAGGCATTTGGGAATAATGATGGCAGAGTATGATGTACGGCTACGTGTATTCCATATAAATTATGCTGACTGTCATAAATATAGCCGTTTTTCAAAAGTTCAGAGCAAAGTCGTGACATGCGCTCCATATATCCTTATATCCACCGTCTGTCGATGGACTGTGTTTTTGAATTTCCATTTTCTCGGGTTCGATGTTCATTTCATAGTGTAACCAGACGCTTGGCCTTTGAATGTGTTTCGGCGTATCAATATGCAGACAGTTTGTTGTGCTCGGGGCGAGACCATCTTATTCTTGTTCGGGGTTACCTGCAGTGGGAAGTCGGTTCGGTTGGTAAAATAAAGCTCTTTGGCATATTTTAATATTAATGTTGTAAATGGGTTTGTATTTTGCACTGGATTCTGGCAGATCTCTATATTTATGAGCTTGAATTTAATGACCTCTTTGCAAGACAATATAACTAAAAAGAATTTGGAACTGGTGAAAAGTAATGACTACACAGGTTTTTTTCTGTTTTCTTTCCTGTAAGAAAAGTCATTTTTCACTCGGCGTATTCTCATATAGTGAGACAGGGTGTATAAACGAGCGCACCATATTGAAGTGTGCAAAGTCATGATCAGAACTGCATCTGAACACTCACTGTAAAGGGATATAACCTGGTGCTACCTAAACCATACTTGACGACACACACCACCGAATCCCCGGCCCTCTCGGCAAAATTATTTTGCCCAAGCCCTATAGGTCGGCAAATACAGACGTGGAAAGTTTGAAAACATTTGACATATGCTTTTAATTTTCTGATGTTATTCAATAAATATTTTTCAGCAATAACATATCGGCTTACGTAAACTGCTCCCACTCCTTGTCCAACTCAATCCAAAACTTACAAGTATTCGTAAAGAAAGGGTTGTCCACTTTTACATTCCTATGCCACGTAGACAGTGAGTACCAGTGTAAAAATACGATGAGTAACTTTAGAATGCCCAAAGCGACCTTTCCTTCTGCATGGTGCTGTGTTTAGTAGATTCGGTGTTAGAGCATCGCCGGTGAAGGATGGCGCGCTAGATCACACACCTACATACAACGTGGGTTGATACTGTATGCTTTTCCCTCAGTATAAAGGTACACTTACACGACCTTTTGGAAGCATAATGTCCTCGCTTTCTATTGTAGATTGATTTATCATGCTAAGGCCGAAAAGAAATTGGTTTCTTTCTGGTCATCGCGAGCATCAATTCAAGAACCGGGTGTCGTGTCTTTTTCTCCTTCACCGTATGATTTAACAACTTGAAACTCGTCGCCATATTATGAGAAAAACGGCAAACACAAACCTGTGAAATTAATCGTGATATCGTATCACGAAAATTGATAGGATCGATGCGTGGTACTGTTATGCCCATAATAAGACAGTAAGTGAAATTATCTCGTAGTCATTTAAAATGCGTAGTAAGCTTTCTAGCTTTGTTGAAGTAGCACTGTATTTTTTTTCATACACGGAATTTCCAAAGAAATAAAACAAGAAGGAACATCGCGCCATCGCACACTGTTAACTCCACAGAACCAGAAACAAATCTGGTTTCGCCCGACAGCACCATCTCCGGGTCGCTTCACCGATCATGCAAATGGCTACTTTCAGTTTACTCTGTTCGACGTTGTTAGACTTTAGTTCCGCGTTCATGCCACACAGTTCAGGCTTCATTTTTCCCGACACGATATCTGTCAGCGTTTCAGACCATTTGCACGCCAACGCGAGTTGTCGATAATTCTCTTCCAGATCTACCCTCTCTTCCCTTAAAGTAGCCATTATTACTTCTGGTGATGGTGACCCGTTGTCTGTTATCTGGCATGTATTAGGCAGATGATTGTGTTTCAATTGCTCCGTCCCCCGGGGCTTGCCATTAAAAACTTTATCGAGTTACTCAAGGCATTGTATGTCCTAATATGGGGGTAGATTGCAATTGTACTCCGAGTGAACTAAAGGTTGTCGTTAACTCTACAATCGGTGTGACTCTCGATGTATTTGTCACCATTTTGTTGTTCGTAAAAAACAGTGTTTATTTAAGAAAGCATGCGCCTCGAAAGTGTAAGGCTTGAACTTTTGTTCAAATTTTCTTCAAAGAACCTCTCAACTGTTCTCTTTCAAAATCAAGTATAAAAATCAGGGTCACCGTCAAATTTTGGTAAGGGAAACAAATTACCCAAGATTAGCGATATTTGAAATTCAAAATGGCCGCCATCCATGTGTTAACTCTATGAGGAAAAATAAAGTTTTCGATTTTCAGAAAACTAAGACGGTGAAAGTTTTTCTTTCTCCAAGGGCTTCAAAATGAGCCCCATAAGTGGTAGATCAGAAAAGAATTGGATAAGTTGAGAGTCCGAATATCCGCACGAGGCACATTCTTCATTAACATTAAAAATATTATTTGTTTTCAAACGTCAACACATTAGTGTACACACGTAACTAGTAGTCAAATGTTATTGTTGAAATTTGATTTCCTGTCCGGATTAGAGTTCATTAGTGAATAATGACATTGTATTTTATACACAAATGAACGCTTTATGTTTACTAGGCTAATACTCAGTATATCAACATAGTTTATAGCGAGAGCAGCAAGAAAATGTACTTCTTTCCAACGACAAAAATGATAAAAATAGTATCAAAAGTCACAGCTATTGCCCCTTTAAACCGACAAACTCCTCAAGTGGATAGTTTGAGTGATTATGTTGTAATTAAAGTAACTTATAATTTACTCTTTCAGCGGTTGGAAAATCCTCTCAGAATTTGTGATTGAAAAATCAATAACCGTAATGGCAGGCACTTTGTATTACTATGGGGCTCGGAAAAATAATTGAAGCGATTTAAATTCTCCGACATAAACTGAACAAAATATGGTTTCTAATGAGCAATCTAGCATGTTTACAATTAGTGAGTCATTAGAAATTAAACTGACGATTGTGGCTGATCAGAGCTCTTATCAAGCTTGTGTGATTTGAATTGATGTCGCTGATAACGTAATATAAAACCCATGAGGTGGTAAATGCTATTTTAGATTCAGAGTCGTTACGTTCTGAGCAAAGGTGAAAGATCGTGTAATGTGAATCTCCATTGATAATGAGTAGTGTCTTTGCTTACGAGGATTCACAAGACGCGTTCCCTACTTTGGCTTCATATCTAGGTCAGAGAAAATCAGTCCGAGATTACATAAAGCAAAAACAATTCGAGTTAATGATTCCGTGAGGAGCTTTCCTGATCTATTGCCAATAACACTGACGCTGACGTTGAAGTCACGCAAGTCAAAGCAACGCAATTACCAATGATTTAACCGTGCGCTCGGTTATTTATCCAGCGCCGGATCAGTGAGTTCGGGTGTGTATTTCATCGGGATTAAACGTCTCCGGAGTAATCTCCGCGGCGAAGAAGCTGATTCGATGGATCAGGACAAATCTGTGTCTCCTCAATTGTTGGGAAAAGATGAACGTGCAAATTGAGGTAATGAGCGATGGGAAATGTCGCGACGGTGTCAAGGGGCCATGCAGAAGACGCTTTCATTAGTGATTCAATATCTTATTTAGCAACCGAATTTCAGTGTGAAAAGTCGAATATCAAAAGTCACGATTTACTCTGATAATGATATTTCTCAAGTGTCAAGGCGCGTGTACAAGAAAAATGTGAACGCACACTCACTCTGTACCGCAAAACTGTTTTCAGATTTCTTGAAAATAAAGGAAAACGTTCAAATTGACTTCATTTGTCATGTGATATACAAAGGGTAGTGCAATTTATTATTTTCTTATATTCACATTCATATTAGTTCGATAATGACCATTTTTCTTGAGGGCGAGATTTAACTGTATAGGCGAAGTCAAGCGAGATAGTTAAACAAACTACAGTATACCAACTAACGGGCTACATGATGGATTTACGGGCCCACGCATTGCGAATCAGATGTTAAACGAGCGTGACCGGTAAATCCAAACATCTCCACGGGAATTCGTCATGACGTTTGCGAAATTGCAGTAACGATGAACGCCAACCGGGTTGGAAAATTTACCGTCTATCCGAAGCGCCGAGAATTTAGCGTCGACCAGACATCAGAATTCTCTGATTAAATAATTTGTCGGCCTGATGAGGGGACGAAAACAATCACCGTTGACGATGATGACCCGAGACATATTGTTCTTACCCGTAATTGGTCGCCCACGAGGCAATCAGGAAAACTTAATGCTGCCCCAGTGAGTTATGCTAAAATAACATAGAGATACAAGACAGCCGCTAGCCGCCATCTTGCAAGCAAATATCCCGGAGCATTGTGGGAGTCGGAACGATACATTTTGTATAACATTGTCCCGGAAAGATTTTAGCCAGCAAACGATGAAATTTTTACACCAATCTTCTAAAATGTTTGTCATCTATGTAATTCTCTGATTTCACGTCATTAATTATGTGATCAAGGGGAGGTCGTTCCTATTTGGCAGCGACAATCTCTCTGTCACTATTAGCGCAATTTGCTGTGTTTCTCTTGATATATTACTATCGCGTGCATCGTTGTAACATGAGTTTACCGAGGACCTCTCTCGTCGACAAAACAAGCCTACTTTGGTACCTACACGCTAGGATACAATTGCGCTTAAAATTGTCAGTGCGTGACGACTACAAAATTTGATCGCTGTACATCGATTCAACTCGGACCGTACTGAGCACCATGCAGGGCTTGATGGGCCGCCATTCACAAACGTAACAGTTTATCGTAATTGCCTTCAACGAGGTTAGTTTGTTCAAGTGAGCGTGTTCAAAAATTTGAATCTTCCATACATGAATGGATGCATGCATGCATCAAGTGGATTTCTAATTCTAATTCGTTGCGTGAAAGAAATAATTTCACACCCTTGTATTCCCATTGCTCAGTTGAAAGTAATTTTTCTTTTATTATTCCGGCATATACCATTATATCCTAGGGGTAGTCAGGACAAGGATGACTATAGTAGAAATGACGTACATATTTCCTCCCAAAATTACACGGCGGAATTCTTCTTTCCCATTATTGGAATTCTTTTTAACAGACAAGGTTGAGAAACATCGCATTTTTTCACTCTTCAGATTTCAGTTTCCATTTGACGGAAACCTTTTTCAAACTTGAAGATCTCACGGTCAATCCTGAACACGTTCAGACAAACTGGATAATAGTTAAATAATGCAAGGCAAGTTTGATAAACGAGATGCCTATATGAAGTTGAAGCCGGTCCATGACACGGACATCCACTCCTAATATTGCAATCACGCTCCCTGACATATAAATTGACATCATGAACAGTGGGCGCCCTCAGGTCACAGCGTCTGTCCCTTGGGCGTTTTCTGTTTTCTTGAAAAGTCTCAACGAGAGATAAGGCGCAAACGGAAAAAGGAAAATCTATAACAGGTACAGTGATTTTACATCTCCTAGGTAAATCAGGAAGTCTAGTCCAAACTGCATATATGAAGATTTCACAGTTGCTATATAGATCAATTTCACAGTTGCTGTAAATTTCACAGTTGATATATACACCAGATGCAATGTTCTTGATCAAAGACACTAAACTTCAGCCTCTCGGCTGTCAGGGCGGCATATCTATATTATTTCGATTATGTTCACTCAATCCAGCTGTTTTCACTGTCTGTTAAGGTTAGGGGGAGAAGAGCATGGTGTAAATCAAGTCCATCGACGAAACAAACAGTAGCGAGACCCCTGTACACGCATTTGCTTTGAAACAGCCTACGAGGCCGTGTCTTTGGCCACAGGAGCTTGAAGTGTTCCGTGTGGTAAATGTAGAAGGTATGATGCGGTTTTTCCCCACCCCTCCCCGACCGCAAACCCCCGTATGACGTACACAGTCGAGTTAGGGATATACTTACATAGCTAAATACATTTTGTGCTCAATGTCACGGGAGTCAAAGTTTGAACGTGCGAACCAGAAATTTTAACCAGAAATTTGTTAAAATTTCAGCTCAACAACCTTTTCCGCTGTCGTGTAAGTACGCATGTAAGAGCTCCGCTTAAGGTGGAGTTTTTTCGGGGGGGGGGGGGGGGGCAAAGCGGAACACTAAGTAACCATAAGTATGATATATGTCAAAGTTGGACACTGAAAGTCGAAGGTGGTAATTTGACCATATGTACTTAATTACGTCGAATTTTATTGGCTGTACGGGCCCAGAGGGTAAAAAAATGTCACACCTTCGCCATTATAACACTACAGAACACCATGACTGAACACAAGCGCCTGTGTCGTGGGCAGGCTTTTCCAGCCATGTCGGTCCGAGATAACAAATTGAATCTGTTCCCTCGAGGGAAGAAGCCAGCCTCCTGAAGAGACGAAGATGTTCTTTTTCTCAGACACCTGTCACATTTATCAATGACAGAGACGATTACAAAGTATGGTAGAAATCGAGATTTGTTGGACGCGGTGGATTGCAAGGCTTATTAACAGGGCAGATAAAAATTTTACAGCTGTCTTACTGCCAAAGCCGTTAATCACTGGGCACAGATTCTTCGATCGGGCCGTAAACCTTGACATCTCAGCTTGACCTACACATGCACTATCACCTGTGTATGCTGTTGATCGTGCCCTGTTTAGTAAAATAAAGTGCCAACTCCGAGAATTCTGGTCACTCTAGATCTCTCACTCTCTAGCCTTTATAGTTCCCTCGATTGATAGGAAATATATTTCGCTGCGAAAGGATCGTTTCACATAACTTGATGGTGATTTAATTAACCCGGCGACCTATTTGTCTTTCAGCAAATGTTGACATACTCACAAGACCTAGATTTTTCACAGTCCAACAGCGACTATCTGAAGAGAATGCCGCCTTCAGAGGAAACTTTTTTTGGGGGGAAGCAAAGATGCGCAATCACTCAGGCAGACAGAGAGACAATTAGAGAAACACGCTGACATTATCTGACACAAGAAATAAACCGGAGAATAACATAAGCACTTGGGCAGAGCAAGCTCTGCGGGACGAATTTCCACACGGGCATGGCCATGCCAAATAACCTCTTGAAGACGCTGGTGTTGGGTGGAAACCTAGTATGCACTGAAATAAATTTGAAGTTTTGATTTTAGTGTAAGAGCACACGGCGTAGTTATCGTAGCATCTCTTATTTCCTGCTTTGCCATCCCAACTGACTTACTCCGATTTTGCATTTAGATAGACTTGGGAGTTCTTTTTTCGGTCGAATTCATGATTTCAAGTGGTCGATACGAATATAAGAAGATTTACGGATACGAGTGGTGGAAGCACCACTCGACCTTCTTCACCGCTGTAAAATTATTTGATTTGTCATCAGCAGAGTTAATAACGTATGATTTACTGCCGGTAGAATCAACCGAAGAGATGCGGAAGTGGTGAAGCCACTGTCAGGGATAAATAAGTTCGCCGGTTCTGCTTGATTGCGGCTATGATAAGGTCGATTTTCATAAAGCCGCAAGGCATTTATGCATGCATATATTAATGAACTATTTTGAGTTAGTAAGTCAGAGGGTGAGTGAGCGAGCGAGTGAGTGATGGTGGTTGGAGTGGCAATAGTGACGGTGGTGATGACTGTGGCGATGATAATGATTATGATGGTGACGTGGGTTGTTGTTGTTTTTTGTTTTTGTTGCTGCTGTTGTTGTTATCGATGATGGTGAAGATAGCGATGATTTGAATAGTAATGGTGCCAATGACGTTGTTGACAATAACGCTGACACTTAAGAAAACAATGATCACCTTCCAATCATAATCATAGTATGACTCCCAGTTCATCAACACATAATCACCTTGACGGTGGCTGACCAAATGAACAAAACAGTACTCAGCACTTGCATGACCGGGAAATCTATCGATGCAAATTATTCCATGCATGAACTCTGAGTAAATGTATTGCTTCCTCGGACTGCCTGCGTGAATGGCTTTAGAAAATAAACAATTTGGACTGGGAGCGATTCAACCTCAACGAAGTCATCAATATCGTCACCCTGGCCTGCCAGTGCAATCATTATGCGAATCAGAAGATGCTGCTGTCCTTGGCACCATCGCAAAACATGGGCGTTTTCAATATCTTCACAGCACTGTCTCTAATCATCATGGATGAGTTTCTATTCCTCGTTAGTTGGAGTGTCGGGCTATTCCCTGTGTGACTGTCTGCTTTCCCATATATGTACGTATGTATGTATGTATGTATGTATGTATGTATGTATGTATGTATGTATGTATGTATGTATGTATGTATGTATGTATGTATGTATGTATGTATGTATGTATGTATGTATGTATGTATGTATGTATGTATGTATGTATGTATGTATGTATGTATGTGTGTACGTACGTATGTATGTATGAATGTTTGTATGTATGCATCGATCCATCAATCCATCCGTCTATCTATCTATCTATCTATCTATCTATCTATCTATCTATCTATCTATCTATCTATCTCTCTATTTATCTGCCTGCGATACACTTTCCTTTCCTTGCTGCTTAATCCCCGTTCATTCCTCCCAGCTTCTGTAACTTTAAGCCATTCTTTATAAAGTAAGCCAGGAAATTGGTAAATAGATGTATTCATCGACTTGCGGTGCTTAGACTCAACATTGTTAGTAGAGGCTGTCTGTATCTCATCGCTACACTATCAGAAGAAAGTCACAGATTAAACCTGTGCAGAATGTTGCATTAATCGTAAGCTGTCGCTAACCTGTCAAGCCATACATAATGACATTAAACGCCCACTTAACGCTAATTGAAGAACAGCCTCTTGGTAATTCATTTCATGAATATTTGTAAATACTGATTTGGCTTGCGAAGGAAGCCGAGATTTCAAAAGGCATACGAGAGTTCGTTCACCCTAAGGCTATCTCTCCTAGGAGGGATATCAAGACCATACACCCGAAGAAGCTAACTGTACACGATGCTACGCGGCAACTGTTTTCTCTGCAGGTCAGACACGTCAAACTCATCACAGACATATTGCTGATCAACTCACAAGATCTGTCAAATATGGGCAGTTTTGCGTTGGATCATTCGGGACGAATAGAGGCAAACGAATTGAGTTTGATACATTGACGCAAACCATTGTGCAATTTTCCAGCCTTAGTTTGTCTTTGTCACCTTTTATTTCATCCATTATGACCTGAAAGGCATAGAACTGACAAGACGTCCCCAAAGTGACAAGCTGACCTTCCAACATGACTTCTCTAAATGAGAAAGTGTCAGAGTTACCTTTGAAAATCTTTTCACGTATACACGCCCTGGAGTTTTCTGAGAACAATCACCTGGTCAAAGGATCTATATAAACGTCTCATGCGATTCTAGGTGTTACAACGTCCTTGTTCAGAGTCTTGATTGCGACCTATGGGAATTTGTAAAAGAGAATGCCAACCTCAATCCATAGATGAAAATGAAGGTCTGTACATTCCGTGAATTCGAATTCGAAAATAATACCTTGTGTGCATATCCTTAGATTACTATGAACCACGTTAGTAGACTATGTAATCGAATTTTCCAGGGACTGCTCCCAGGCGGGTATGACGTCGTGTAAAGAAATCAGTCGCGAGGTGTTTGCTCTAAAGTTACAATGTCAATACAGGAGGAGCCACGAAGAATGGGGAAATACGTCAATGATTCATTATTTATCAGGAAAATGCATGGATAATCTTTCGTGCGGAGGACTGACAACGCACATCGTTAGAGAGCATTCCTTGTGTCACACGATACTTCAATATCGATCATTCCCTGGAAGCTGAGATTATCAGATCAGGAAACGACAGCGACTCTGTATCCCGCTGAAAATTGCAATCCTTTGCGAATTCTCTCCTTCGGGGTAAACCAGATGTGAGTCGGCGTCAAAAAGCCGACAGGAAAACCTTTATTATCCTTGTTGTCGTGGTTCTTAAAATTCTAATTAAAACTAAGGCTTAACCTGCCGAGGGCCATGCAGCACTCTGCAGTGCTTGGTTTGAGTCTAGAGCCTCCATTACTGGTAACGTTTGCATCGATTACTTTCATCTTGTTTGTTTTTCGACAGATTACGACGCTGATTAGAAAAGATCCTGGTCAGGCACACATGGAATGTCAATTACGCCTATTACAAAAAACAAACAAACAAATAAATGAATGAATAAACAACCCAAACAAAATAAACGAATAAATTAGAAATGGTAAACGAATAGCAAATACATAAATACATAAACAAATAATAAATAACTATATAATAAATAAATTAATTAATAATAAACAAATGAATAAACAGCTTAACAAAAAACAAACAGCAAATAAATAAAAAACCAGATATGAACTGAATATGCTCACTTGTTTTACAACAGGTTCATTAATAGTAGTACCCTTCACAGAAAAATAAGATGTATGTTATCACTATATGTAACAGGTTTTTTCAACTTCGCACAGTACTCTCAGAGTTTAATCACTAATTACAAAACTTTATTTAATATGAAAATAAGCTGTTAATTAACTTGACACTGCTCAATGCTTCATGGGACAACTTGATATTTATCATATCAACATTTGTAGCACGTTTTTCTTAATTTAGTGCTGTAATTTTAGAGTAATGTCACTAATTACAAAGTTCATTAAATATGCAAATAAACCCTAAATTAACTTGACACTGTTCAATGATTCATAGCACGATTAAATATTTATCAAATCAATTTCTGTAGCACGTTTCACAAAATTTGGTGCCGTAATTTCAGAGTTATATACCTAATTACAAAGTTTATTAAATATGCAAATGAACCCTTAATTAACCTTACACTACTAAATGCTTTACAACACAGTTAGATATCTGTCAGATCAGTGTATGCAGAAGTTTTCATGACGTTTGATGCAGTTATTTCGGAGTTATATGACTAATTATAAAACTTCATGAAATATGCAAATGAGCTATTATTAACTTGACACTGCTCAATGCTTCTCAGTACAATTGCATATTTATCAGATCAACATCTGTAGCAAGTTTCATTAAATTTAACGCTGTAATTTTAGAGTAATATCACTAATTACAAAGTTCATTAAATATGCAAATGAACCCTTAATTAATTTCACACTACTAAATGCTTTACACTACACTTAGATATAAGTCAGATCAGTATCTGCAGCAGATTTCATCACATTTGGTGAAGTTATATCAGAGTTATATCACTAATTACAGAACTTCATGAAATATGCAAATGAGCTATTTTTTAACTTGACACTGCCAAATGCTTCTAAGTATAATTAGATATATAGCAGATCAATATTTGTTTTAAGTATCATCAAGTTAGGTGCAGGAATTTTAGAGTTACCTCACTAATAACAAAAGTTCATTAAATATGCAAATGAGAAGATAATTGACATGACACTCACAGTATCATCATAATGTTCTGAGACTGTCATCTGTGAAAAGTTTCATGAAATTTGGTGCAGTATTTCTTGATATATATTCCACACTGTCATTACCGTCTCAATAGGGAAACCATCGTACGGAAAAAAACAATATTGCATAACTTCATTAATATGCAAGCCACACAATCCAAAATCTAATCAGCTCTTGCAAGTAGCATATGGTACCTGCGTACCAAATCTGATCTGAATCCGTTCGGGCGTTTTTGAGTTATCGTGTAAACAGACAGACAGACAGACACACTAACATTCACACACACGGACAGACAGACAGACATCGCTATGACATTAGCCCACGTGTTTACACACGTGAGCTAATAAATAGATAAATAAAGTCATGTTACTCATGAGATTAAAGGTGAACGAGATAATGCGTACATGAATATGTTCATATTAAACGTAGTTGTAAAAAGCTAGCAAAAATGAAAAGCATCGTTTTTGTCGTTTTTGTGCCCGAACGCCTACGAAGTTTCAGTCAGCAATATTTCTGAGAAGAATATGTGGTGTGTAACATTGCATCATGGGTAATTTCTCTACGTCGGAAAGGAACATGACGTACTAGTATCTTCTAAGGACTTTAGAATAACATGTGCAACTTATAAAATGAGTAATAGTCAACAAATCATTATCCTTTTCAAAAGTGTGAAAAATCTATGATGATTCAAATAGCCCTCAAACATAAAAACAATCATCCAAATTGTTTATTCTGCAACTAATGATATACCTAATGCTTCATGTCAATAAATTTGGTATCCACTTAGTGTTTGTCTCGTTTTAAATTAACCTAATGATCCACATTTTGTTGGTGTTGTGACCAAGCATACTCAAATTAATTCTCTGGCGTTTCCATGGTCGACGTGTTCCGAATAACTCCTACTCAATATCCTCTATTATAATAAAAATTAGTATGAAATATAACAGAATGAATGAATTTGTTTTACTAACATCCAATTCATGAAAAAGTAAATGTCAATAACGCCTATCACAAACAAACAAACAAACAAACAAACGAACAATAAATGAATAGATAATTAATAATAAATCCCTTTGGAATAAAATCCTGTATCGGAAATTGTTTCCATGACAACTGATGATAGAACTGCAACTCTCTCTGCCCTAACTGTTGTTAACGGATCTAGTATCCATGCGATGTTTGCCTTGTTTTAAAGTGACCTATCCATCCGCGTTTTGTCGGTGCTGAGACAACATTTACTTACAGTTGATGCTCTACAGGTTTAATTGTCGATGTTTTCAAAACAACGTGCTTAACCTCTAATATTATAAAAAAATATATGGAGGAAATAATGAATGAATGAATGAATGAATGAATGAATGAATGAATGAATGAATGAATGAATGAATGAATGAATGAATGAATGAACGTCATTGAATGAATGAAGGAAGGAAGGAAGGAAGGAAGAAAGAAAGGAATTTGATTTAACATATTCAGGTTTATAGGCATTAATTTTAAGGCGGCAATGAGAGATTTGGAATGTACCTAGATCGGCCAAGATTTTCACAGAAACAGACAGAGACTACTGACCCTTTAAAGTGCAAGAGCCGGGTCATCAACGATAATGAAATTATTCAAGTAGTGACAGTTTTACGCAGGTCGAGTACAAATCAGAATTCAGACGCTGATCCTTGATTTCCTTCGAGAAAGTGAAAGGGGAAGCGAGACATGGAAGCTAGGCAAGCCTAAGGATGTGGTAAACGTTCTTTTGACCCGGAATATATCTGATGAGACGTGAGATGTCTCAAGGGAAGAGATGGCTTTGCATTTACGATTCTTGCCAAGAATGATTCAAGAGACTTTAAAAAATGCATGTCTAGTAGAATAGATAACTGTCCCAGCGTAAGATCGTCCAACATCATACAGTTTATAAACACAACTAACCATTTTATTCGACGTAAAGGGGTGAATATTTCAAAAGACCACATAAAATTAATCGCTCCAACCGATGTGATGGTCTTTTTGACTAATTTGCAATATAAAACACACAATTGGAACTAATTTGGGATAATTGGAGAGAGAAGTCTGCAAATATAGCTCTTCTGCTTTTATTTTTTCGGAATATACTTGTTTTTATAAATAATTTGTAATATTGCAATTTTCAGCTATAAAACACCAAACACTTTTGAGAAATTATAACAATATAATGATCCAATTCTCCCTAATTAGTTCCAATCGTGTTGTGGATCATTTCTGTAACAATTGAAAGTTCTCAACTTCAAACATCGTGTACATGAAGTATTTCAGTACTGAAAATCTATATTATCAGAGAAGAACTAGGGTCAATTGTATTTGGAATATCAACATATTTGTCGGTCGCTGACTTCATGAATAAGACAGTTACAAATTGATGAGAAACAGTGACATAACATATCGTTGATGGATATTGCTAATTAAAACACTCGAATGCAGTGTAGAGTGCATGTAATCTAGACATACATCTAATTGTCGGAACATCCACCAAGACATCAAGAGTATATATTCATGAGCACTCTAATTTTTATGGATAGGCAGTTTCGACAGTGGTTACTCATTTTACGAGATTTTAAATTGTAACTTAAGGCAAATACTATCATTAATTGTGACGTGTAAATCACAGTCCGCATAATCATCACTGTCAGAGTTGTTAAAATATTTTGTCTTTTGTAACAAGTTAATGTGAATGTTTATTTATAATTAGGCTATTAAAATATCAGAAGTAGATTTGTAAGTTTGCTAGAGCAGCCTTTTTACCAACAGCGAGTACTTCTGTGTGAAGCGTTGTTAGTATCCAGACATAAGAAATCAACTGGTGTTATCCTAGAAGATTGAGAGCCAATATTCTGTATATTGATCTTGGCGACCTCTCGCTGGCAATTACCTGATGTAAAAGAACTTACATAATAAAGGCACTGAGAAGGTAGAAGTATACAGCTGCTGTCTCTTAAACTTAGGGCCTAATGTTTTGAACTAGTTCATTTCACTAAGGCTCCATGTTTTGGCCCCTGTACCAGTGCCCTGACATATTATAGATATTGGTCTGACAGTACTGGGATACTGAGTGATTGCCTATAAGGCAGTCACCCATGAGCCCGTCTTGCACTTTGAATCAGAAACAGCAAGCTTCAAATGATATACAGTTGTTGCACTGTAGTAGGTTTCTTTCGATGGACTCATGTCAGCCACAGATTGTTGCACAACAACGACATCATTATGAAATTCATGGTATAGCTGGGGAAGAAGCTAAATAGCACTTCTATTAGAAATAAGATGATGAAGACAATGTGGATGGATTTATGGCTATTATAATAAGTTCTGTTCCACTTCTAAAACAACCAAATCAGCCAAAATAGATGACGCAATTCCGTGGAATGGTTCATTCATTTTACCCAGCCTGTAACTTATACTTTTTGCGGGAATACATTGTAAATTGCAAATACGCATGTCTGTTTTCCCTTATGTCATTTCGGAGTTTCCGTTCTATCGTCTGCTCTTCGCGGATAACAAGCTGATCATTACCTAATTCAGCTGCTTGAAATTCTAAGCACAATGCTTGGAGATTATTTATCACTCAAATAGAGGGATTCCTTATCGAAGGAAAAAAAGTGAATTTGGTTATATCGATGCCATGACGAATGAACCACGGAGTCTAGCTCTTTTTATTCATTCATTTGCGGGAGATTTCCAGGATGAGATACGGCAGGCATCGAAGTTATTCATCTTACCAATTGAATTCATCGTCCTTCCACCAAGCGAGAGTTTCACAGGTAATATGTAGGTTTATTGATTCTCTCTCGCGAACGGGGCCTGGCCGTAACAAAATAAATATCGTTTACATTCTCATTCGGATTCACGTGTAAGCATAAAATTCAGAATGTTCTAGACTAATTGATCTCAGGTCATGGATGGGGAGAATAACCTACATAACAAACCTCCTAAGGCTTGTTCTCTTTATTTACAGATGCTTAGCTCACAATTTATTATATACACCTATTTGAAAAGCAGTCAACAACTATAAAGTCAGTTGCAAATATTCGCGGATTTACATCCACAGCCTCGTCAATTCTTTCAACGATTCTCCTATATAGTAATGTTCATGGCTTGACGAGCAATCTAAATGTTTCTTTTAAAAACAGTAACACGCTCGCTCATTGTAGATTCTGTCGGACGAGCAGGTCAGAAGAAAATCTTACGACGCATTATTTATGGCTGTCTCCATCAACCAGGGCCTTATTTATTCTGCAGACTTTTACTCCACGTCGAACCAATCATAGGGGATAAGCAGGCAAACCCTCCGCAATAATCCTACAAGAAATTTCGTTGCATGCACCCAGTTGCCGTAGCGAATTTACTGTCAAGCGGGTTTTAAGTGAACTTGTGAACTTGCGCGGTGTTAGACGACACGAATGTGCGAGTTGAATGTATAATCGTTCCGGTTATGAGGGATTCCGTTACCGACGAATTCCCAACAGAAAGCTGAACTGTCTGTGTCTATTAGGCTGGCAAAGGCAAAAAAGTAAAGCACGGAGCCTCAACGTTGCCAACAATGGCCTGATATTTATATACATCGTATTTCAGTTGGTACCCAAGAGATTGAACAGCACAACTTATAAAAATCGCCTTTGTTTACCCATGTTTATGTCCCTGAAGTGGTTCAAACCACCAACAGGGGTAAGGATTATCGATAGTACGCGAAAAGACCTTCGGGTTTTTTTCTATTCTATCGAGAAACACTAATTATCTCGTGTATCGACAACCAACCTATAGAGGGACTACTCCTGCCAGCAATATGAAAGTTGATATTTAATAAGCCCAAGGTACACATGCTGGATTAAGAACGATTTCATGACACTAATATTAGGGAACATAACAAACTCTTTGAAATTATCAAAGAAGGCAACTTAAGAGGCTTACTGTGATTCGATGGGGAAATGTAGTCATCATGCTAAAAGCGTGTAATACAGAGGTGGATTTTCGATGGCATTTAAAGTTGACGAATATTCATTGATTCATGATAAGTACCCCGTGGATGAGTTAGAGTAGGTATTCTTACTTCAAGGTCTACGGCCAACTGGGATTTCTTATGATATTTTGTCAAGAATGATGCTATTACATCGTGTTCTTACTACAGTGTGGTAATTATGAGCGGGGAAATCCGTTGACCTTAGCCAGGTAACATGTTATATGTTTACCGAATCTACGGAGAACACGATTAGAACTAATTTGGGAGAATTGGATCTTTATATTTTTCAAATTTTTCAAAAGTGTTGGGTGCCCTATAGCTGCAATATTACAAATTGTTCATAAAAATAAGTGCATTGCTTAAAGAGAAAAGCAGATGAGATTACAATTGCGGATTAAAGTGACATTAGTTCATTTTATTACATGCCTCGATATGAGTGAAAATCAGTGCATTGATTTGAATAGGAAACATCCGGGGAGCTAGCGGGCCGGTGAAAAATATACTGACCGGTTGGTTACCCGGTCCAATGAAGCCCTTTGACGTTTTCGACGTCAAAGTAGACGTCAAAGTCAAAGTAGTGTTAAATATCCATGCTATTTTGACTTTCGTTGAAATCTGTTTGGTGCTGGTTGACCATTATAAAATTGTTTGAAAATGCCCTGCATGTAACTAAATGTCATGTATTAACTGTGAAGAGGCATGTAATAAAAATATTATTGCCTGAATACATGGGTTTATGTTTCCTCGCAGCAGGAGACAATTTTCCTTCCTTACGTCGGGCAAATTGTCACATGCTCTCGGGCACATAAACCCATGTATCCAGGCGATAATATAATCCAATCATCCAAAATTAGCTCCAATCGTGTTGGCGTATTCAAAGACTCTGTCATGGGCTTAGTCGGAAGACAACTGCAAAATTAAAGGGCTTGGCGAGCATTGCCCGCTAATTTTTGGCTTTCCTCTCGTCCTTGCCAATAAATGAACGTCAATGGTCAGGACGTCGCCCTTTATTTCTATGACATACATATCTTGATGTAATATGTAACATCTATTTCCTAATTCTTCACATTCTGAAATCGTCGTAACCTTTTTTGACTTGCTACATTCAAGATATTAATATAACAATTTTATTTTCTTGCTATAGAGGAGGAAGCCGACATAAACTTCCGACGAAAAATATGATTTTGATCGTAAGCGCAAGCTGTCTCATTCAATAATTTTCTTTTGACCAATTTTCATCTCGTCCAAAAAGGCAATATAAGCAAAAAGGCAGCCTCCTCTATGCATGCTATGGAACGCAACACAATCATGTACTCTGTGTGTCACATATTCAAGAGAGCATACAAGTCTTCACGCGACGAATGAATACTAATCAAACGACTAACCAACCAACTACATACATACGTCCATCCATCCATCTATACATACATGGGTATTCTATCATACCAGTATATTGATTGCACAAATACTGCGATCTGATTGGTAAAAATAACTATGCTATATTTACAATATAGCACGGTTGGAATAAGCAAGAGCTTTCAGCTTACGAAAAATTCCCTTCTTGACGTTTCATGCCAGAATTTCAATATAATATCATTATATAATAGCAATAAACCAACTAAGCAACGGGTGTATCACTCGAGTTTGACCAGTTCACTCTGTGTATGCACTCGCTATCGTTCATGCTCATATGGCGTTAACTACACAGTTGGTGTGGTGTATTGCTTAAATAATCAATTTATCATATATCCATGCCTAGAGATTTACAAGTGACAGGAAAACCGTTAAATTTTGTGGATTACTTTTATTCCACCACGCGCATAAATATGGAAATATTTATGTTTTAAGCAGGCATCATTCATAAACTATTCGACGTCTTTCCTGAGAAGTCAACACCGCGCGCAAAAACGCCATTTATATCTCGATGAACACCATGAAAATCGATAACAGGATGCGCATAGGGGACAGATATTTAGATTCTTAAACTTTTACAATTATTTTATGATATACCACTTGTGGGAGTTCATTTTAAAGCTCTTGGTATTAGAAAAATTGTTGTAGTCTTAGTTTTTGGAAAATGGCAGCCAATTTGAATTTCAAATATCAGTAAATCTAGGGTAATTTGTTTCTCTGTATCAAAATTTGCACCGTGACCCCCAATTTTTATTCTCGATTTTGAAAGAGAATGGTTGTAATATTCCTTGAGGGAAGTTTGAGCGAAAGTTTTGTCTTTCACTTTCGAACTACCTTAAACAGCAAATATAGTTCGGGAACACTCAGAAACAGATGACGTTTATCATGATATCTCGACGTTTACCGTGAAATATCACGGCTGATATTTTATGGTAAAAGTCATCAGGCTGAAGCGATATTGGCTTGGGTATATATTATAAACATACATACATACATACATACATACATACATACATACATACATACATACATACATACATACATACATACATACATACATACATACATACAGACAGACAGACAGACAGACAGACAGACAGACAGACAGACAGACAGACAGACAGACAGACAGACAGACAGACAGACAGTTAATAATGCAGGTAGACAGATAGGTAGACTGACAAACAGATATATAGGTATGTTAGGTATGTACGGCCACAAACGTGTATGCATATCCATGAATTTTATGTGAGTAAAGTTTCACCGTCACAGTGGTAGTTTACCGATAGTGATTATTGAAAGATGTTGTTTTGACAAAATCATTCTGAAGACAGGGAATTTTCTAACTTTGAGAGTATTGTCATTACAATTAGAAATCTCTATCGGAATTTAATGTATGCATTTTAAGTGTATCATTATTCGCAAATTCTTCTCTGCTCTCATCCGTGTTGACAATCTTTGCTGTCGATCTGACGTTAACGCTTCAGGCGTATTTCCCAAGCGAATGATAAAATGTTATAGTAGTTGTTAACGGCGTCCATGTCGAGCTGTGAAACCCGACCGTTCCATGTAATGCGAAACCTAGTTGTATCATTAGTATTATATAAATGGAACATGTCAGCTTGTTACGACTTTGGCATGATTTGATCTTTCTTTCTGTCTTCAGTTACGGTGTCTTTCCGTCGACCCTGCCTACCATCGTCTTCCTGTCCTAATGGTTATTGAATTGTAGACTGAATTCTACATCAAAATGGAAAGGTCACATTCTGTGGTTTTTAATTCATTTTACCAATTAAAGATGGCGATTGCAGATCCCCTGTATGGCGTGATGCATAAATACAACTCCAGGATTGACGGACGCGAATTAAGTCGGCCAATTGACGGGACTGTAAACATACGAGCGCCGACTTGCGTGATCTCATTACGCTCTGATCGGATGGCTTGCCATCAGCAGCCGAGCATGGCGGGTATCTACCACGTCTAGGAGTGAGTGTTGATGTAGGTCCCTCAAGACCACTGAGTTTTTGTAAGATTTCGCTCTCTGAACATAGTGTGGTTGTTATAACAGTGATCTTATGATTTCTGTCAGTGTCGCAAGTCTAGTCTATTTGACCGAATAGATCCTTAATAATGCATATAATGACGACCATCATGAGACGGACATTAGGGATTATACCCATTTCTTTCCGGGGAAAATAGAACCGTCCGGACTCATCTTTCAAGGCATTTCCAACGTTTTGCTTTATCAAGTTAGTTTCTTTAATGGTTTTGTTCAAACAAATGCTCACAGAAACGTTCTTAGGGGTTTTGTGACGTCACGTTCCATGCAGACAATTTGCAAATTATGACGGAAAAATGTTGATTTCGGTAGCCAATTTTTCTTTCTATTACTTCGTCTGCAAATACCCGAAAAGGTGTAATCCACTTTCAGAGATCTTGAATGAACACTTGGCAATGGAAAGTCTAAATCATTGATTAAAACTTACAAAGGCGTTGAAAGAGGTCTGATCATCATCTTGGTTGCATTGAGTAGCTTGTTATAATGCACTCTTCCCTCGGGCATTGCAGATTGTACAGGTGAGTGTATCAGTCCATATCATGAATAGCCGAATCGACGGACTTATTTAAGGAAAAGCCTGGCCTGCAAGTAGTACATTAAACACGGATGGAGCTGGAGAAATGTTAGCAAAAATCAAAAAACTATATTAACATATTCAGGGGTGGAACACTAGATGTTTGAAAGAGTTAAAATACCAACAATCATGCATTTTTCTTTCGCTTTCCGAAATTTCACAAATTGTTTTTGTCGGACTTTGCATGGCATGCGTATTACGTTTTCAAAATTTATACACGTTTCAGGTGAAGATTTTCTGCATATTTGTTTTCCGTTTCCGAAGAATAAATGGTCGATCCCTCAAGGTAGGCGGAGACGACTGGCAGTCATTTTAAATTTCGCACACAAGCTTTAAAAACAGGCCTGAATTTTCTTTATGTGAACATATGTGAGAATATGGGAATATTTTCTCAACCTATCAAAAAGTGATTTTTAAAAGCTAAAGTAAATGAACATAGCAGACATAATGACCAGTCTCTGGCTGGATGTGATGACAGTGTGCACCTGTTTTAAGGTACATCTGTAGACTTGACCTGTTCATCTGAATTGAAATTGATGTGACTTTTTGAAATGATAATAGTAGAACATGAACAGGTTGTCCGGTTTATTGGCGTCAGTTGTTTTGATCATAAATTTGACAGCATTCTCTCACTTTGTTGTGTCATGATGCCGTGTCGTGTTATGTTATGTCATTTCATGATATAATATCTTGTCACGTTATAATGTCATATGTCAGGTATGGTCATGCTATGATGTCCTATGTCATGTCATGCTATGATGTCATATGTCATGTCATGTCATGTCATGTCATGCTATGATGTCATATGTCATGTCATGTCATGATATGATATAATGTCTTGTCACGTCATGATGTCATATGTCATGTCATGCTATGTCATATGTCATGTCATGCCATGCTATGATGTCATATGTCATGTCATGTCATGTTATGATATAATGTCTTGTCACGTCATGATGTCATATGTCAGGTAATGTCATGCTATGATGTCATATGTCATGCTATGATGTCATATGTCATGTCATGTCATGCTAAGATGTCATATGTCACTTTATGTCATTATATTAAAATTATCGCATCATATGGTTGTATAAATTATTTAACATTTCATATTATTGCTTCATATCACGTTCCGTTTACGGTGTTCCTGCAATGTGCAGAACGTATCGTATCTTTCAAAAGTTTTGCTATCCGTTCATCATGCAATCGCTACTTCAACACCATTTCTCAGCGATACATCTAGAATATTCAGCTGCTTGTTTCTTATAGTGTTGCCTGTCATCGCCTTATCACAGAATGCAAGTCTCATACATCACATCAAGTCGCGCCGATCAATCTTCGCAGGAAGGGAATTAGCAAACGTCGAAAAGATGCGTGTTATATGTCAGATTAATCAATATTGCAAAACCGATGAAGTATGAGACAGCATTTCGTATTCTGTGTCTGAAATGGTGAGAGAAAAAAAAACTCTATGAAGTCGAGCAAACAAGAAAGAAGTTCTGCAACCTAAAGTTTATACGCCTACGTTGTGAAATGCAATTACAACCGGATAGTCAATTTGCCATCAGACGACCTTTTTGCTCCTCAGCGAGACCTTCAGTTTGAGAGGACACATTTTATTGTCCACCCAGTTAAAAGAATCACAAACAGGGTTCAGAAAAGGACAGAGTGTTATCATCAATCTCGCTTTCTATCATGCCACGGAAAATGACCTTTTTTCAGGTGATAGAATATATACCGCATCTTCTCGTCATCACGACCAACTTGTCAAGAACGTCTTGTTTAGTAGCCACTCACAGGTAAATATTGTGGCCAAAGGCACTTCAAGGAACGTGCGAGCTACTGTTGTCTAAAGTGATTATTAAAGATAACGATGATTCGTTTGTATCATTCAATTTGGGATTGTGGATGTTGAGCCCGCTGGGTGCTCTCATCTGAGAATGTAAACACCACAGTTTCTCCGGGTAACATGAAAATGTTTATGATTCCTCCACATACATACTCGCTTACTGGGCTATAATCACCGTAATACCCACTCCACGCTCTTGGTTGTTTTGGCAATGTCCCTGGGCGAGCCGCTCGCCAAACCGAAGTGTGTTCGTGCTTTCGTTAAAGTCCTCGTGCATGACTGTAATTTCAGCCGGCAAACGGAAAAAGATAGCGCTAGCTTTATACGGAAAGCTAATTTCGTTGAAATATTGCGTGTACAATAAAAGAAATCCATGAAGGTTCTTGTTCGGGGCTTGTGAAATGTCACTCGGGGTCTCAAGCGAGCTCTGGTCACACATGTTATCATTACCGCCGCAGTGTTACAGTCGTTTTTCCTGTTTGCAATGTTTCATTGAAGCCCATGGGATGGTAATTGATTCCTTTAAGGATCTAACCTTGCTTTAAAAAAAAAACAACTTTTATTGTGAAAGTCCGTGAAATATAACGTTTCGGCGAGATCACGCTTACTATTTGCCTGCATTTGACATTGTCGACACAATGCTCCAGGGATTATTGTAGAAGACTGAGTCACGAAATGAAACCCCGCTCACGATTCTTGCCGACAATATCTGAAGATTACAATTAAGATATTGAAGTTCATAACTTTATCCACTGCAGATCGACGACCGGCGAATGGCAATTTTATAGAAAATGAAAAAGAAATGAAACTACGATTAAACAGGCAGCTGCAGAATGACACATACAGACACAGAGGTAGACAGACAGCCAGATAGACAGAAACACAGAAAGAAGGACAAAACTGTGTCACACACTTAAATACGTGGATATAAGCAGAGAAGAAGAAACCATTTGCAGATATAACTATTTCTTTACAGGCAGTCGGCACTATATTATCAGTGTCGACTGAAGGAACTGGTAAACATAAAAATGTCATATTAGTTGACCTCTTAACTACAAGTCGGGTTGTCTTTGTCAAGACCTATCACCATGACAACACAAGGTATATTTTTGTATCTCAGAGATGCGATAAGATGGTAATGCGTCCAATATCTTGAGTATCATTGAGGATTTCGTATTCGCATCCATAGTGTGTTTGACTTACTAACAACATTTCCAACATAACCGTAAGCCATACTCTGCGCCTCTCGGATTCCATTTGCTTTCTTCTATGTCTAACTCGATGATTTGATAACACTAAAATTACTACTTGGCGGGGCACAAAAAACGATACCGCTTGTAAATATAGTAATGCAGTTAACATCCTCGGGGAAAGGTCAGGGCAAAGCAGCGTTTGAGTAGAGCAGGAGCCACCCCCGTTAATCACGTGACAATTTCGAAGGTTTGTCAGGTCACAGATAAGCGATCAAAATGCCAAAACTATTGATCAACTCGCTAACAACTATCACCTTATCACGGAATCCACTGAACCATCAATTAAGCCTGCGAGAATGCGCTCACGCAGCTATATGGAATTGCCATGAAGAGCGACCGCACATCTGTACTCAACCACAGCAGGGACGCTTGGGCTTTCCGTTTTCAATAAAAGTTGACGTGGCATCCAATACTTCTAAATTGCGACCACTCCATGAAATACAAAAATATATAGCTTTTTTCATACCCTAACTGAATTCTTGTTCAAACAGTAAATGATTGTTTCACGTAAATGCAGAACACAGATTTGCAAACCGATCCTCGTTAGTGTTATTGTGGAAGCCATACTGCTGTAAAACATTTTGGTTTTGTCTGCGTCTATAAATTTGGAGGGCAATGTAATATCGACCTTGTGATTGTAGAGTAACAAACTGATCAATTTTTACGGGAAACACATACGGTCTTGTGTAGGTAGGTAGGTAGGTAGGTAGGTAGATGGGTAGGTATAGGTAGGTAGGTAGGTATGTATGTATGTATGTATGTATGTATGTATGTATGTATGTATGTATGTATGTATGTATGTATGTATGTATGTATGTATGTATGTATGTATGTATGTATGTATGTATGTATGTATGTATGTATGTATGTATGTATGTATGTATGTATGTATGTATGTATGTATGTATGTATGTGTATATGTATGTATGTGGATGTGTATGCACGTGTGTGTATGTGTGCGGATGGATGGAGAGATGGATAAATAGATGCCTACCGGTCTGTCTTCTTGTATGTCTGTCAATGTGTGTCTGTCTCTCTATCTGTCTCTCTTGCTATGGTTCAACCGGCATGGCTATATGCTTTATCATTTCATCGACGGTCGGTAAATTTTATAAGATAGGGAAATATTCGAGTGACATCGATTTACAAAAGTTATGATTAATTGGCAAAACCTGTCGTTATTAGATTGTGTTGCCTAGCAACTCCTCATGTACATCATTGATTCATTCATCTATCATTCCAAGACGTAATGACCTCTTAAATTAGTTCTATCTAAAATCTCTGTGAACCTTTTACAATCTAGATGTAGAACTACGAATCTGTGTGCACTTTATAGCTTGTTCACTTTAACCTCTAACGCGTGATTGAAAAAGGTTCCGAGTGAATATGACTTTCACACTTGATAGCTTTAACTTACTTATCAGGAGAACCTACCGGCGCCTTCTATCACTGTCATCCGGATTTTCTAGCTCTTTCGCTCGCGTTACACGTTGGCGTCGCTTCCAAGGAAGCCTATCGTGAGCAAATACAGGGGTCATTCGAGTTTAGCACTTTCAAGCTGTGAGATCGTCATGAAAATCCGCGTAATAGGAATTTTTAGAGTCTATTCAAGATCTCGTCTCCAAGCCCCAGCTGTTCAAATACTACCGCGCTTTCCTGTCAAAAAATTTGCTTACTCAGAAAAATTGAGTCGACATCGTCAAGTATATGTCACCTTGGTGACCCAGTAATAAGACTAAAGGTCTGTCATCACAGGCGTTGTTATATGCTATGCTTTGCCAGTCATCAGGGAACGACAGGTTTGGAGCAAGATCACACAATTCGGACAATAAATTGTGAAGAAGTTATGAGCAAATGCTGCGCATAAAGAGCGGACACGGAGATATTTCTGAAAAACACAACAACTTCGGTATATATTCAGCATGTCTATTCGTGCCACGCTGTTAATTAGGTCGGAGCATCTATTCCAGTATGCCCGTATCTCGTTACCCTGCAAATAACTGATGATAACAAACCAGCGTAAAGATAGACACGACAATGCTATTTCCGTCTAACTTACCCAGAGTGTGCTTTAAAATAACACGAAGCACGGGCGTCAATTTGTCGGTAATTTCTATTTGTATCAGAGAATGCGAGGGAGCAAATGGTTTTTATAGTCATCGTTGAGTGAACAAATAAAATAAAATGGCGATCCGAAGTTAACACGATAGAAGCTGACATGGTTGGAAAAATTATTTCCAGCGACCACAATGTGTTCACTCAATTGGTCAAACGCTGCAACAAATATTAGTTCTTCAGACATTTGTGAATACAACATGCGATCATAAAATTTTATTTTGATTCCACAAACACTTCAGCACATAGTAGCCATCGCTGAAGCCAATGGCAGATCCGGTTTTACCCAGTCTCACGGATAAATCGACTTTTTTGCAGTTTGACATCACCACTGGCGGTCGGTCAAACTGTTCCGCCGCTCTTTAATGAATGCCACGGAAACCTGAAATAGAACTTAAAAGCGAGGCTATGGTTCTACTTATGAAACTAAAAGTGACAAAAGGTATTCAAACAAGCTTAGAAATCCTTGTGTAACATTGTGGGGTTTTGTAATTTCAATGTTAAACTCGAATTCATGTTTATGATGTAGCTAAGTCCCGGATCAAAATGGTTATCCCAGATTCAAATGGTACTGAATCGCAGCTGAAGACGCCACTGTGTGATGTCTTCAATATCTTTAAACCACTGCATTACAAAAAAGAGTCCCGATACCCCGTACACTCTCGTTTCGGACAGCTCCGACGAGGCCGCCGGAGAGGTGGCAGAGTTATAGGTCACCTACACAGCACGACCGAAAATTAGCACCCTAGCTTATTAACCCGAGTTCCACACTATTGACGTCACCACGACGAGAAATACGTCTGAAAGACGGATCGGAAGAGAAATGACGGCCGAATTTGAGAGATAAAGCCTGTATTATGCATATGGTTGCCGTGTGCGTAAAGGTACGCGGGTGGAGTGATAGGGTATGACTATTGGACCGGCAAACATTGCCCCTCGTCAGGTTGCGATGCCTCCAGAAGAAGGGTTCTCATAAAGTTGTACGCACCTCGAAATGAAGGACTTAAGCTTTTGCTGAACTTTTCTGCACGGAAACTTTAAACCATTCCAATTTTCAAGAACAAAAAGTAGAGGTCACAGTGCAAAATTCGAAACTAAAGAAACAATTGAATAACCAAATATTTACTGACCATTAATTGATATTCAAAATGGCCGCCGTCCCTGTATTAATATAGGAAAAAATGAAATTTTCGATTATCACAAAACTACGCCTGTGACCTTTATTTAGTCCATTGTCATCAAAATCAGTCTCCGCAAATGGCATACAATAAGTGTTTTTAACGTTTGAGCAACCGAATATGGGAGCATTCTACCTTAACTCGTACGAAGCCGTATAGAAATAACGCCAAATCACCCGACATCAGACCCTATAGATTGCTGTAGATACGAAACGGCCCCATCAACATATCGCGTGGGCCACCCAGTTATACCGGTAGCACTGATAATTTGAATGATAATCTCGTCGGCTGAATGATTGTGGTAAAACAAATATCACGAAAACGATACAGTACCGTGTGAACATTCTGAAACAGAAGAGTGACACAGAATATTCAAACATACACAAATATACGCGCATAACTCTTTAACAACGTTTCCTTAAATCACGTAAAACATGATATTACTGGCTTTGATGAGAAACACGAACGTATATACCGCTATATAAATGCCTCGTAGTTTTACCACTGCATCACCCCAGGACCTTCGCCTGACATTAAGTCTAACACATTAAGCATTATTCTGTTTGTCAGGCATGCCTTGGAAACGCGTACAAAATTGCAAAGTTGACAAACCAAACGCCTCAGATGTGGAATGTATGCTTGTTCGCAAAAAAGTCCACATTATAAATATAAGCAGAGTCTGTAAATATTCGACAATTTAAAAAGAACTCTATGGATTCAAGCATATCAGGAAAACTGTTACTCCAAGAACTAAAACGATACTCAACGAAACGTTATCTGCTTTCAGAGTTTGTTGACATTGAGATCCCCCTTATGAATATTTTAATGAGAACTTTCGTGACGAGAATGCTGCAGGTCACGGACGCCCTCATAAGCTGAATCCGTGGTTCATTGGCATTATTGACGCGCATGTCATTGAAAGAGAAAGGAGAGAGTCACCCGGAACGTTGTTAAAATAAAAAAAAATGACACGCCAATACTTCGAAGGCTAAGCTTACATCTTACTCTCCTTTTGCCCTCGATTTCAATGGCGACTGCGTTGGTTACTGTTCGAGGACATCTTGAACTTGAAAAACATTTTCGCTTGAGTAGTTTCCATGGAGACTGGGGACGAATGAGCAATGAAGGACCCTTTTTACAGGAAATCGAACGGAATCGAGAACACGTGAGGGAAGTTATCTAAAGGCCTGAAGGGTTGACTATCTAAAAGATGTGTATGGAAAATTGATCGCTGTTTGTGTTTCTTTTATCGGAGACCTACTTTTAGATTTGTTTGCATTTCTTCATCCATCACTCCAGAAAATCCTAAAGCGCGCTCTTATTTATTGTACGAACAACACTAGAAAAAATATCGGTATCCGATGTATATGCTTGCAGTGATAACATCGTCAACGACTCCCCCGTTCTATCCATGATCTTCGCACGTTGACTTTGTCGAAGGAAATACCCCTTAAACCGTTGCCATGGGGAAAACAGTAAGTATGAGATCGCTAGATCAACTTCTTTACAATTATTTTACGGCACCTCTGAAGCCAGAGTTCTGAAGGAGTAATTTCGGTCCCGCCAGAGGGCATTACTATGCATTGTGGGATGTCAAACGCGGATGGACACACGTGTATTCGGAGCGTTATTAATGAGTAAATGTAATGGCGATGTACTTTTATCGGTCGAGATTTACGGCAAAGACTGCTGTGACTGCGTATACGTCGCCGTCAATTTTCCAGGCTTTGTATTACTCAAGGGGGAAAGAGATACAATCGATTAGTCCACTGGTGATAGGTAATACCAATGTGTAGCTGTGATTGGGTGTTTAAAGTTATAGCCCTGTGGCTATACATTGCTTTTGACATAGAAATTAGTGTTAAAGGGTCGTGGACGGGATTTTTTGCATTTGTGTAAACCGTCAGCCTAACTTTCTGTCTATCTGCATGTCTATTTGTCTCTGTCTCTGTCTGTCTCTGTGTGTCTTCTGTCTGTGTGTCTCTCTCTCCCGCCTCTCTCTCTCTCTCTCTCTCTCTCTCTCTCTCTCTCTCTCTCTCTCTCTCTCTCTCTCTCTCTCTCTCTCTCTCTCTCTCTCTCTCTCTCTCTTCTCTCTCTCTCTCTTCTTCTCTCTTCTTTCTTCTCTTCTCTCTCTCTCTCTCTCTCTCTCTCTCTCCTCTCTCTCTCTCTCTCTCTCCTCTCTCTCTCTTCTCTCTCTCTCTCTCTCTCTCTCTCTCTCTCTCTCTCTCTCTCTCTGATCGGAACAGCAAGTTCCACTTGTCTAAATTCACCTTAAATAATAGTCGTGAGTCCAGACACATTTTACGACTGTTTCTTTCAATGACGTCACGATCCAAGTTCCAGTTCACGCACTCGTAAACACGAGGGACCGTGGTAAACACGATGAGAGGGAAAACTTCACATTTGAAAGTCAAAAAGGACAGCTTGCTCCGAAGCGGATTATGGATGATCAGGGGCATGACGTTTTATTATTCATGTATTCTGAAAAGTAATGCCGAATGCCATCGGAACTGATCAAACCTTGTAGTCTGAGTGTTGTGATTTACACCTCATGGAAAGAACTGCCGAGTGATTTAATGTTATGAAAGCAGATCTAGACTGGCTCAAACACTGTTTCCAGCTGTGGTGTTATTTACAGTGCAGATTTTCACTGGTCAAACGGATATAGCCTCCTATACATGTGACCTCTACGATCCTATAAGTTGTCACCTTAGAGAATGCTCGTGTAAATAAAGTAACATTTGTGTTTTAATGTGTTCTTGTTGGAAATCAAAACCTCCTGAAGAGCTTTAAGTTTGTGTTCATGGTGATAAGTGTTGTATTTGACATAAATATATATTTAAAATCTGCACATCATAATCTTGACAGGGTCTATCTTTATTCTCATAATTCAGATTTTTACGGTCAAAGCTGCGTAGGGCCTAAGTTTCCTATGCTTAAAAGTGTCAGAATTTGTGTCGGTGAATAAGCTAAAGAAATTTGCACAGTAGTTAAACCTTCATTGTCTCTTTTAACCTCTCAACTTTTAACAACAAATTATCAAGCCGCAAACTCCAAAAAAGACGAGCTATCGAATGTGGACTAGCCAGGGATGTGTACACGGCAAATTTCGTGCACTGGTATGTTTTAGCATAGACTTGGAATCTCGCCGTTACCGCGGTTCCATTGTTTCAGCGGGACGTTGGACGCACGGCCAATTTTCCCATAATATGGCTAACATTCTAAAGCATAACACAAACTGTTTACATGTCAATATGCATGGTCGCTTTTTACTAGATGTCTCAAACGAACAAACATGAAAAACATAGCTCAATCTTTTTTCAACATTGCGACCAGGGTATGAGATCTGTTAGATGCAGTATGCCCGTTAAGTGCCTGTTAAGTTTCAAACCGAGGCCAAGGCGAGTTGCTCTTTCTTTCAATGAGCACTCGAAAAATACAAGATACAGACTAACGCACCATACTCACAGGCATAACAAAATAATACCTATTCGTACGGATGGAAAACCTCCAGCTGTTCAATGATGATAGTCTGTGAGATGAAAGCAGTGGAAAAATACTTATCCATTGAAGCCGTGATCGCTCCGAAGGTCAAAAGGTCACCCATTTCCGTGATACAGTGGAGGACTCGAGCATACAAATGTAAGTATTACCTTTAGTGGACAAAATACTGAGTGAGTAATTTGCGATGATTTCGCTGAACCGTGAAGTTGAGAGGGTGGAACAGCCTTTAATAACGGTCACGTGTTTATGAAGAGAGCTTTTCAAGGTTCAGCCCGTGAGCGCAGTCTCTGATTCTGCCTGAGAGACGAGTACCTGGGAGACTCACAAACCATCTAGCTTGATTGAAGTTGGAACCTATAATGCCAGCGCGATTTTTATCTCTAGCTCTTAAATTGAAGTCCCCTCCATGCGCAGATAAAAGGTGTTGAACACACTATGTTTATTTCACATTAACTGTGTGCATATTTTATTTTTGACCTTTACCGTCAGGCAGTGTCTTACGTTTTCCTGCAAAGGAACGACAGACTAGCAAATTACTTGACAGATGGTTACGAAGATATAAGCACACCACGTAAATACTATGTTTACATATTTGATATGGCAGACAGCGTTCTTAATGGACCACCTCAATAATTTGTCATTCTTCGGTCATAACACTGCTTTTGCTGTGGCAATATTGTGCATGGGCAGAATGAAAGAGAGCAAACGATTGTAGAGACATATTGACACGTCAACATGATGGACACATTACCCTGGGAAACATAGACCATGGAATTACATGTTTTAAACACCACAGTCACAGGACTTGTTAACTCCTGACAGTATAAGTAACAGGACATTTTACTAGATGTCTCCAACCTCAGATAGGTGCAAAAATATGGACAAAGCCGGAGAAGCTTTTTCGAAGTTTAAGAAAAATGTACTGGACATCTGAAGTTTTTATTTTCAGGTTTTTTGTGACTTGCCGTATCCGATCAACCACACAACTTCTCGCGTTACTCCATGAAGCATTCCGAATCAACGAGTACTCGGTACATCAACACAAACTGTTTACATGTCAAAATGCATGGTCGCTTTTGTCAATTGAATTACAGTCCAGACAGAAATTAATCCTTACAATGCTGAGTGTGCATATACAGGCAACATCACAAAGAAGTAGTCTGAGCTTTTCAATGTGCCGTATAGCGATGTGCTGTAGGCTTCAGAGATTTTTAATCAATTGTACAATCAATGCACATTTCTTATTCAAAACAAGAAATGTACGGAGTATACTGCCATTAGTGCGCCATTAGCTCTTTTGAGGGGTGCTTAGAATTCTGACTCGCATTTCTTTCACATTCCAAATTTGATGTTTTTTTTCGGATTTTGCAGGCGTGTGTACTATTTTTTCCATGATTTCACATTTCTTTGGGTCAACAATCATGTTAGTATTTTTCGGAACAGCAGCAACACAATAAAGCATTGTTTTCAATAATATTTTCTCTGTAAACCCCCACCCAAAAACCACCAACTTTAACGAGCAGGAGCTAATGGCTGATCCTCTAGGGAAATTGTAACCGATAAGATGTCCAACATTGTCAAAATTGTCGATAAGGAGATGGAATGGTCGATAATTTGTCTTCTAAAATGTCTTTAAAAGGAAGACTTTGATAACTGCGATATTTTCACATCATTGTCCATTTACAAAATAATTACCTTATCACTCAGCTTTATAAGTATAGAGGCAGCGGTTCCTGTCCTCAAATAATTTGTAAGCATTAGGTATATAAATACATGGACGTCGTTGTTTACAACTGTGTGCCAAATGGAAACACTTATCAAATTGGCGAATCCAAAATTTCCAATTTATATGCAAATCACATCATAGTGCCAATTTGCAACAATCTGCACGGCATCAAATCGCCTTGCATGATCAAGAAATTAAGTTGTTTTTTTAACTGAAAGTTGGTCTTCGCTGTGGGAGCCTTTAATAAATTTATAGGATATAAATAAGATTAAGAGTGAAACTTTCATTATAATTGGACCTTCCTCACGGAATAAATAGTGACATTCTCGATGAGAAATTGATGTTGTATTTTTAAAACCAATAATTCATAATTAGTGATTAATGGCCTTTATTGACAGTGATAACACAATATGGTATGCAAATGAGCCAGCTAAACGCAGGGGATTGGATAGTGACATTCTTGATATAGAGATCAAATTGCCTGCCATGAACGTTTAAAAGAAAAGTTAAACATACATTACGTGACTTCTAGCCGTTTGACGTCAAACGCGGTATCAACGGAAATAAGTCTTGTAATGCTAGGCGCCGGCGCGAGACAGTTCCACCGTGACGTCATTGTTGTGTATGAACCAAAACAGGGACGCGCGGGGATGTGCTGGACATGGAATTGAAAGGCGCTCCTGTCAGCCGTCGGCCCATTTGTGTGTTTAGACAGACTGCAAATTTGCCAAATGTTGATTTCATGCACCAACTGACGCATATTATCTTCTTGATTTCCGGAGAGGGTCTAGGATTATTATAAGGTCTTGGCTCTCCTAATGATACGTCAGTGTCGCATTACAAGTAGGAAAAATGATGTAATGCCGTCACTGTCCTGGGGCAACGCACTGTGCACATGCATTACACCAGCGACGTAATAGTCACTGCTACATCGATAGGCTTAAATTTTATTGAGAAAAGTTATTCATAATTTGTAAGTTGCACGACACTACACACTACTTGTGTTTGTTTCTCACAGTCATCTACTGCGGCGCAAGGAACACCGACAACATCACAGGCCTACATTTAAAGCTAACAACTACGACACTTGAACATGACTGTTGAAAACCACGTCTCGCAACATAATGCCATACTATTCTACACTAGACTCAATGGTGCCAAAAATTCCTGGGCCTGCAAAACCATGCCTGCAATGACGTTGCAATTGGAGCATGTGCGTTTTAGAAATGCCTTTAGAGTTACTCCCTAAACAGGCTTATCAAATGCTATTCAATCTTGACAACAAGGGTACGCACACATGGGCGACATCTGTTAAAAGTATTTTATTTTCTTACGGTTTTGCGTACTTATGGATAACCCAAGACGTCCCTGTTTCAAGTAAATTTTAACCTTAGCGTGTCGGATATGCTTGAACAACAGGGGAAAACTGACGTTGTGGGAAAGTGCCAGTTAAGCCCATGTATCCAATTTACAACCCTACTTAAATCAGAAAAGTACATTTCGCTAGATTGTGACTGGAAGATTTTTGGAATTTTTGCTTGTTTTCGGTGCTTACAACCCCAGCTAGCCACAGAAGAAGGAAGGAGATGCAATATTGACCAAGCAGGTAGGGTGTTTAAATTATGTAAGATGGGTGATGTTGAAGATGACTACCTTTTGCCTGTAGACCTGTCCATTGTATAACAAACTACGAAATCAATTCTGACCTCCGGATACAATTCATGAACATAATATTTTGCAAGACAACAAACCTTTAACCTCGACAGGTGCAAAGCTTATACTCAAGTGTGTCATTTTGTATTTAAAGCATTTCATCTTATAATGAAGACTATTTGTACAACACAACCATAAGATGTGTTCCTTTTTCACGTTTGTTTATTGTTCCTGCATGATGTATATTAATTAAGTAATGTGACACTTTTGCAAATGGGCCGGGTGCCTTGAATTGCAAATAAAAGTGCAAAATTTTTCTTGCACCAAATATCTTCACTAGACTAAATCAAATCAGTTGAAACTAGACTAGATCAGCTTAGACAATTTAAATCACACCACATTCTCCTACTCTACAGCCCATGCACCACACCACACCACACCACACTACACTACACTACACTACACTACACTACACTACACTACACTACACTACACTACACTACACTACGACACCACAGGAAACGAACGACAGCTCTCTGTATAATCTTGCAACGCTTTCGCAATACCAGACAATTATGTTCTGAACCTATCCTATTATTCCTTTTCGAAAACTATTCATTGCAGCGTACACACACATATCATTCATCTCTTTAAAGTCATGTTATATTAAAGTTTTCAGGATTTAAAGCTTCATTCATTATAATAAAGGTGATGCCACATGGATGGTTTGATCAAAACATTGGTTTATGTTCCTATACCGTCGTTGCAGCGAGGAAGATACAAATGAAAACATAACATAACAGAGAAACATTTCATCCTGCAATTTGAACCGTTTAAAATCTGAAATATTCATTTTATACCCTACCAATTCACTCAGGAAAATGATAAAGGCACGGTAATGGCTAATGTTTTATTAGATTAAGCAGACACATACGTCATTCAACTCCGACTCTGGTCGGTGTAATGTGACGTACTCTGGCCCGTTGAATTGGAATTGCTGACCACCCATCGTGTAAGTAGCAAAACGACATCTGTCTACCGGTTTAAGTATCTATCAATGCCGAACTTTCTCTTATCAAATGTTTTGATGTCTGTAGAGAATACCGTTACGGCATAAATATAAATTCGTTTAGCTTTACGTTTGTGATTCAATCGAGGGAAGAGAATGTGTGCCAGACTGACTCTTAAAAGCCGTTACTATATTTGCCACCTCACGTTTCTGACTTTTAATTTCTATAGGGGGATGGGCTTCTTTTTATTTTGCAGAGCTATCAACAGTGACTCAAGATCCTTGTAAAGGGACTTTAGTACCGAATAAGAAATAAAAGGGACCCATGCATTTTAAGGGAGCACGACACTTCGTGGAGAGAGAGAGAGAGAGAGAGAAGAGAGGAGAGAAGAGAGAGAGAGAGAGAGAGAGAGAGAGAGGAGAGATGAGGAGAGAGAATGAGAGAGGAGAGAGGAGGAGAGAGAGAGGGGGGGGGCTTTTACACGTTAGCAACTGAACAAAGTTGCTATGTCTTCTTGTTCTTTGCTAGGAAGCACAAAAGTATTAATTTGATCTTGACAAGTGAATTCTTGTCCGGAATAAAATTCAGTGGCCACGATTGCAAGCATACATGCAGGCAAGTGTAACACATTGTATTTCGACAGGACTTTTGGAGTAGATCAAGGTACTTAATTTTATCTACAGAAAAAAATAGTGCACCTCAACAGTTACAGCTCACTAATGTTTAACCTCACATATGTCAGATACCTGTTTAGGGCGAAAAACTCCGAGAATGAGGAAGAAGCCCTTTGCCATCGGCAAGAACAAAGTGAAGGACTGTCCCATGTGCCACTAACGCCACCAACATCGCCACAATGAATCTTATATATCGTCTAAGACATTTAAATTTATTAAAGCAACAATACCAGAGTAGGGAGGAGAGGCTATCCGACAATGTTGAATTACTAAAACTTTTGAGAAACTTAAATCTAGTATTTTAATCTATTTTGTAATTCTTGATCGTTAGACTTTCATAGTTCTCATATTATTGGCGCAATGCTTTAGATGGCTACTAGTGTCTGGTGGAGCGACATATTGGTATATTCACAATCGCATGTTCGTTCGATATCATAAATGTTCATGGGACTATACGAATGTACAAATCGTCCCCTTGATGAGGCAAGTTATACCACAGAGTAACATAGACAGAGTAGCAACACTTGCATGCCTTTTGTTCCATGGTCGTCTCGGTAGACTATTGGCTTTTCATATTAAAATGAGCTCCAAAGGTGTTAAACTTTTTGGAGGCTTTGTTTGTGGTTGATGATTACACGAGATTATGCGAAAAATACGACGAGATGGCATCGTACTGCCAGTCGCGTAGCAACCATAGTTACTTTGTGAGCTCTCAGGCCAGAAACACTGCTTCACGCCAATCAAAACATAACACGGCAGCAGTTTCATAAACATGTCCTTCCTTGACGCACGTGTAAAAGAGGGTACGACTGACCGTAAACCATTGAGAAAAACGGACAGTATCGATAAAAGACTTTCAAATTTGGTTCAAACACACTCATTATATATTCATAAAAATATGAGAGGAATTTTTAAAACTGTAAAACTCGTTTTCCTGAAGCTCAAAACACTCCCGGTTCGCCAGCATGTCAATTCGCTCAGCACCACACGACAACAACAACACAAACTTTGCCGAACATACTTTCGCTTAACAATTGGTGATTCATGGTCGGCACTCTTCGGAAAAGAGAGGCGAGAGCAACCTGAGGCGAGGCGAACATGGATGGCTTACGTAACCGCTTCACGCCTTAAACAATACCCATTGCCACTCTATCTATCTTTCTCTAAGGTTAGACTGACTATCGATACGTTTTACTATAAGAAACCCTTCATTTTTGTTGGCAATTATGAATTAGAGTCGTGGATATATCTAATGAAGTATCAGGTCCGATATAGCGGAGTGTGTTTAGCATACTCTAAGGCAACATTCGGGATATTTTTTTTCTGCTAAAGGTTACTGCGTCTGTCATCTAGAAGACTGAGAGATCAGTTTTAACGGTAAGTTAGAATGCCGTTTAAGTATACAGTAAAATCCTGGACAGTTTAAAGGTATAACACAGTCATCTGTAATCTAAATATGCCCGTATATGATCAAAAGGGCGTTCCTTGGTATTCGAAATGCCCATGCGAGAGCGCAGTTTTTAAAAAGCGGCCACCCGTTTAAAATCATTGATTGGTTAAATTTTCTGTTTCCATGGTAACTGCGGCAAAATTGGAACAGGTGACAGTGTACCTTTAACGCGTGTGGATACGCAATTATGTACAATATATATATATATATATTATACAATATATATGCCCGCCTTATCATTTGAAATGACGGGGTAATTTGTATTCAGGCATTGTCGTTTACCATTTTCCCACCTTTATAGTTCATCGAATCAAATCATAGATACTTTATGGACAATTTGTTGAATTATAAGATACAGATTTCATGCACACTATGAATATAAGGGTTAACGCGGCAGTTAAAATGATGCGATACGTCTTACTTAGTTCAGAATAGAGTATTCATTAACACTGGAAGCCGTGTATGCCGAGCACGGGATTCATACTACAATCATCAAACAGCCGATGAAAACGTGTGATGAGAACAGCGGCACCGTTTGTATCGCGTGATGATTATGTTTACTAATTTGCTCTAGGGATCTGATTGGATGAGTGATATCCCCTGGCGTTAAGTGGACGCCCGTTTCACAGCAGTCATAACTTTTAACGCCACACTTGACAGGAAAGTAAAACATTATAGCGATTGTCGGCGATACTCCAGTGACAAAACGTGAGTGATTTCAACACCGCCATTAGATCAGCGATGGATCTGTTAATACATTCTAAAAGCGAAATCGTCCTGAACTGAGAGAGTCGTTGTTATGACATTCTTTTAACTAAACCACTGCCCGCTTCCGCACATGCTATGATATCCGTGATTGCATACTTGAGCGAAGTCATAGCAAAAGTTTTCACGGCAGTGATGGCACACTGCTAAGGGAGCTTTTTAAGGTAAAACGCGCTTAGCGGACAGAGAGTGGGACTCTCAAATTTCTACAATTCTTTTCTGATCTACCTCTTGTGCGGGCTCATTTTAAAGCTCTTGGAGACAGAAAAACTTTCAACGGCTTAGTTTTTTAAAAATCCAAAATTTTATTTTCCCCCATTAAGTTATCGCAAAAGGTTGGGTGATTTGTTTCGCTAATTTCAAGCTTTGCATGGTGAACCCTGATTTTTATTGTTGAATTGGTAAGAGAATGGTTGAAAGTTTCATTCAGGAAAGTTTGAGCAAAAGTTTTAAGTCTTTTACTGTCGACGCGCATACTACCTTATGGGTGAGCGAGTCACTAGCTACGTCATCATAGCTGCAAACGATAGAACGCGCACTCTGCGACGCGCGCGCCCACTGTACGGGACCTTGCTCACTGTAAAAATTACACCGTGGTTTTGATGGAAACCTACCTTCATACCGCTTATTGTCAGAACTTTTAGCATGAAAGCGGACGACGTTAGTGATGATTAAATGATCATTATATTATCTTCGAGTTGTAAGTTTTAAATGTTTGAATGTCGATATATTTACAAAGTATTTAAAAATCCCAACAAAATAATTTGAAAAGGACATATTTCTCATCAAATTGTGATTTTTCCCATTTCACATATGGGGAGGGGGTGATGTTAAGCGATGTAGCATTGTAAATAGGCTGGTGACCCATATTTTATTTGATCTCATATAATGTGCAATATCTGAACAATAATTTATGTAATAAACAAAATTGTTTGATTAGACATCTAAATAATTCTACAAAGTATGGATAAGGCGTGGTCATTACTTTTAAGTTTGCAACAGCTTTAACTGTTATTTTGGAAGGCCTGAGAAGTGATAATTTAAATTCTTATGCACATTTTAGCGGAAAAATAGCTAAAAATTACATTTATTATTCAATGTGGTTCACATATGAATAAAACAAGTGCAGCATTTCAAGAAAGGAATTGAAAGTAAATTTATCGGGTTGGGAAACGCTTACGGAAGATTTATAATTTCTGTCATTCGAATGGGATAAAGTGATTCTTATTTCAATTCTTCTAGCTGCCAAATTAATCTGGTGACATATTGATTTTTGTCGTAATCTCATCCTCACATGTAAGTCTTACTTTAGAGAAAAAGAACGAAAATGTTTGGTAAAATATTTAGTGGCTCGATCAATTGAAGGTGACTTTCTTTTCCAGTTTGTCTCTCTGTCTACTCTCTGCTTATATACCCGTGTTTCTCTGTACATGCCCATTATTCTATTGTCTCCTTCAAGTTGCTAAGTATGTGATCCTCCCGCCCTGTGCCAGCATCCCTGCCGGTGTCACGCGATGTCGTCAGCTTCTGCTTGCCACCAAGCGAACCGACCACGCCCCTTCCCTTTATAGCATGTCCCTGTCACCAACCCGACCCGCACCAACTATGATTTTATGTAGCATGCGCCGTAGCTGCTATATGTGGATAAAATGGTAAATGAACATCCCTAGACTACATTTTGGATTAAGAGAACAAATACGCTCGACAACATACGATAAACATATAGCTTCGAGCGATAATCAACACAGCATAAGATATGTAAACAGGGCGTACGTACCCGAGAAGGAAACCGATACGGGTCCATTTTACGTACCCGTACATCCACTACATAATCCTATAATAAAACTCGGACACAGGCGAACTGGTGGATGACGTGATATCTAACTCTGGATCATCGTAATACTTGCTTAGAATTGAACATTCTGTGAGACAGAGGTGACACAAAACCATGAATGAACAAGTCATCGTTGATGACACAGTCCCCACTTGTTAATCAGTATTTTGATTACAGATCCTCAAAGAGGATAGAGTCCTCTTCATTAGGTCTGTGATAAAAATACTTTTGAATGAATTCGCTTGATACATGTCTGAGTTATGGTTCAGGACATGAAAAAAATCGTAACAAAATGGTCGCACAGCGGCATATTGGATCGCATCACAAAACAAATTGATGTGCATAGCTATGACATTGGTCGATGTCCTCGTACCAACTTTGAATAAAATTGGTCAAAACATGCGGATATGCCTGAGAAATGGCTCTGTACATGAAAAAATCGTAATAAAATGGCCGCCTGGCGGCCATATTGGATCGTATCACAAAACAGATTGATGTGCATATGTATGACATAGGTCAATGTCCTTGTACCAACTTTGAATAAAATCGGTTGAGATATGCCTGAGTTATGGCTCTGTACATGAAAAAATCGTAATAAAATGGCTGCACAGCGGCCATTTTGGATCGTATCACAAAACAAATTGACATGCATATCTATGACATTGGTCAATGTCCTTGTACCAACTCTGAATAAAATCGGTTGAGATATGCCTGAGTTATGGCTCTGTACATGAAAAATCGTAATAAAATGGCTGCACAGCGGCCATTTTGGATCGTATCACAAAACAAATTGACATGCATATCTATGACATTGTCAATGTCCTTGTACCAACTCTGAATAAAATCTGTTGAAACCTGCCTGAGTTATGGCTCTGTACATGAAAAAATCGTAATAAAATGGCCGCCTGGCGGCCATATTGGATCGTATCACAAAACAAATTGACATGCATATCTATGACATTGGTCAATGTCCTTGTACCAACTCTGAATAAAATCGGTCAAAACATGCCTGAGTAATGGCTCTGTACATGAAAAAATCGTAATAAAATGGCCGCCTGGCGGCCATATTGGATCGTTTCACAAAACAAATTGACATGCATATCTATGACATTGGTCAATGTCCTTGTACCAACTCTGAATAAAATCGGTCAAAACATGCCTGAGTAATGGCTCTGTACATGAAAAAATCGTAATAAAATGGTCGCCTGGCGGCCATATTGGATCGTATCACAAAACAAATTGATGTGCATATCTATGACATTGGTCAATGTCCTTGTACCAACTCTGAATAAAATCGGTCGAAACATGCCTGAGTAATGGCTCTGTACATGAAAAAATCGTAATAAAATGGCCGCCTGGCGGCCATATTGGATCGTATCACAAAACAAATTGACGTGCATCTGTATGACATTGGTCAATGTCCTTGTACCAACTTTGAATAAAATCGGTTGGAACATGCCTGAGTAATGGCTCTGTACATGAAAAAATCGTAATAAAATGGCCGCCTGGCGGCCATATTGGATCGTATCACAAAACAAATTGACATGCATATCTATGACATTGGTCAATGTCCTTGTACCAACTCTGAATAAAATTGGTCAAAACATGCCTGAGTAATGGCTCTGTACATGAAAAAATCGTAATAAAATGGCCGCCTGGCGGCCATATTGGATCGTATCACAAAACAAATTGATGTGCATATCTATGACATTTGTCAATGTCCTTGTACCAACTCTGAATAAAATCGGTCGAAACATGCCTGAGTAATGGCTCTGTACATGAAAAAATCGTAATAAAATGGCCGCCTGGCGGCCATATTGGATCGTATCACAAAACAAATTGACGTGCATATCTATGACATTGGTCAATGTCCTTGTACCAACTTTGAATAAAATCGGTTGGAACATGCCTGAGTTATGGCTCTGTACATGAAAAAATCGTAATAAAATGGCCGCCTGGCGGCCATATTGGATCGTATCACAAAACAAAATCGACGTGCATCTGTATGCCATATGAAGTAATCCTTGTATCAAGTTTGAATGAAATCGCTCCAGGCATCTCAGAGATATTTCGTGACGGACGGACGGACGCCGGACGGACGCACGGGCGCACGCACGCACGGGCGCACGCACGCACGGACGCACGGACGCACGGACATGACCAAACCTATAAGTCCCCCGGACGGTGTCCGTGGGGACTAAAAAGACAGTATAAAGGGTGGAGTATAGCAGTTCACCAAGTCTGAATCTCTGTATATATGTTGATCTATCCAGTATCAGCCAACGACTTTTGCATGCGCAAAATGGAACAAAAATGGACTGAACATTGTGTTTCCTTCAAGTTTGTGACGAATAAAGCATCCCATCATAAATTTTTCTCCATTTATTTCTCTTGTTGACGTGTGTGAGTATGTGTGTGTGTGTGTGTGTGAGAGAGAGAGAGAGAGAGAGAGAGAGAGAGAGAGAGAGAGAGAGAGAGAGAGAGAGAGAGAGAGAGAGAGAAACTTTCTACTCCTGATCTCTAACCTTTAGTGATCTATATGTGGCACATATAGAGTGAACAACAGATACTTGTAAACAAGTCAATCTAATTGCACATCCAATGCTTGTGTCTCATCGAGTCTTCTCAGTGTTGATACAAAAACGCTTCAAACCATGTAAGAGTTGAAAGTGTCCTTGCAAAGACGATGTGGCGGAATTATTTTCGACCATAAAGACTGTCAGTGGCCCTCTAGCGATTGAAAAGCCTATTTCCAGCTTTGAAATATTTGATTATTCGTGTCGGCCTGCATTTCCTTTCATTAGAATTTCTCATTGCTGAGGTTATTACTATTTTTTTCTGTCACATGTTCGGTTTTCCTCATTTGAAATTTATATATAATTTATTACCGTTCTGCTTTCCTGCGTCACCGTTCATGCATTTCAAATGAAAGTTAAGTCGATTAGATACCTCAGTACAGTGAGATATCTTGTACATTCATACATACATACATACATACATACATACATACATACATACAGACAGACAGACAGACAGACAGACAGACAGACAGACAGACAGACAGACATACATACATACATACATACATACATACATACATACATACATACATAAGTAGTAAAGAAAGCGTGGACAACTGGGATGAAGTAAGAATTTTACACCCCATTTTATTCATTTATCTACATGAAGTGAAGGAAAAATTAACCATCCATGTAACTAAAGTATAACCCTGACCTATATACGAACTCACGCGCAGCAGTGCATTGTCCTGAACTAAGCGGGGAAATTCCCTGCTGAGCATGTTTATACACGTTCCGAAGGTGGGAAGGTGGGAAATTCCGTGTGAGTCAACCGGGTCATCAAAACTAGCCTATATAAAGGACCCCCGTTGTCAGTCCGGCCGGCCGGTCGCGGAGTCTAGCTGATGTTGAACACGAAGTTCCTATCGGTACGAACTAAATTTCATATCCATTCAATCCATAATGTCTTAAATATCTTTCAGAGGTGGACTAAATCCTTCTTGTTTTGAATTTCTAGCGCCTGATGAAATATGTTCTGAATAAGTTCTGACCCCGGAGCCTCCTCGTTCCGAAGGGTTGCAGCCTTTTTCTTGTATTTGTGTAAGCAGCTGTTTATATTGAACATAATAATGTTTATATTTCTCTCGTCTCTTTGCTACACCAGTTTTCCCTTGTATCACATCAATAACAACACCTGGTATAGGAGTTAAGGCTAACAGTACCGGAACTGTTGGAATTGCTGCTATGACAGCAGAGCTTACAAGAATTCCCTTAGTAATATTAAGAGCCATATCAATTCGACCCATTAATTTATAACTTCGTCGATATGCAGCACTTGTTCTTTCTATGTAATCAGCCAATTGTTCAACGCTTTCAACAACTGAGATGTGCATTTTTTTACTGTATATGTAAGGGGGGATAAAAAATAATTGTAGTAATATAGAAATACAATATGGCAGAAGGAGGAGAAGATATACCACTCCAGGATTTCGATGATGCAAATTTGAATGATGATGATGACGCTACTGCTGAAACATACTTCATAGACGATGATAATGCCCTTGCAGAAGCTGATCCTTTCCTTGCTAGCCCAAAGGTCGATCGTTTGACTGAACTTAGAGCAAATGAAAAATTAAGAATGGTTAATAAATTCTTAGATGAGAATAAAATTACTAATCCGGATGCACTAAATGTATTGACTATGGAATCTGAGGTTAGGGATGGAAAGCTGTATTATAAAAACCTCAAGCTGTCTAAAGATAGAGGAGGTGGATTTTATAAGCTCACCACATTAATGAGAGAAAAAGGAGGACATGAATTTATGAGAGATGTATTAGGAGGTCGCTCTAGCGCAGAGCCCGAAAATGTGAGTCGTGAATTGCATTCTGAAGATGTGATAACCGATAAAATACCGGCTGAGAAGATGTCGCCAGAAGACATGGGTATATACAAAGATAAACTGACAGAGTTACGGCAAGATGCTTCTGGTAATGCAGATAAAATACGAGCTTTTGAAAATAAAATCGACCAATGGAACAATCTAAACCCAGAATATAGAGCTTTTGTTGATGAATTAAAGATAGCAAATATGCGTCTTGATGAGCTTTACAGTGAAAGAGAAAATCTGTTAGAGCAGACAGAACTTACACCCGAACTCAGAACAAGACTAGCTAAAATTGATGATCGAATTGAAGTACAACTTGATATGATCAGTGGGGCACATGAAAGACTGGCTACGACTAGGTCTCTTCGTGATGTAATTTCTGATCCAGATTTGTCACTTAGGTTGAAGCTGACTGAGTTATTTAAACGAAATGGTATTACAATCGCTGCCATACTGACTGCCCTTGGAATGACAATATCAACAATTGCCCTGGCTGTAACTAGAGGAGGAGGGGGAGCAGGGGGAGCAGGAGCAGGAACTGGCGCAAACGCAGGAGGTTCAGGTCCGCCCAAAGTATATACAAAAGCGAAAGAAATTGTAAAGCAATTTGGCGAATGGTTAAAAACATTGGCCGCAAAAAGTGCTGCTGCAATACCAGGTTTAATCGGCTCCCTTGTCAGTTTTCTATTAAAAACAGCAGGATCGGTGGTCGGATTTGTTGGAGAACAGCTATGGATATTTTTAACTGGTTTAACATTAGTAATTATAAATAAAATTATGTATTAATATGGCATCAACATGTTGGTGAAAAGAATATTGCAAAGTTTCTTTCTAAAAATAAAGACCTGTTTGGTTTCTCTGTCGAATTGGAATGGTGCAAACTCCGACGAGTAAATCGACATATACTTCGAGCAAATCCAGGTGTCCGACTCAAAGATGATAATCTATATCATAACATATTAGCTTTCATTAAGGAATGTCAGAAGACTAACTTCTTTAAGCGACTAGAATTCATAGCTGTATTCCAGGATACTGAGGATGACCAAGAGGCTCATCATCTCCAAGAATATTGGGTTCTTCGATTGATTCGCGACACAGGCAATCGATTTATCTTTCAGTCAGACGGAAATATTTATGTAAAGATGTGATTTTTTCTTCTAAGTCATTATATACACAAAGTGAAACTTAATTTCTTTTTTTCTTCTACTATATACATTACACGAAAAATGGGGTACGATAGAACATTATCACGACTTTCACCAACCGAATACCGAATGGAACGAAGTCAGAAAGAACTCATCATGTGATTGCTCATAATCCAAGTGAGGCAGATCCAGGCCAGACACTTATCATACGATGTCCGAAGTTAGAAAGCGGAGTACTCTTAGTTCCAGATACTTTCGACCTGGTTTTTGATCTCGAAGTAATGGAGATGAATATAACCGAGTAGTACAAAATGTTGCAAAAAATTTGGTGGAGCGTATGAAAACTCACATTTGAGGGTCAGACACTTTTCGATTGAATAAATATAACCTTATTGAATGTTATCGCGATCTCTTCAAACATAAAAAGGAGAGAACGAACATGACACTGTACGGAATTCAGAACGAAAATCTAAGAAAATTGAGAAGTGTTGCGAAAGATGCAGATGCCGCCGTCGTGGGTGATATTTTACTTCTTATCACCATATAAAACAAAATATGCTATTCGTCTCACTCATCCCCTAATAACAGGTCATGGAGTTGCATATCCAAAAGCGTTAGGGAGTCATATTGAATGGGAAATTACGTTGGCACCCGCCTCCCAATTACTTGTTAGTAATCAGGTTGTTACAGCCAATTATAAATTAAAAACATTCAAATGGAATACGAAACAATTTCTGACCTCGATCTCGCGAGGTCAACTGCTGGTTATTACAACGGTGGAAAAAGTTACCTTTACGAGCATATACATTATTTTAGAACAATCCCATTCAAAGAATCGGACACGGTTATCAATGAAAATATAAATGTACCACGACGTAGCATTAGAGGTATCGCTATACTCTTCACTAAAAATCAGAATCAGGCAGAACTGAACAGTGAACTTTTCTTTAACCATCCATTGAATCTGTGTCTGTATCAATCGAAGGCATTGCAAATAAAGTGTACGCTCAGAAGATGATACCAAGACAATTTTGGCGAGAGGTGCGACGGTATTTTGCTGAAGATAAAGATTGGTGTGAAATTGATATAGATGAGGCCGATTATTTGAAGAATAAATTCTGTCTGTTTATCGATCTGCGTAGTTTTAAAGATATTGAGTTTCATGGAAATGGTTTAAAAGTAATGAACACAAAGGACGGAATTCAACTTGAGATCCTGAAGAAAGATACCGCGTGGGGTGGCGATGACGCTCACAATGATAATATATTTGCCCACATTTATGTTATCAGTGATGCCCAGGTCACTGTTGAAAATAGTAGATTAATGTCTTTACAATATTAACCATGACCCGTCGTCCGTCCTATCGGCCATGTTTCTGCCAGCCATTCGCCCGTGTCTGGATTGTATAACTGCACACGTTTGATATCATTTGGCGCCATCATGATTTTACTACGCTTTTCACTACGGATTTCTCCAGCCTTTTTCCGTACAAACTGTACAAACTGTGCCGGCTCCGGCTTCTTCCCAGTTTCAAATAGATCTTTATAATCTTCAAAGTTCAAATGTTTTCTAACACAAACATCTTTCACCCCTTTATTTTTTTTCGTCTCCGAAGTTGGAGTTCGAAAAGCATACACTTTCGAGCGTATGCCGACAAAATCAAGAATAGGTTCACCATTCATTTACCATCATTTTTATTAATCTTCGGAAAGTTGGGTCGCGAGCTCATCCCACTAGTATCATATATAGACTTCTCACCATTCTTTTCAACATCTTCTCGGACTATATCATTGAAAGTGCTGACGCGTGAGCCGTCCGGGTCCGGGATCGGCACACTGTAAACAAAACTGTCAGTATCCATGTAGGCTAATCGTATTCCAGGGAACTGGGCCCGAAAGTAATTGTAATGCGTCTCATACATAAGCAGCTTAGAAAGTTCCAGTACTGCGGCGCCGATGAAAACTGGTTTACATATCTATGCTCATCCGTTTTCAGTTCCGTAGGGCACTGTCGCAGGAATCACCATCCTCTTCGGAAGTTATGAAAGTTATATGTTTCATCTTTGGATTATACTTCTGAATCTTTTTACGTCCACTATCCGTGCCCCTCGGAACGGTTCCAGTCCGAAACAAATTTAAAGTCTCTGTACTTTCGAACATCTTCTATTGTCTTACCGAACATTGCATTATTCATCAGCTTATAGAAATTCTTTTCAAAATCTGTCCTTCCCGTTTGCCCTCATTTTAGTGTTAAAGTCGATATATTTCGCGAGACATGGAGCTTCATCGAAAGCAAGCACCCGATAAATCTTTTTCAATCTCATTCCCATCCGAAGATAGAATTCCAGCAACTTGTAGTGTAAGACATAGGACTCTCTATCCATCACACTTGTAATCAGTCGACCGCCCTGCCTCGGAAATTCATAGTGATGCGGTGCTAATGGCAAATCGCTGTGTTCTTCATGTAATTCGGCTGGGTATTCTAAGTCTACTTCTAGAAAACTTGGTGGAAAGGTGGAACCAGGTCCCCACGCTCCGCCAGCTCCGCCCCCGGCTCCCGCTCGCTCTCCCATTCCTCCCACTCTTCCATCGTCATCCAATGAAGTCCGCCCGTAGGCATTGCCTGACTCATTGCCCAGCCGTAGAGATTGTTTGCATCGAGATATTTTATTTCGGTCACCGGTTTCTCCGGATCGTAACTAACGTAGTATTCCCGCCGGCGGGGCCAGCGTAAGCCGGATGATTTGTCTGTAAATAATGAATATTACACTGGCTGATACCGCCTCGAATCCCCCTCTGTACGAAATTCATCTGCTCAGCATCTTGAATGAGCCCAAACTTATTACCCGTGTAAAGTAACATAGCATCCCATGTCAAGCCGGGCGCTGACATGTAATGGGCCGGATCTAACTTATATGCTTCTAAACATGTGTCACGGAAATTTTCGAATATATTTGCAAGAAGTAGAACGTCAGTCTCACAATAGAATTCCATATAATCACGAATCGTCTTACATCCAACTTCGTCCCATACTCTTAATGCATGTTCGTAATCAGACTCCGAAATCCCCTCTTCCGTCAATTCGCTATAAAATTCCCCCCTCTCCGGGAGCTCACCCTCTCCCAGTCTGTCAACCGAGTCTAAATATTCGTAGGGGAAGAAACCTTTCGCCCTTTGAATGTCCGGGTACGAAAGTGGCGCCGCCGTCCACCCGTGGGTCTCCGGCACAGTTTTTGCCAACTTCGCCAATGACCCCATCATCAGCTGAGCACTGTCCATAAACTTTATAGAAAAGAAACGTCTCTTTATCTCCCTCTTCCCTCCGGCAACAACAATTGAGGCACTAAAAATAAATGTTTTCGAGAGACCCATAATTCCTCCATTGCTCGTCTTAGCTATAATTTTAGGCTCTGGTCCCCCTCCGGCGTCGATTTCATGTAATTCTTTCAAAATAAAAGAACCATCGTATCCCTTGAGGTTGTGAAAGTAGATAGGAATGGTTCTCGACGGCCGGCATCCTTCGCAATAAAAAGTCGCCTCCTCCTTCACTACTCGGTATCCTGCCGGCTCTCCACATGCAATACAGACTGGATCACATCCGTCGCGCCGGTAATTAGAAGGATCCCTCATCGGTATTATTTTCCAATAATACGATTTAGAATAATACTCGGCCCGTTCTTTCATATCCTTCAGAAAGTCTGTAACACAGGAGAGACCTGTGAATGTTCTTTTACCATAACAGTGGGTCGGCCCGGGCCCCCGTTCCACCATAACATACGAAAGACAAATTGGAATGTGCGGCGGTCCCCTTCTCAATAATTGCCTCAGTATCTGCATAGACGACGTAGGGGGCGGGGACCTTCTTCCGATGTCCTTCGAATTGACACACTTCCTTAGGAAAAACTGGCTGGGCAGTGTCTGTTCCACAGTATACCTGATGTTTTTCTAATTCTTCTGTTGACTTAAAACCTCTTTTACAAACCAGGCAAATACACTTCCTTCTGCGCTCATTCTTTCGATTAGTACGAGAATTACGAAGGCGATTTAACGCAGTAATTGGTATGAAGTGGCACCTTCGGGCTTCGCCAACTATCAGTAAGATATTTGCTATTTGATTCCTATCACCTTCGGAACGGGCTCCGCCTTCCGTTCCGTCAGGGGCTCCGCTACAGCTACTATATAACACATTTATGCCGGACGGATCGGGATCATTCTCGTAGATCTGAAATACTTGAAGTTTGACGCCTGGATTTTGCTGCTCGAAGCGCCTGAATACAGTCATATCGGCGGGCGTGGGCGTGGGATATCCTTCCCAACAGTAGTCAGCCATAAATGGGGCGTACGTATTCCATTTTCTCCTTACCTGACCACATTTCTTTTCACGAAACTCGGGGTCGGTCAACTTTAAACTTGCTACGATGGCGTATTGAAAACAGTTCTCAGCCCCCACCGGTAGAATAAGATCGCTAACACAATGCTTATTTTTTAACCATCCAGGAAGTTGGACTGCGCCAGCCCCAGCCCCGAGTAAAACTTCTACTAGAATTACTTCAAAATTAAGTATCTCCTCGAGAACGAGACCAGAACCCTCAACATTTTCAATTGTATCAAGCATACGATCGTAGCGATCTATTAATTGTTGCCCCACATCCGATCCCGATCCTCTTACATCTTTTGTGTATGTATCTTTTAATTTAACAGGCAATGTACGATTTGTGTATTACCAGTTTTCGGATCCGATAATTTGACTTCCATTTCGGTATAACAGAGTACATCTTTCGTTCCGAATGGACCATACCTTCAATATCCACCAGCTCCCCGATATCCTTGACTCGCTTGACTTCAGGAAATTTTTTTTGTAAAACTGCTCCCTTGAATGCTGTATGTAATCGACGGGCCATAATAATCTTTATGATATATACTATCCTAAAAATTTTTAAAATGAAAAAATAATTATTCTATGATAGGTCATCAAAATCCACTATAATATTTTTGTCAGCATTTATTTGTTTATATATCTCACCTAATCTTTCTAAGTCGACTATTCTTCCACATCTTGAATTTCTGGTTTATTAGGCGCAGCACAAAATATTAATCTCTCAACAGTGAAAGAAAGAGCACGCTTACTTAAGCGCGGTTTAAATGCTAAGAATTCTATCTTACTACCTTTTCGGATATTACGAGGTACAATAGCAGGATTTTCTCGGACTGGTAGTAACGGACTCACTGTTTTAAAACCGCAGTCAATTTCTTGAACCATATCAATACATGTAGCGAAATCGTGATTTCTCCCTCTCCCTCTCCCTCTTTTAAACTGAAATTTAAAATACCTCATGCCCGGCTGTGGCCCCTCGCTCCCTCGCTTCTGATACACTTTAGATGGATTGTAAAATCCGCAGGAATTATTCTTGGAGTGAGCGGCCAGGCTTGCAGCATAACTTTTAGCAGTGCTTGCATCGAAACTTTCACCTAGGGTACGGAATATTATTAAATCAGTAAACTTTTGAAGACTCGGTTGCCAACTGACACACACCCCATCGCATGTAGCAGGATCACCTCCCGATCCATATTTAGGTCCGATGTTGAAAACCACTTCTAGCTCACTGTCTACATATATAATAGGATCTACCAATGATTCACCAAATATGAGTTTCCCTCGTCACTGATTTGAATATTCTCTTCTCGGTTTCAAGTATTTTTATTGCATCTGAAATAGAAAGGATTGTCATTGTCTTATCGTATATATCTTAATAAAAAAAAATTTTTTCTATGATATAGTATCCTAAAATGTCATACATATTCATAAATGGACCAACTGGAAGTGGTAAGAGTTACGATGCAATAAATTTGGATCCGGAGGTGATCACGTACCAGAATTTGACACTAGTTTTTCCAGCAACATTGCCGACTTTTATAATGGGCGTGTCGTTGTTTCGATTGCCGATTTTCAGAACCAGTTTATAGAACATACGCTTAGTTTACAATGTCAGGCTGGGAGGAGGAGGAGGAGGAGGAAACCTCCTCCCCCTCCCTTCAGAACAATACATTATTTGTGACTCTCCATAATTCAACATCTGACTTTTTCTCGAATCCGGGGCGTTTCCGTGGCAGCGGAAGAAAAAAAGATTGTTTCTAGAGCATTTGACCATTTACCCAGTTTCATTATCATATTCAAAGATATGCCTTGGGATTATTGCAGGCGGAATGTGTTGACTCGAGCCAGGTCGTACGAAATAGACCGCCTTAGAAGAACTAGAAGAGATTCACAATAAGTTCAAACAGACTTTCTTAGAAATTTGCCACGACTACAGACTTCCATGTTTGGTAATTCGGAACGCTCTTACCCCCCTCGTTCTCAAGAATATACTTAATCCAACAATTGATACCGAGACAGTCGGACCAGTAGAATATCCACGAGCTTTTGACTTTGGAATTGCATGGAGCGGCGGCAGCCAGGGATTTTAATAGACGGTTTCAAGGAGGAGGAACTTGAAAAAGCGTACTTCCCACCTGGTCAAGAACAACTAGAACAACCTCGAGTCTCACTAAAGAACCTACACAAACTTCTTAACGCTTGTGAATCTGTGTGTGCTTATAATGCTTCGTTTGACCTACGAGCACTTGACATTATGAAACCCTACGGTTCTGTAACACCGGACTTTGAAGTTACTTGTCTATGGCTTATGTCAGTTGTGTACATTATACTTCAACCAGAACTTATCGATAAAGCTGAACAAGGGGGACTCGAAAGAACGGACTGTGGTAACATGAGAAGTCGTTTTGAAGATCTTGCAAACTTAATATGTTCAGGAACTGAGGGGGTACCACCTCATCCACATACGGCCAGACGAGATGCAGTAAGTGAACATTACTTACGACAGTACATGATAAATACTTGGCCAGGTGGGGGGTGGAAGTGGGGTGGTAAACTGACACTTTCGGCTTTCAAGAAATTAAGACTTTTTCCATGGTACTTATTGAATAACTTTCGTAAATACTTACGTTAGTACTTACGTAGTACTTGACAAGTACCATGGACAGGAACTTACGAAGTACTTACGTAGTACCAGCACAGGAACTTACGAAGTACTTACGTAGTACTAATAACATTTTCCTCCGGCTCCCAACTATTGAAACTTTCTGGATAACCTTTCCATTTTATCAGATAATATTTCTTTCCTCTAATTTTTTTCGTCTTCAAAATTCGTTCTACTCTGTACAGCTCGTCGCGTTCTGAAGGTGCGCTCTGAAGTTCATCGGAGTAGAAAGTGCCAAGTATTTCCTCTCCATTCAGATCTTTATTTTGTAAACTGGTGGTGTTCCTAGTCCAGCTGCGTACACAACTTTGAAACTACGAAAATCTCCTCTGTCCAATTTGGTAAATATCCTTTCTTAAAAGTGGTCTTGTATTTTGTAATTCGGACACGTTCTCCGGCTTGAATTCAGGGTTGGCTCCCCCGGCTGCCAACTCAGGACCGAATAGTGTATAAAATGCCTGCCAATCGTTCTCCTCTGTTACGTCCCTGGGTTTCATTTTGATACTTCGTGTACGGTGTTATGTAATTCTCGAGAAGGTGGGGTAGAATAGAAAGCCATTCACGTGTCTGTCTGTATGTAAAGTATTTCCACATCATCGTCTTGAGGGTCCGATTAAAAACGTTCAACGACGCTAGCTTTTTTGTCACTGTAGGTGTGAAACCAATGAATGCCTGACTCCTGGAGCCACCCCTGCATTTTCTGATTAGTAAATTCCCGCCCCTCATCTGTCTGAAGTTTGTCGGGTCTTCTCCCAGATTTCTTAATCACATCTTGTAGTGCCTTCAGAGTGTCATCGGCCGTTTTTGACTGTATTGGCCTAGCCCAGGCATATTTACTGAGTACATCGATTACTGTTAGCATGTATCGAATGTTATGATTCTCTTTTGCGAATGCTGCAGGGAATTCCACAAGGTCTGCTTGCCACTGTGAGTCTATCGATGTTACAAAAACGCGTCGGCCGCCCGTAGCATGAGAACGAGGTACCGGTTTATGTAGATTATAAGTTAGCTGAGTTTTTAACCAGTCCTTCACCTCTTTCTTAGTGACGTGGAGTCCGCTGGCCCGTGCTGCGTCATACAATTTTTGTACACCTCCAAAACCAGTTTTCGGGTTGTAATATAATTCTCTAAGAGTTCCTTCGGGGGTGCTTCGGCTTCAGCTTCCATAATTGCTATATTATACGAATAATTTTATGTCGTACGGATTCCGTAAACGAAATACTAGTTTACTGAATGGCCTACTTTTCAATTGCTTGATTAGGCCCACGGCTTCCCGTTCTGACACCTCCATTCCATATTCTTTTATAATAGTTTTGTTGTCTATCTTGTTCGGTGTGTAAAATAGTACTAACATCTGTATGTTTTCCTGAATGGTTTACTAATACTAGTATATTGTTGAGTCAGAACCCAGACAGATAATCCGTCGTGCCTTGCGCTGAAACCAAGTTGGACTAAAACGTTACTGCGCTTCTTCATATCTTTGGACGAGGCGCAGTCGTCGAGTACTATTAAAGTGTTTGTACCGGCCCATTCTTTATGCACGTAGGTTAATGTATCATCCACTGCATCGAGTCCGACTGGAAATATAAACACTTATCATCGGTGAAAATGAATCTTCTATTATACGCTTTATTATTCATGAATGTTGGGCAAATGAATATCACATATTCGAATTTCCTTAAGTACGGACCGTGAGGAGGAGGTCCAACATAAATTCTGTTTTGCCAGAATATGTCGGTCCAGTTATAATCATGTTGAATGGTGGGGTTACGTATATTGACATTTCCTCTGGATCTATATACTGTAAATTAATGAACTGATTCTGTCTTCTAGTTCTTTTAAGTTACTGGTTCGAGTTAGATGAAACCCAGTCACATCGACAGCATCTGAATGAACTATATAGTTAGTGACTTTATTCCAGTACCTACAATAGTAATGAATATTGCTAAAGATAACAAACCAATTTTACCATATTCGTGAATAGGGTCTACGCTGGTCAGGCTGCTGCCCGTTCCGGGGAGGGGAGGGAGGCCCCCGAGTCGTGTCATTGTGAGGTGACTCTCCGGGCTCGTCCTGCCACTTCACAGGATCCGACCCCACCTTCCATCTCGTGTACAGCACTTTCTCGAACTTCCGTGTTTATATCACCGTTCACCCCGAAGGACATAGATTCTGTAGCGTATTGCAATTCATTATTATAACCCGAGATTGCCGGGCCCGAAAGAATGACCATCTCAGACGGTAAGAGAAGTAAATTGGGTGAAACTGCCATATCAAGTTTTACACCAGTATTCATTATTGTGTCTTGATATCGCCTATAACTAATTACTTTGTCGGTATTACGAATTTCATCTTCGAGGAGAACACCGAATTCTTTTCGGACTTGCTGTGCACTGCCAGTATCACCCACTATGGTACTACGAATATTTGCTTGTGCGCCAAGTATGCAATATACGTAGGCTTCAAGGCTTTCATTGAGGCGGGCGAGACCGGCCTTTGTTAGTCCCGAGTCTCCCTTCAGAGGAATGAAACTATTGTATTGTCCCTCCGATCCATCATTTCGGAAGAAATAATAGTGTGGTCTGTCTTTGTCGGGCAGTACATGTTTTTTCTTTCCAAAAATGGTATGTGTATAGAAAACGCCTCCGTCGGCGGAGAGGAAAAAGTCCCGACCGTTGTATATCGCTTTTGGCTGTCGAACGGGACCACGATTAGTGTAATATTCATAACCATAACCAAGACCTTTATTTTGACCTTTCGATATCGAAAGTCGGACTTCGTTGGACTTATATTTCCAAATTCTGTACAGAGAAGTTCATATTGGACGAGATTGTACGGATTGTCGCCCGCTTTGAAGGTGGGGGTATCGTCTGGAAGTGCAACGCCCATTTCGTGAAGGATCCGACGTATTGTAAAGTATACATGGAAACGGCAGAATGATTGTATTTGGGGCGGAAATTTCTTATCAAGAGATGGGCGAATGATATACCACAACCAGTAGTGCTGCACCATACAGCGAAATTCAGTTGCTGGTCCCAGTATTTCATCTTTGGACTGCCCAGCCAGACATTACTTTCTTTTGCTGTTCTATGAGTGATTACGTTATCTTAAATATATCCCGAGGATGAAAAGTAAATTTATCTGTCGGCGTTACATATATTTCTAAGTCCATGAGAATAGGTTTTATTCCCCCGTCCGGTTTGGAAGGAATATCAGCATGCTGTACTGTCGGTACGCTCGTCTTATTCAATTGAAAAGCAACTGGGAATAGGTCTGTACTCATTATTCGTGTTTCTATATACAGATAGATTTAAATGGAGGAGAATTTTCTCGGAATCCCTGTCGGAACGTTAGGGGTACTAACATTCCAGACTATGTTAATACTTTATTTCGGATTCAGGTTTAAACGAATTTTTATTTTTACTAAGAATAGATAACATACTGCAAACAATGGAGAATTTAATAAAGTCATCGGCAGCGGCAAATATGGCAGCGCCCTACCGGAACGGTTCCGAAGGGGCTTCGGCGCCTTCGGACAATAATCAATCCATAATAGAGACAAAACGTGAAAAAATACTCTGTGTCATCGCAAGTGGTCAAAGCAAGTTATTTTTTGGTAAGGAGATTACAGTTGCTGACGTAGAAAAATGGAAAGATGAAACGGTGGTTAAAGCCTTCAAAATGTACGAAGCGAAATACAGTTCTCTTATAAGTGATACCATCACTCAAAGTTTCATAGATCTAGGAGCCCGTGCAATCAGTCAGGTAGTTCCAATCGATGATCGAGATAACTATGCCACTGATCTTAAAAAGGATTTTATTCTAAACAGTGAAATAAAACGATTATCAGGACGGATAGCGTACACGTGGGGGCCCGTGATTGCTCTAATTTCCACCGGTTTAATTACGGGTAAACATTTAAATTTTAAAAAAATCGGGTTTAATATAGTACCTGAAATAAATGGATTCAACTTCGCCGACTCAGCAAACGGCTCCGCCAGGGACTCCGTCAGAAGCCCCGCCGACGACCCCCACACCGCAAACGGACGACCTCCGACTCCGACACAGCGCAACATAGAGAAAGTGACGTTACCGACGAAGCATCCAGGGAGAGTTGCTTCAGGGAAGCGACTAGCGGAATGGAACAGGCAAAACAGGGAGAAGAAACTAAAAGCAATGGAGGGGAGGGAGGGGGGGGAGGGGGGAGCGATGCGTAGCAGACCTACCGCCTACAATGAAAGAACAGTGTGATAATAATTCACGCTGGTATAATAAATGTTATCTTGTTTTAGGAATTGTGGGAGTTTCATTGACTGCATTAGGGCTATATTGGGGGCGTGCTCGACATATTTGTCCCATTCGAAAGATCCTCCACAGAAAGCGAAAAAAACAGAGCACGTAGCAGCTCCATCCGGAACAGTTCCGACAGGGGTTCCGAGAGGAGGGAGGGGGGGGGAGGGGGAGGGGGGTGTTCCCAGCTCCTCTACATTGTATGAGATGGATTAACTCCCCATATTTTTTATTTTTATTTTTTATTTTATATACTAGTCAGCAATCATGGATATTAAAACAGTTGTAAACACAATGTACGATGGTATTGTAATCGCAGGACTTGCGATGGGATATCTATATGATCTCCAGCAAATTTCTGAAAATAGAGGTTGGCGATCCAAGTCGACCAAATTTAACTCGATTGGCAAAATTAGGCGGTGCGACTGCTGCTGCGGTGCAACCAAAGATCTCCTTGAACAGAAAAATATTATTCCTGCAGAACCTTATACTTCGTAATAATAATATTCATCGAACATTTATACTTAGTAATATATACATACAACGTACAACGATGATCATTTGGATTGAAAGCAAAACAGGTGAACCTGTTACTGTTAATTTTTACCCTTGTATTGACACGACACAGTTTACGAAGATAAGACTGCTAGAGTGCGGACTATATAATTCATGGCATAACATAACATCGACAAATAATGTAATAAAATATCAAGAAGGTGACCAACCAAAGAAGACTAAATCAATACGTCCAGGTAACTACAATATCGATACGTTAAACAAAGCAATCGGGTTGAAGCAAAAAATTAATTTTGAAAAACATCTGCCGACAAACCACGTTCTTCTAACTTTGGCTAAAGATGTTAAAGTTTATTTCAATGCTACAGGTAGCTTCGCCAACGTCGTTGGCTTTTCAGATAAGCCAGAGGAAACCCAGTTATAAAAAGTACTATGAGTCCGAAGAAAGTGGATTTCTTAACAGTCACTAAATATATAGTTCATTCAGATGTAGTCGATGTTACTGGAAATTATGTTTCATTTGGTTCGGGTGCCTCCGGAGGATACATACAGGGGAAAGTATCGAACTGTTTACAAATACTTCCCATCCGGGATACGAGAGAAATAAGTGAAAAGGTTACTTACGATTTTAAAAACGGAGCAATTTCTATGCCATTGAGAAAAGGGGGAGATTACATGAATTCAATGCGTATCTGGATAACAGATCAGGATGGGAACATGATCGATTTCAATAACTGGCCAATTAGCTTTTGTATTGAATTGCTGTAGTAGTCCCGAAGCGGGGCCGGTGTAACCCTATCGGAAGATAAACCATCCCACGACCAATCCTCCAGCAATATATATCATTTCATATTTCTTTTGCTCAGGACTGGGTTGATAATAATCTGAGAATTGCGCTAACGCTTGCGCTGGACTGACGTAGAGTTGCTTTGCACCGCTTCTGCTTCTTCCAGGATTTCTGCATCTGTATCTCTTAATTCTGCCGCAGCATGTGCGTCCTTTGCCTGATTTTCTCTTTCCCAGTCAGCCTGTAGTAATCTTTTTTCTGACCAGACGTTGCGATCATGTTCAAATTTTTCTAATGCTTTATCATGTCGGACCTTTTCTTCAATAAGAGCATCACCATTACCGGAAAGCTTTTGTCCGATAATATTTCCTCCTGTGAATGCCGTTGCATTTAATACAGCACCGAGAACTGTCATTCCTATAGCTGAGCCATGACTGTGTATTTATATTACAAGGTATTATTTTAATTTTCACTGTATATAGGTCCCTACGGAGTATGTCTGATCCAAGTGGCTTCGGTCTAGGTACAATTCGTATGCAAAATCTTGAGCTTGAAGATCTGAGTGATGTTAAAGTTAACAATAATACTAAGATGGCTGCTAATCATAATAAGGATTACGTCCTTCGTTATAAAGACCGCGAAAAATATTTCGTTTTAGCCAATGCCGCGGCGCCACCCCCGAACATGCTGTAGAATTTTCCGAACTTAAAGACATTGATGAAACTGTAATTGACGCCACAAAGGCTTCGAATGATTCTACTCCTTTTGCTCTGACATGGGATGGGGATAGTCAGAAATTCATGCCTTATAATGTGCCGCGTAACATCTTAGATATATTGGGTAGTGAAATTGCAGGAGGTGTTGCTGAACCACCAGGAACTCCGAATGTGATTATTTTGATAGCAATGTAAACAAATATAAATTGTTAGATTTTCGTAGTTGGCTTACTCCTACGAATCCATACATTGCACTTCTTGGTATACCGATTCACCTTAAAATTAGTCCTCTTAATACAATAATGAAGGCAGATAATACACTAAGAAGGTGGATAAACGAGGGGAGAATTATTGCTCGTATACAGCTAGCGGAGTTCCAGTTAGATTATTTTGGGACACAACTTTAAAGAAACTGGGTCTTAAAAGTGTGGTGATGAGGCAGCTGTTCTCACTTTACAGACTGTAAATCAACAGATGACTGATAATATGAAAATACTTCAACATGGTACAGTTCTCATTAGATGTGTAAAGTTAGCTACTGGAGATGAATTTGACGATTTGGTTGGATATTATGCTATGAAAACAGATAACAGAACAACTTGTGATATTATCATAAGTATTGATAAAGATCGGGAGGGGAAATGAGTATTGAATGTTTTGTTGGTGGGAATAGAATAGAGAACGACTTAGGAACTACATTTGTACGTAGAGATAAAAGAGTGAACACTTTAGATATCAGTACCATTCATCTGAAACGTCTCATATTATTTGAAGTAATGGTCTTTCGTCATATTTTAAGTTCAGAGGAAATTACTAAAATTTATCTATCGGGTGAACAAGTTCGCACGATAGGAACTTCGTGTTCAACATCAGCTAGACTCCGCGACCGGCCGGCCGGACTGACAACGGGGGTCCTTTATATAGGCTAGTTTGATGACCCGGTTGACTCACACGGAATTTCCCACCTTCCCACCTTCGGAACGTGTATAAACATGCTCAGCAGGGAATTTCCCTGCTTAGTTCAGGACAATGCACTGCTGCGCGTGAGTTCGTATATAGGTCAGGGTTATACTTTAGTTACATGGATGGTTAATTTTTCCTTCACTTCATGTAGATAAATGAATAAAATGGGGTTAAAATTCTTACTTCATCCCAGTTGTCCACGTTTTCTTTACTACTTACATACATACATATATACATACATACATACATACATACATACATACAGACAGACATCATGTTAGCATTTACTGAAATTCGGGAGACAGCGATGGAGCAAATAACGGACATGTCATTTCGCAAGCAACACCCAAATACATGAAAAAATCTTAAAGTTTCCATGCGTTTCCTTCATCATGACATTGTGTTGATTTAGGTTTGATCTCATTATCTTTATTGATTTAAAAAATGAAGTAATTTTCAAATTGACGAAGATGTTTAATTAAAACGATTCAGACATTTACACGGTCCGAGTCACTGACTGTATGTGCTCCCTGTCTGCCTCTCTGTCTCTGCTGTCTTTTTGTCTGTCTGTCTGTGTCTGTCTGTCTGTCTGTCTCTGTGTGTCTCTCTCTCTTTCACTCTCTCTGATTCCTTTTTACACTATCTGGGGATCATATGTCTCTCTTACAGTGATTTTTTCTCGTTACCCTTCCATACTTCAACCATCCTTTCATTCATTTGTCATCACTGAGGTCTTGACTTAGTGGCAGTAAAAAGTATTCTCTACTACAAAACAGCCCCATGTTAGCAGAAAATAAAACGAAAAAGGAAATATAAACAGCAGACACATGCTTATGGTATTACGCCCCATGGCACAAAGAGTTTTCGAGATATACACAAACTTTCACAAAGTAAACTTTAAACCATTCTCTTTCGAGGCAATAAAGGCCGGAGTGCAAAAGTGTGAGATTGTAGAAACACATACCCTGAAATTTACTAACACTTGTAGTCCAAAATGACCGCTTTACCCTGTGATATCTCTACGGAGAAACGATTTTTCCTAAACAAGACGGTGAAAACTCAATTCACTCCACAGACTTTAAAATGAGCCCATACAAGCAGAAGACCAGGAAAGCAACGTAAACCTTTGTCCCAAAATACGAGTCAGAAAATCAGTCTCAGAGGTGCATTCTACCGTAAGTGATGCAGACTCACATACATCTTTTGCATTCGTACCGTTCAGCTTTGGACCCATTTATTAATTGAAAGTAGAAATAATGTCTTCACATATATCCTCTGATTCACTGTGTTCAACAGCGGAAAATTCAGAATTGGATTAAAATAATCGTTTACTTGTTCAGAAAGTCGTCTGAAAGCTTGCGGTATTACCATAAGCCAAATCTGTGCTTTCAAAGCACGGAAAGACGTTCTCACAAAGCCTGCAGTTAACTGCCATGCAAAGGAGAGTGTTGTACTCTGGTACAGTAGTACAGTGAATTATCCTTTTCCTGGTATTTGTTTCCAGAGAATATATATCACAACCGGTTCAGCAGAATATGATGCATGGAAGTCAAGTTACTCTCTTACTGCTTTTAATGGATTCATATTTCCATCTTGCTGTACTTTTTTAATTTATCACTCGCCCATCAATTTTCGGATTCGCTTATTAGTCATCACAGTCAAACTTTGACAAAGTGAAGTAAAAATGTTGCGGTGTGGGTATACCTGCCTCTTGCTTGTGTACATTTACCCTTAAAAAGGAATCGAATATTAAATGAAAATGACTCATAAATTAAATGTGCATATCCTTAAATAGATGTATGAGCAGGTGTAAAATTTGTAAAAAGGACGATATTTCATGTGTGATTTTTCTGCATTTAGTGTCATTAGCTAAGATAACACCGAGTGATGTCTCTGTGTAATTATCCCATTCAAATACTGATCATGCCTTTTAAACCTGATTTATAATTGTGGTATTGCCTGCATGTGCGAAGACAGAATAAATACTTAGTCAACGACGCCCAAGACAATTTGTTAAAAACGGTGCGGCCTTGCGGGAGTAGAAACGATTATTCAGATGTGAAAACAGGTAGTCAAAAGTCTATCGGGAAAAAATGCATGGGTAGTTGGCGGCATGCCCTACTTTATATGGCGAAGGTCATTGCCAGAGTACATATATTTTCAGCTATTGGATGATACAATTAAACTTGCAAATCTGTAAGTGAGGACAGACTCACATACAGTGACAGAGAGGCACCAATTACCCTGCCATACACGCACACACATGGGAAGTTTCTGTTTGTTTGGTGGTGTTTGCTCAAGTCTAGTTGTCGTGCAAAGTTAACTTTCTCACTGAATCGAACAGAAACAAGACTTTCTCGCCAAAAAGAGATGGAAGCCACCACTTTTACGATCAACTTGTTAAAGTATGGCGGGGATAGAAGTGTTAAATATATTGTATTTGTTATCAGTCTGCAGCACAACTTACGCTAGTTATGAGTCGACTGTCAACTCGTGCACGTGTTCATCGACTTTTGAAACTGAATTATTACCTACCACTGCGTGTAAGCCACAACTACAAGAACTGCCTGTCAAAAACTGTACACTCAAAACAGTTGCCATCAAATTACTACCATGCCATGTGTCAGTCCCATCGAACACTTTACTATTAAATATCCATGTACAACAATCATTTCTGTAATAAAATGTCGAATATATTTTGAGGAGGGGATTAATGACTTTGTAATTTTGCATTGTACGTTGCCGAGATAGCTTCTAATATTGCATTTGCCTCTTCATGGACAAATTTATTGTACACACAATATTTGAAAGCGGGATATCGAATTAATGGCTTTGCGATTATATGATGAGAATTTACGTCCAGGTATTTGGTAATAATAATGGCAGAGTATGATATACAGGTAGGAGAGCTCGATACAAATTGTGCTGGCTGTCGTAAAGTTATAGACTTGTTTTTCAAATGATCAGAGCATAGTTATGACATGCACTCCATATCTTCTGATATCACAATCTGTCAATAGGCTTCCGTTTTCAGTTTTCAGTTTCTCCGAGGTCGATCTTCATTTCATGGTGTTACAAGAAATTGGCGTTTTAAAGGGAGGCAGTCGTCGGAACTGCGCTCAAAGGTCGTTAGGGACCGCTGCGACCGATGTAAACTCTCTGTCCAAGGTATGTTGTCGAATGATGAAAGTTAAAACATGTTTGTCATAATTTACATCGTAGAATTTAAATGTTGCAGCTATGTTGACATTGTTTGTAAACAAGAAATTCGCATGTGTGCAGTTCCGACGACTGCTTCCCTTTAATACGTTCCGTTGCATCCAGACAGTTTCTTGTGCTGGGGACGAGACCATCTTATTCTTGGGGGTGCCTACTGTAATACATTGTTTCTATTCGTAAAAATAAATGCGACCTTTCCTTCTGCGTGGCGCTGTCTTTAGTTGACTCGGTGATGTATGTTTACAATAGACGGTGAAGGTTGGCGCTCCAGATCTCACATCTATATAGCGTGGGTCAATACCGGTATGTTTTGCTTCTGATCAGTATATTGGTAAACTTACATGACCTTTGGAAGCACTCTCTCCTCGCATTCTATTACAGATTGATTTATCATGCTAAGGCCGTCAAGAAATTGGTTCTTTCAAGTCATCGCGCGCATCTCTTCAAGACCTAGGTGTCTTGTCTCATTTTCTTTGACAATATGACTCGACAAAGTCGTCGCCACATTATTCCAAAAATAAACGGCTCACAAAAAACCTTGCTATTAAAACCAATATATAGTTAGTTAAGGACAAAAAAATGTGCATTTCAGGCAACCCTACAAACCATGATAGAAAAGCCCGCCAACCCTAGTCACATTTTCAAGAAACTTCGATAAATTTTCTACGTTTTACCTGTGTTATGGGTCTTAGCCAACAAAAAGAAAAAAATGAAAAAATTATCTAACTTACCTACCCTAATTTTTGAAGGCATGTTACTGGAAACACATATATTGTTTATTTATTTATTTATTTATTTATTTATTTATTTAATTTATTTTGCCCCAGGTCAATACTAGTGAACGGTTTGCCTTGCATGAGGTAAATACGATTTATTAATTGCACTCTTCGTAAATAGAGAGTTGTAGTTAAATCTCTTATAGCTTTAGTTTTGGATAGTTTTAATCAATTTCATTTTGTTTGTTAAACAATTTTTATCCCACGTTTAAAATCGTGTCGACATGCTTATCATTAAGCCATTAGCATAGCGTGTCTCTGTGTAATATCCGATGATATTGTTACGAATTGAATTCTAGTTTAGTCTGGAGACAGAGCAGTACTGCATGTCACTATTAGATTGCATACTGTAAACAATGTGTTGTGTTTGCAAGGCTAATACTTCACGTTTCAACACAATGCATTGTGTTTGTATAAGTCTAATACTTTGTATTTCAACACACTTCAGACAGACAGAAAGCAAGACAACATACTAATACTTGGTTCAAACAACAGAAATAATGAACGCATAACAAAAGTTTCAGTTATAGCCCCTTTAATGGTCACAACGTCCTTGTGATTAAATCGAATGATAGTACTGGATAAAAAAGATCTATTTAAGCGGTTGAAAAATCCTTGAAGATTTTGTGGTAACGATGAAAAAAATAATAGCCTAAGTTGGAAACAGTTTGTTTTATTGTGAGGTTGAGAAAAAATAATTGAACGATTAAAATTCTGCGAATTCCGCTTACTTTTAAGTACACACTATGATAACCAATCTAAACTATTGACAATTAGTGTGTTAACAGAAATTACTACAGACAATTGTGCTTGATCAGAGCGCTTATCAAGCTTGTGTGATTTGAATTGATGTTGCTGATAACGTAATACAAAACCCATGAGGTGGTAAATGCTATTTTAGTTTCAGAGTCGTTACGTTCTGAGCAAAGGTGAAAGATCGTGTAATGTGAATCTCCATTGATAATGAGTAGTGTCTTTGCTTACGAGAATTCACAAGACGCGTTCCCTGCATTTGCTTCATTTCTAGGTCAGAATAATCAGTCAGATATTACACAAAGCAAAAACAATTCGAGTTAATAATTCCGTAAGTAGCTTTCCTGATCTGTTGCCAATAACACTGACGCTGACGTTGAAGTCATGCAAGTCAAAGCAACGCAATTACCAATGATTTAACCGCGGGTTCGGTTATTTATCCAACGCCGGATCAGTGAGTTCGAGTGTGTATTTCATCGGGATGAAACATCCCCGGAGTAATCTCCGCGGCGAAGAAGCTGATTCGATGGATCAGGACAAATCTGTGTATCCTCAATTGTTGGGAGAAGATGAACGTGCAAATTGAGGTAATGAGCGATGAGAAATGTCGCGACGGCGTCAAGGGGCCATGCAGAAGACGCTTTCATTGCTGATTGAATATCTTATTTAGCAACCGAATTTCAGCGTGAAAAGTCGAATATCAAAAGTCACGATTTACTCCGATAATGATATTTCTCAAGTGTCAAGGCGCGTGTAAAGAAAGATATGAACACAGTCTGTACCGCAAAACTGTTTTCAGGCTTCTTGAAAATAAAGGAAAACGGTCAAATTGACTTCGTTATCATGTGAAATGCGAAGGGTAATGCAATATATTTCCTATATTCACATACTCATTATTTTGATAATGAACATATTTCGTCAGGGGATGTTTAACTGTAAAGGCGAAGTCAAGCGAGATAGCTAAACAAAATGCAGTACCAACTAACGGGGCTCAATGATGGATTTACGGGCTCACGCATTTCGAATAAAGATGTTAAACGAGCGTGACCGCTAAATCCAAACATCTCCGAAGTTCAGAGAATTAGCGTCGACCAGACATCAGAATTCTCTGATTAAATAATTTGTCGGCCTGATGAGGGAATGAAAACAATCACCGCTGACGATGATGACTCTAGACATATTGTTCTTACCCGTAATCGGTCGCCCATGAGGCACTCAGGGAAACTTAATGCTGTCTCAGTGAGACTTATGCTAAAATAACACAGAGATACAAGACAGCCGCCATCTTGCAAGCAAATATATCGGAGCATTATGGGAGTTGGAACTATACATTTTGTCTATCAGTGTCCTGGAAAGATTTTAGCTAGCAAATGATGAAATTACAACATACCTTCTAAAATATTTGTCATCTATGAGTAATTCTTAGAATTGACGACATTAATTGTTTTATGAAGGGGGTCGTTCCTACTTGGCAGCGAAAATCTCTCTTTCATTATTAGCATAATTTCCTGTGTTTCTCTTGATATATTCCTACAGAGACTACAGATTGTTGTTATGGCCTTTCAAAAACTTTGAATCTTCCAGAAACGAATGAATGCATCCATTGGGTTACTAATTCGATGGGTGGAAGAAATTCCACTGCCTTGTTTGCCCACTGATTCGTACTAATTTGAAAGGACATTTGCTCATCATGGGATATTCCATTAAATGTTGGGGTAGTCAGAAAGATCACTTTTAGCAATTTGCATTTGTACTGTAGACAGATCATGTACGATTCACCCAAAGTACAAATTTAAGAGTCTGTTCCAGTATAACGGCTGTGATCACTTTTAAACATGCAAATCCGAGGAAGATTTTTATTTCATTTCTTACAATGCTATTCGAAGATTTAAAAAAGTCTATTCAAAGATTTAAAAATATAAGTCCACCCAATACACTTCAGAAACACTGGACACTAGTTTAATTACCTAAGGTGCTCATTATACCTTGTCCTTAAGAATGAAGTTGAAGCCGGTCCATGACACGGACGTCCACTCCAGATACTAAAATTACGTTCGCCCCCTGACAAAAATGGAAAGATCAAACTGGAGGTGTACCTCAGGCTACTTTATCAGTCTCTCGGGCGTTTTCTTCTATTTTAAATTGCGTTAAACTCTAACTGAGAGATAAGTCAGGCCGCACGTCACAAACAGAAAGGGGAAAGTGTGTCTTCACCTGGGTACATTCAAGAGGTACAGTGCAAACACAACGTGGCCTTCTCAAAGTTGCTTATTACACAAGAGACTGCACAGTTAATATTCTTTAATGAAGCAATACACTTCGGTCCCTTGGTTGGTTGTCTTTATTATTATATCTGGGATATTCGCTCAATCTAGCTGTTTTTCACTGCCTGTTAAGGTAAGGTCGAGAAGAGAATGATGTGAATGCGGGACAAACGACAGCAAGACCTCCGCGCGGGCATTTGCCATGAAGCAGCCTGTGAAGCCTTGTCTTGAGCAGGCCCGGCAGCCCTGCCATGCCTCCGTGCCAAGAAATTGAATCTGTTCCTTCGAGGGAAGAAGCCAGACCTCTGATGAGACGAAGATGTTCTTTTTCTCAGACACCTGTCACATTTATCAATGACAGAGACGATTACAATGTATGGTAGAAATCGAGATTTGTTGGATGCGGTGGATTGCAAGGCTTATTAACAGGGCAGATAAAAATTTTACAGCTGTCTTCCTGCTGAAGCCGTTAATCACTGGGCACAGATTCTTCGATCGGGCCGTAAACCTTGACATCTTAGTTTGGCTTACACATGCACTATCACATATGTATGCTGTTGAGCATGCCCTATTTGTAAAATAAAGGGCCAACTCTGAGAATTCTAGTCATAGTTTTACCGTCTGTTGGCTTTCTCTCCGTTGCCTCGGTTGTAAGGAAATACCTTCGGATCGATTCATATATCCTTATTGTAATTCGATTAACCCTGTGACCTATTTTTTTCATCAGCTATTAACATACTCATAACACATTTGCATTTCAAACCAATAGCGACGATTTTAAGAACATCTGGCCCCTAATTGAATCTTTTCTCGGTTATTGGTCTCGGCTGGACGGTTGGGGGATAAAGCAAGTACGAAGACGCAATCAGACAGACAGACAGACAGACAGACAGACAGACACCATCAGACACAGCAATGAAAAGGAGAAAAAATAATGCACGGGGCAAGTTCTGTACGACAAATGTACACACAAGCATATAGACATGCCATATAAACACCGGGAGACGCAGGTGTTGTCCAGACCCAGTGTGTACTGAAATAAATGTGTTATTTTATTTCAGATTCAGGATGCGTGACGTAGTTATCGTAGCATCCCTTTTTTCCTCGCTTCGCCATCCCAACCGACTTACTCTGATTTTGCATTTAGATAGACTTGCGAGTTCGTTTTCAGTCGAATCCATGATTTGAAGTGGCGGATACGAAATGGGTAAAGATTTACAGATACGAATAGTCGAAGCAACACTTGACCTTCTTCACCGCCATAAATTTATTTGATGGATCTGTACATTTGTCATCTAAATTTCGCAGTAGAATTCATATCATATGATTTTCTTCCGGTACATTCAACTGAAGAGACTTGAAAATGATGCTGCCACTGTCAGGGATATTGGGACTTCCGCTAGTACCTCTGATAAGTACATTAGCTGTGACGGCAATGATGATTGCCGTTTATGGTAATGCTATACAGCGCAAGAATATTCCACTCTGATAATAAATCATTAGCATAAAATTTTAATACCGAAACAACTGACGCTGAAGCGTCGACTGATAAAGACGCTAGTTCTTTATGCGTGCATTTATGAATTTGTGAGTATTTGAGTGTGTGAGCGAACGAGTGATGGTATGACGACGACGACGGCGACGACGACGGTGGCGATGATGATGATGATGATATGATGGTGGTGGTAGTGATGATGATGATGATAGTGATGGTGATGGTTGTGGTTATAGTGGTGGTGGTGGTGTGAAGGCGATGGCGATTACGATTTTTGTTGCTTCTGGTCTTGTTAACGACGACAACGAAGACGACGACGACGATGTTGTTGTTGATGATGATGTTGATGATGATGATGATGATGATGATGATGATTATGATGATGATGATGATGATGATGACGATGATGACGACGACGACATTTATGATGATGAGGATAATGATGATGATGATGATGGAAGAGTGATGGTTTGCGATGATGTTGTTGACAATAATGTAGACTCTCAAGAAAACGGTGATTAACTTCCAATCATAATTATGGTGTGACTATCAGTTCATCAAGTTGACACAGAATCATCTTAACGGTGACTTGCCAAGTGATTAAAACAGTACTCAGCACTTTCGTGACTGGGAAATAAAGCGATGCAAATTATTCCATGCATGAACTCTGAGTAAATGTATTGCTTCCCCAGACTGCCTGCGTGAATGGCTTTCGAAAGTAACAATATCTGAACCACAGAGTAACATAAACAGAGTGGCAACACTTGCATGCCTTTTGTTCCATGGTCGTCTCGGTAGACTATTGGCTTTTCATATTAAAATGAGCTTAAAAGGTGTTAAACTTTTTGGAGGCTTGGTTTGGTTGATAATTACACGAGATTATGCGAAACATACGACGAGATGGCATCGTACTGCCAGTCGCGTAGCAACCATAGTTACTTTGTGAGCTCTCAGGCCAGAAACACTGCCTCACGCCAATCAAAACATAACACGCCAGCAGTTTCATAAACATGTCATTTCTTGGCGCACGTGTAAAAGACGGTATGACTGACCGTAAACCATTGAGTAAAACCAGACAGTATCGATAAAAGACTTTCAAATTTGGTTCAAACACACTCATTATATATTCATAAAAATATTAGAGGAATTTTTAAAACGGTAAAACCCACTTTCCTGAAGCTCAAAACACTCCCGTTTCGCCAGCACATCAATTCCGATCAGCACCACACGACAACAACAACACAAGCTTTGTCGAACATACTTTCGCTTAACAATTGGTGAAAATCCGAAAATTACCGAAGGGTGCATGGTCGGCACTCTTCGGAAAAGAGAGCCAAGAGCTTCGTGAGGCGAGGCAAACATGGATTGCTTACGTAGCCGCTTCACGCCTTAAACAATAGCTGTTGCCACTCTGTCCGATATTACTCTGTGTCTGGACTAAGAGCAACTCAACCTCGAGGAACTTATCGATGTCGTCACCCTGGCTTGTCGATGCACTTATTGTGTTAATCAGGGACTGTTGTTGTTCTAAGTTCCATCACAACCGCGAGCGTTCAAAATACCTTCACAAAGCCGTTTATAATCACGAATGTCTTTGGTTGCAGTGTGCGATAAATAATGCATTAAGTACTGTTACTTGTATGTATGTATGTATGTATGTTTGTATGTATGTATGTATGTATGTATGTATGTATGTATGTAGTAGTATGTATGTATGTATGTATGTGTGTGTGTGTGTGTGTGTGTGTGTGTATGTATGTATGTATGTATGTATGTATGTATGTATGTATGTATGTATGTATGTATGTATGTATGTATGTATGTATGTATGTATGTATGTATGTATGTATGTATGTGTGTGTATCTTTATCTGTGTATGTATCTATGTATGTTCTATCGGTCTATCTATTCATATATCCATCTGTCTGTCTGTCTGTCCGTCTGTCTGTCTGTCTGTCTATCTCTTTATCTAGCTATCTATCAAGCTACTGTCTGTTTATCGATACACCAGATTTCTAGCCTTCAAGTAGTTCAGCTATACCCTATCCTCTATTCAATGCTGAACATCAGATGTGTATCGAAAATGTTTTATTTCGAAATTCTTAATTCCCGTTCATTCCTCCCAGCTTCTGTAACTTTAAGCCGTTCTTTAAAGAGTAAGCCAGAAAATTGGTACATAGATGTATTCATCGACTTGCGGTGCTTAGACTCAACATTGTTAGTAGAGGCTCTTTGTATCTCATCGCTAGACTATCAGAAGAAAGTCACAGATTAAACCTGTCCAGAATGTTGCATTAATCGTAAGCCGTCGCTAACCTGTCAGGCCATACATAACGCCATTAAACGCGCACTTAACGCTAATTGAAGAACAACCTTTCAGTTCATAAATATTTATGTACACTGATTTGGCTTGCGAAGGAAGCCGAAATTTTATGGCAACCGAGAGTTCGTCGGACCCTTTCCTTTGCGAGAGGGATGTCAAGACCATTCAGCCAAAGAAGCAAACTGGACACGGTGTTCTCTGCAGGTCAGACACGTCACACTCATCACAAGCATCTCGTTGATCAACTGACAAGATCTTTCAAATATGGACTGTTTTGCGTTGGACCATTTTGAACGAATAGAAGCAAACGAATTGAGTTTGATACAATTGACGTACAAAATTGTGCAATTTTCCAGCCTTAGTTTGTCTTTGTCACCTTTTATTTCATCCATTATGACCTGAAAGGCATAAAACTGACAAGACGTCCCCAACGTGACAAGTTGACCTTCGAACATGACTCCTCAAAATGAGAAAATGTCAAAGTTACCCTTGAAAATCTTTTCACGTATACACGCCCTGAAGTTTTCTAAGAACAATCAACTTACGTGGTCAATGGATCCCCATGGACGTCTCGTTCAATTCTACGCGTTATAATATCCTTCGTCAGTGTCTCGGTTGCGACCTGTGGGAATTTGAATAACAGAATGCCAACCTCAATCCATTGATGAAAATGAAGGTCTGTACATTTCGTGAATTCGAATTCGAAAATAATACCATCTGTGTGTATCCTTGAATCACTATGAACCACGTTAGTAGACTATGTAATCGAATTTTCCAGGGACTGCTCCCAGGCGAGTGTAACGTCGTGTAAAGAAATCATTCGCATGATGTTTGCTCTAAAGTTACAATTTCACGCAGGAAGAGCCCTGAAGAACGGGGGAAATACGTCAATGATTCCTTATTTGTCAGCAAAATGCAGGGATAATTTTTCGTGCGGAGGGCTGACAGTGTACATCGTTAGAAAGCATTCCTTGGCTCACACGATACTTCAAGATCGATCATTCTCTGGAAGCAGAGATTTTCAGATCAGGAAACCAGAGCGACTCTGTATCCCACTGAAAATTGCTATCCTTTGCGAATTCTTCTCCTTCAGGGTAACCCGGATGTGATGCGCCGTCCAAATGCAAATAGGAAACCTCTCTCATCCTGGTTGTCGTGTTTCTTCAAATTCCTATTTAAAGCTAACGCATCACACTTCAGAGGAATGTGTATCACTCGACAATATAAACAAAACAAACAAACCCACAAACAAACACACAAACAAACAAACAAACAATAAATAAAAATAAATAAATAAATAAATAAATAAATAAATAAATAAATAAATAAATAAATAAATAAATAAATAAATAAATAAATAAATATGTTGCTCATCAATTTAAATATAAAACTTATTTTGCATCGCAGCGTATTTCTTTTAAAACTAATGGCAGAACTACAACTCCAACTGGCTTAATTGTTATTAACTAATCTAGTATCCATCCAGTGTTTGCCTTGTTTCAAACTGACTTAACTATCTGTAATTTTTTTCGGTGTTGTGACCATATTAGCTTAATTTACTTACAGTTAATTCTCAATTGTTTAAATTCTCGGTGTGTTCCAAACAACATGTGATATAAAAATAGTATGGAGGGGAAACTTAACAGAATATATAAATGAATGAATGAATGAATGAATAAATGAATGATTGAATTAGTACATTAATTTAAATAACATTCAGGTTTAAGAAAAATAATTTTAAGGTGACAAAGGGTGATTTGGAATGTATCTAGATCGGCCAAGGTTTCACAGAAAGAGACAGAGAGGCAAGAAAGCAAACTGATCCCTTCAAGTGCAAGAGTCGAGTTGTCAACCATGATGAAATTATTCAAGTAGTGGCAGTTTTACGCAAATCGCGTACAAATCAGAATCAGACTCTGATCATTGATTTCCTTCAAGAAAGTGAAAGGGGAAGCGAGACATATGGAAGCCAGGAAAGCCTAAGGACCAGAATCAGACTCTGATCATTGATTTCCTTCGAGAAAGTGAAAGGGGAAGCGAGCCATATGGAAGCCAGGAAAGCCTAAGGACCAGAATCAGACTCTGATCATTGATTTCCTTCGAGAAAGTGAAGGGGGAAGCGAGCCATGGAAGCCAGGCAAGCCAAGACGAATCAGACTCTGATCATTGATTTCCTTCGAGAAAGTGAAAGGGGAAGCGAGCCATGGAAGCCAGGCAAGCCTATGGTCGTGATAAACGTTCTATCGATCCAAAATATATCTGGTGTGACGTGAGATGTCGCAAAGAAAGAGGTGACTAAGAATGTTATAAAAAGCATATTACAAAGTAAAACAGATAACTGTCGCTATGAAATATCGTGAAACAACTTACAGTTTATTATTATATAAACAGCTAACCATTTTATTCGACGTCACTAAAATTGCCTGTCGTAAAAGGGCAGATATTTTAAAGTGGCCACTTTAGAGCCACGCGGGTTCTGTGCACTGTTTCGTCTGTTAAGATTACATCTAACTTAGAGAACTGAAATGACTTGAAATGCGTCATTGTGACGACCAATGTTATCGCGAGTCTACACACCAGTCTGCAGTAAAAATTAAAGATCGCCTCTTTTACAAATTAAAGCTTTTCATATTATTTTTCACTAATGTTTGGTTCATTAGGCCCCCCCTTCCCCGAACACGGTCCGGGGGGACTTATAGGTTTGGCCATGTCCGTGCGTGCGTGTGTGCGCGCGTTCACAAAGATATCTCAGAGATGCCTAGAGTGATTTCATTCAAACTTAGTACAAGGATTACTTCATATGTCATACATATGCACACTGATTTATTTTGTGATACAATCCAATATGGCTGCCTTGCGGCCATTTTGTTTCGATTTTTTTCATGTACGGAGCACATCTCAACTGATTTTATTCAAAGTTGGTACAAGGACATTGACCTATGTCATACATATGTACGTCAATTTGTTTCACGATATGATTCAATATGGCTGCGTTGCGGCCATTTTGTTACGATTTTTCATGTCTTGAACCGTAACTCAGACATGTATCAACCGATTTTGTTCAAAGTTGGTAGAAAGAAATTGACTTTTGTCATACATATGTACGTCGATTTGTTTCACGATATGATCCAATATAGCCGCGTGGCGGCCATTTTGTTACAATTTTTCATGTCCAGAGTCATAACTCAGGCACGTCTCAACTGATTTTTGTCAAAGTTGGTACAAAGACATTGACCTATGTCATACATATGTACGTCAATTTGTTTCACGATATGATTCAATATGGTTGCGTGGTGACCATTTTGTTACTTTTTTTTCATGTCCAGAGCCAGAACTCAGGCAAGTCTCAACAAATTTTATTCAAAGTTGGTACAACTTACAAGGACATTGTATACATATGCATGCTGATTTTTTAGACAGTAAGATCAAATATGGCTGCGTGGCGGCCATTGTGCTACAATTTTTTCATGCCCGCTGCCATAACTCAGACATGTATCAACCGATTTTATTCAAAGTTAGTACATATGCATGTCAATTTGTTTCACGACATGTAGCAGTATCATGTCAATTATTTAATTTTCTTTATTAGGCTGATATGTCAAGAAATACCACATCAAATTTCATGAAACTTGGTACAGATGTTAAGCTCACATTGCTTTAACAGTGAGTAAAGACATGTATCAGTGTCATGTTAATTAATTTGTAATTGCATATGTAATGAACTTTCCTAATTAGAGTGATATATCCACAAATACTGCATTAAATTTGATGAACTTGGTACAGATGTTGATCTCATAGTGTTATAAATACAATTCAAAAAGTCCGAAGTGTCTTTTGCAGTATTATACAATGACACTTATCGGTATCATTTAAATTAATTGCTAATTTGCATTTACATAATGAAATTTTGTTTTTACGGTGAATGTCCAGAAGCACTGCATGAAACTTTATGAAATATGGTACCGGTGATAAACTGTCAGTGTTATGATAGAATGCAAAAATGTTATGTTTGGCAACATCCTGTCGATTAATTACTAATTGACTCATTTAATGACCTTTTGTAATTAGGATGGCGGCCTAGTCAAGTTTTCACCACCATGGAACTCATGCTTGGCTATTCAGCCCAACCTTTGTCACAGTATTTTTAATCACATACCTAATTAACGAAGAGGACTCTATCCTCTCCGAGGACTTGTAAATAAAGTACCCATTACCAAGTGGGGACTGTGTCATCAACGATGACTTGTTCATTTTACTTTGACTCCATGGTTTGGCCTCTCTCCCGGTGCCCGACATATTTTACAAACGGTCTGGCAACACTGTAACGTGATCTGGCTGATTTTAGTTGGCAGTCATCCAGGAGACTGTCTTTCACTTTGAAATAGAAACAGCAAGTTTCAAATGATATACAGTCCTTGCACTGTAGTAAGTCTTCTTCGTTGGATTCATGCCAGTCTCAGTTTGTTGTACAACAACATTATTACTGAATTCCTGGTTGCTTGAAAAAATGTTCAGTAACATTTCTCTGATATAAAATTATGAAGACAACGCGGAAGTATATGTCACTATTTTACTAGAACCCTTCTGTATCGGCAAAATTAGAAGAGGCTATTCCGAGGAATGATTCGTTTGTTTTGTCTGGCCGAAACTTAAACTTTTTACGGAAATACGTTTTCTATTTTCAAATTAGTGTCTACTTTCCTTATGTCGCTTAAGAATTTTCACTCCATCGTTCACTATCCACGGATAGCCAGTTAACCATTGCCTAATTCAGCTGCTTGTAATTCTAAGCACAAAGTCTTCACTTGAGATTACTTATCGCTCAAATAAAGGGATTCCTTATCGAATGAAAAGAAAAATGTGACTGCTGCGATATCGATGCAACGACAGTAATGACGAATGAATCAGTGGGTAGATTTCTATTTATTTATTCATTTATGATAGATTTCTCCAATGAGAGGTGACTGGCATCAACGCTGTTTATCTTACTGATTGAATTTCTCGCATTTCCAAAGAGCGAGTGTCCCATAGATCTGATTACATTCACACTTGCATATTTATTTATTGTCTTGGGTGTGAATCCTGACTCTAACTAAATATCGCCTTTAATTCGGGGTCACGTTCTCCCATGAAAGTACATATAACTCAAGCCCCCTAACTTAGTTGTAGATATTTAGCCAATAGCATATAGTCAGTGTGTTTAAACTGAGTCAATTTTTAAATTCAAAATATTAGCAAATTTATATCGACAGCGTTTGTATCAATTCATTTAACAATTTTCCAAGTTAATGGTGCCCATGGCCTCACTTGCAAAGGTCACCGTATAACTATGGTGTCCAATCCATGCCAAAATTACTACTTTGATTTTACAACACAACATGCCATTCCGAATTCTATTTTACAATTCAACATGCTATTTCACAACACAACATGCCATTCCGAATTCTATTTTACAATTCAACATGCTATTTCACAACACAACATGCCATTCCAAATCCTATTTTACAACTCAACATGCTCTTGCCAATTTCATTTGACAACACATCATGCACTTCCAAATCCTATTTTACAACTCAACATGCTCTTGCCAATTTCATTTGACAACACATCATGCACTTCCAAATCCTATTTTACAACTCAACATGCTCTTGCCAATTTCATTTGACAACACATCATGCACTTCCAAATCCTATTTTACAACTCAACATGCTCTTGCCAATTTCATTTGACAACACATCATGCACTTCCAAATCCTATTTCACAATTCAACATCCAATTCTAAAGCTAGCTCTGCGGAGCAGGGCAGTGTTACTGGGCAGGCGGCAGAAGTTGCAACTGAAAAATGACCTGAGGGCAGCGCTGCCCCAAGGGCTTCTCAGAGTGGAGGAAACATGTGCACAACATTTAATGACGTCACTGATGAACTGTATATCTACCCTGAGGGCAGCTCAGATATATTGCTGCCCTCAGGGCAGATTGGCAGAAAGGATAGGAAATGTATGTCTGCCCTGAGGACAGCTCAGATATGTTGCTGCCCTCAGGGCAGATTGGTAGATGGGATAGGAAATGTATGTCTGCCCTGAGGGCAGCTCAGATATTGCTGCCCTCAGGGCAGATTAATAGATATACAATCATGCAATGGTGTGTGAGCATAGCAAATGTGTGTCTGCCCTGAGGGCAGCTCAGATATATTGCTGCCCTCGGGGCAGATTGGTAGATAGTAAAGGAAATGTATGTCTGCCCTCAGGGCAGATTGATAGATATACAATTATGCAATGATGTGTGAGCATAGGAAATGTATGTCTGCCCTGAGGGCAGCTCAGACATATTGCTGCCCTCAGGGCAGACACATTTATATATCATATACATAGTGTAATCTACCAATCTGGACTTAGGGCAGCAATAAGTTTTGCATAGTGTATATCTACCTATCTGCCCTGAGGGCAGCAATATATTAGAGCTGCCCTTAGGGCAGACATACATTTCCTATCCTTAAGTATTACATAGTGAATATCTACCGATCTGCCCTAAGGGCAGCAATTTATTAGAGCTGCCCTTAGGGCAGACATACATTCCTATCCTATCTGCCAATCTGCCCTGAGGGCAGCAATATCTGAGCTGCCCTCGGGGCAGACATACAGTTCCTCAGTGACGTCATTGGATGTTGTGCACATGTCTACTCCGCTCTGAACTGCCCTAAGGTCATTTTTCAGTTGCAACTTCTGCCGCCTGCTCAGGTACCGGGTAGCCATCTTGAACAGAATTTTGTTCAAGATGGCGGAGGTTAGTCACCTGACAGAACATGCTACAACAAATATGGCTGCTACCCTGAAAACACCGGTCAAAGTTCGACTAGATCAGAATTATGTTCAAACACTGGTATTCGAACCAAAAACATTGGCACTCGAGACGGGAAACATAAACTGAAAGGATTAATCCAGAAGTACGGGGAAATAGAGGTGATTGAAGGCTGGCTGTGATATCGCAGCAGTACGTGGCGTGTATCGAATGCGCTAGGGTCATTGAGGTCATCGCCGACTGTGGCGTGACCCACATGACCAGAGCACGTTCGATACACGCCAGAAGTACTGCTGCGATATCACAGCTAATTGAAAGCAAACTTTGTTGGAACTGTGAATGACAATTGATTTCGATGGATAGAATGGTGTCCGAATTTTGTGAAAAATGCAAGGCATCATGTCGACGTTCTAAAAGTATCAAGAGGTGTGCTAAATCACAGTTGCTAAATCATGGAGGTAAAAAGTCTTTCTTTCTACCTCCACGGCTTTGTGGTACAAACAAGAAGTTGGTGTCAAGTGAGCCTGAAAGTGCGAAACCCAAGAAATATGAGAAAAAGTTACAAGTGTTACTTTCATCCAGTCACAGCCTGTTTTATGTTAACCCAATAGCGTCCATGTTTACATTAGCCGGTACCTGACCCTATATTTCCCCAAGCCCTCTACCGGGGAAATGGGTCAGGGAACCAGACTAAGGTTATGTGGGTCTAACTGCTCCTGACAGGAATGTGATGACGTCAAAAGTGGGTGGTCTCTTCTATGCTAATAAGTATATCTTCGGCCAATGATGACCGCCAGTCGTTTATAATCTTTGTACTCTCTTTTTGATAATTTTCCTCCCAAACGATTTCGCCTTCGGTATCTTCTGATTCAGCGTCAACTACGTGAGGATAATGATTTGATTGGAAATAATCTCATCTGCTTTTTCAAAGTTATACTCTATACTCTTGTTTTTAGGGGTAATTTGTAATTTTGCAACAATAGCTTTTTGACACGATAAACAATTAAGAAATTTGAACAATATGAAGATGGGCCATTTTATCCCAAACTAGTTCCAATCGCGTTTATCTTAAATAACAATATCATTTGTCTCTAGATACGTCTTTTCTGTCCACTATCACGTGCTCACATGTAAGCATAATTGAAACAATGTGTTAGTATGCCACTATTCTATTTACACATTATTATCGTTGACAACGTTGGGCCATTATATACCTCTTTCCAAGTAACGTGCCCTCAGTTAACCAGTATATTAGAAAATAAATCAAAAATGCAATGACGAATAGCATACGTGATCTTTATTCAGAATTTCAATCGTAAAAGGTTACCTACATGTTAGTTGTAGCTGTGTAACGCTTGTCCATTCTCTGTGGAGTTTGCATAGACAGGAAAGAGAAGAAATCTCTGTGAAAAATGTCGTTATGTCGAATACATCCTTAATGGACAAGGGGCTGTTAAGAACTGTAATGTGCAAAAATATTGTAAGTCGACACTAAAGAGTATCTCATAGGTTTCCCTAAGCCTTGAGTTCATATTTTCATGATCTAAGACCAGTTTGCATAAACTTGAAACACGTCTTGAAACTCAAGATTTTCAAATTAGAACCGGTTGGGATCACCGTTTAAATAAAGTCGTTTGAACATATCAATCAGATAATCATTATACTAACAGGATTGTCTGCATCAACCATATCTTACCTTCCTGCAGGAAACGTCCATAAATTGTGATTTTACTAGAATTCAATCCAGAGAGCGAAACATACACAATGTTGTCTACTCGACTTGCGTTCAAGACATCTGACTTTAATAGCAGAAATTTCCCGGGCCTTTGTATATATGGCCTGGCTCAGTGGGTTTTGTAAATAGATGAATGGTATTTAAATTGTCGACTCGATATTGGAGTTAACTCGATTCAATGACCAAGGACAAGTGTTGCACTGTCTTTTAACCCTAGGTACAATACCAACTGTAAGTAGGTCAACACTTGGACAGCGGATGTATCACACGGTTGCACACAGTGAGAATACATTGACACGGCTTATTTATAATGGAGTCAGGTCTGGGCAGCCATTTTAGTCAGAAATTTGACTGTATATTAATGAGCACAGTCACCTAACAAGATAAGTACGTCTGTATAGTATTAAGCTTAAAACTTAGACGACGAAACATAGAAAGTTGAAGATATTTGCGAGGCTTCACTTAAGTCTATGTACTTATATGATTGCATTTAGTGGTAAATATGGAGGTTTCAGTCGGATTCGAGCTCACAACGCACGGCACCCAGTCGCCTTGCGTAGAAGCCATAGACAAAACCACTGGGCCAAAATCAAAAACCTAAAAAAACATTGGTTCAATAACCAAACTAATGACGATTATCGCCTGTTGTTTTTTCGGCAATAATACACTATCCCTCCTTTTTCAGTGACTTACGCAGTGACTGAAATCAAACTGATTTTTCTTTTTACATCCAATGTCGACATAGAATACGTGTTTCAGGGAACCATGGACATAACATTGCTCCATGGGCAAACGGAATCTTAATTCGAAGACAGCATCGAGTTGGAAATAATTTCAACGCAATCACTTTACCCTACCCCTTTTCATGAGCAGCGCAGCCAGCGGTAGAAATTGAGCAGGGACCAGCCAACTTACAGGGGACCAGACAACGCTTTTCAGGTCCCCTGACCCATTTCTACCACTTGCTGCGCAGCTAACGAAAATAGGGTCACGTATTGGCTAATGTTTCAGTCAGAATCTTGACTACATATTAATGAGCACAGTCAACTGACAAGATTATATAATCCGTACATCTGTACAGTGGCAAGCTCGGAAATTAAGTGACAAAACATCAAACGTTGAAGCTATTTGCACGGCTTCACTTTTAAGTCTCCGACTATGTTCTTCTATGATGGTATTCATTGGTGAAATGACGATTACCGGCTACAATTTTTCTCAGACGTGACCTGGTGACCATTGAAAGACTATCTATCCTACCTTGGCATGTATGGCAATGACTCAAAAATAAACGATTTTCCATTACCAATTCAACGTCGACATATGACGTTCGTGAAGCTAAGGAGAAAAAATAATCCATGGGCATACGCAATCTAAAGTCGAAGGTAGCTCTAAATGGGAAATAAATACAACGCAATCACTTCACTTGTACTATTGACCAATGATAGCCATGGTTACAATAGCCTATGCCTGACCCTATTTTCGTTAGCAGCGCCAGACAACGTACAGGGGATCAGACAACGCCTGATATCTCTGCCCTTAAAGTTCAACTTTTGCCTCCTTTCGTTTAACGAGAGAACTATCGTTATGAAAATTGTGATTAATGTAGCTGGCTTTCAAATATGATTACCACAATTGAGTGTTTAAGGTTCTACGTAGGTACAGATAAAAAACACTTGTTATTTTAAAAGAAGTAAAAAGTCACTTGAACCTTTCACAACACGTAATGTGCACAGGAACTAATTCATTGTATTCAAATGAACGTCTTTGAACCTCTTCCTACATGAATTGTGCATAACAACTAATTCATTGTATTTGATTAAACGAAATCTCGAAATCGAAAAGAAGGTAGAATCATTATGCCTATTTCATTTCGTCCGTGTTGCTTTAACACAACACACATTGCCACAAGACTAGTTTCATTGAATGTTAAATGTATGCGAGAGAGAGAGAGAGAGAGAGAGAGAGAGAGAGAGAGAGAGAGAGAGAGAGAGTTGGCATGTTCAATGGAAACCCCTCTCATGTAAAACGTATTCAGTGCAGCAAGCGTCAACGAATGGAGCATAATGATCTGTCGAAAAATCTATTAGAGGGAGAGAGGGGTTCAGACAGACACGCAAACAGAAAGCAGACCCTGTAATCGGTTACATTTGTATAGATCGCATATAGGGTACGAGAACATTGCTTTCTGTTTGTTACAAATGGTAAAAAATCGCGAGGTTTTTTCACAAGCACAGTACTACGTCCCAAAGACATTCCACTTGCATTGTTGCCAACGCTATATTGTTTTCCGAATGCAATGGGAAAAGTGCGTGACAAAATTTTACTGTCTAAGTTTACTTGTCCGGGTGGTATATCTGATCTTTGAAAACTAAAAAGGACCCTTCTGGCGACAGAGTGGTTTCGGCTTCTTACTGAAAATTGTGTCAGAGCTTACGTTGTCTGTGGGGGGATATTTAGGGCAAGTGACAAACATTGCTGACGGGCATCTTCTCTGTTTAATAATGTACTTCACATGTTGTTATTTGAAAACTTAAATAGAACGACGCTCCTTTTACGAAATATTATTGTAAAGAGGCAATTGTTAATTTAAGATTAGGCAAAAGTAATTAAATTCTTTGTTTTGCGTCCACTCAAAATGGGAAAAGGTACGCGTCTAAGCGGCTGAAAAACACACAAGGAAATTAACAAAATGTAATTGATTGCAGCAAATAAAAATCTGTAACAAAATTTTAGTTCAGAAAAGCTAGGCGGTTATGTCCTAAATTTTCCTATACAAATATACTGTGTGTGTTTTTCATGAAAACCTTAAAATCATAAGCGGGTGGGGACGCAAAACAAAGAATTTAATTACTTTGGCCTTAGTAATAAATATGGATGTCTTGGTACACGGCGCTTACTCAAGCAGGTACTATCGATAACACACACTTTTTCTGTTCAAATCTAGAGAAACAGTTGGCGTTATCCAAGTTTCTACGAAAGAGTGTGGGACCACAAAACTCTCATGGACACCATTCTGTCACTTTTTGTCGTCCTCGAGCAAATCAATTTAGTTTCTACCGAAAAATAATACCAACTTTCGTTTGATTTCTGGACTTTGCCGTCGCATACGCAATCTGCTGAAAACTATCCTAGCAGTCGCTGTGATGTTCCAAGTTAGATCATGACTTTTGATTCATAAGGAAAATGTTTGCGATAAGTCACATGAAAAATGGGCTAGCTGACGTGATTCGAGGTCGACGAGATTTTTTACCCCGTGAACTTGTAACTTGATGCAATTAGCAGTTTCCTTCCATTGGGTCTCATATTTATTAACTTGGTGCAAAAGTGTCAAACAGCAAAAAGGAGGGTCAGTGTAAGGCAGAAATGCTTTATTGTCACCTGAAAAGTAATGACTGTTCGTAGATGTGACATTATACCCTATAATTTGACGATTGGCAGGTACGACGCTCATTTCTCTAAGATCTATTATCAGAGACAATGATATTTTAAAACGTTTAATAAGTAGGGCATGATAAGTAGATATTTTGTGTTATTCCTTCAGGTACTTGCAAAAGGTCACACTCGTTATGTGGTTGATGTCATGAGAAACTCTTGTGGGTTTGGACTTCTTTAAGTGATAACAAAAAATCTGAAAGTGTCTATTTTGTGTGCAGGAACCTAAAATTAGAGTCCTTACTTTTCAACATTTTTACTTTTGTCTTATTGTATATTGAGATTTGAAAAATTAATTCACAGCAGATAACTTGACATAAATGGTTTTATATATTGATTTTAAGCGATTTTCGTAAAAACTGACATTACATTCTACATTTGTAAAATCAGTCATGGCGACCCCATCTTTTTTTTAATATTTGATAAATATTCTAATATGCCAGAATTCAAAAATTCCTGCTAAATGTTAAGTCTCCTAGTCTTCAATTTGTTGCTCTCTGGCCTGATTTTGTGTACAAGTATGTTTCAATGTACATAACAGAGACAGAGCTATCTCTGTCTCTTCGGGTATGAAGTGGCAGCGACACTGCTTGGAGGCAGTAGCATGGCAATAGCTGTATTATTTTTGATGATTTTGAAAATGTTTATGTTCAGTTTATACAGCTGCGTTCTTATTCTATTCCCGAAAGTATGTTGAGCGGTCTGAGAATTAAGCATGCTGTGTTCTTGTTCTATTCCCGAAAGTAAGTTGAGCGGTCCAGAATTCAGCATGCCAACACATATGTGGTAAGATCAAATTGGTGAGGCCTTTGAAGAGAGGGTGTAAAGCGAAAACATATATCTATGAAGCAGATGCTCAGGCTGTGTCAAAAATTTATATTTTTAGTATCCTTTAATTTCTGTATTTATAAATTTATTTACACATTAATTTAGATATTATTTACTTCTAAAATTCAAGTTGAGGTCGCTTTGATACACCATTCTGTACAACATTGACTGCAGGTGTTGTTTCTCCTTAGAGAGACCATTTTGAAACTACAAAGAGTTAAAGCGACCAAAAATTAGGCCACAAATGTGTGACCCCTTACTGCCAACGTGCAAAGCTTAAGAAGTACCAGGAGACTCGCGACGGGTAAAATAAGTGATTTGCATTTTGATTACGTGCTATAATCTCCAAACACCGTACATAACTAGCGTTTTTCAGACCTCAGCGTTATGTTACGGTGGCGTCAGAAATGTTGACATGATAAATGAATGAAAAACATAACTGAGGCATATGCGTATTTTTATGATGTATTTTTCACACAACGGTGACGCCTGCCAGTTAACAGAGTTAGCTCAGCCGACAATGCACATCAATGTACTGTCCTGAATAAAATTCCCCAGGGCTATGTCATTGTTCGTATTTCAACACACCCCTGTTCAATTATAAAGAAAAGGCCAAACACAAAGTACTTTGTCAGGTCAAGGTGGTGCCTTCCCTTTTTAATATTTATAAGTGCTCTGTTACAGAACCATCAGTACTAGACACGTTTGACTCGATGACACTCTGCTCTTGAAAGGGATTTTTTATGGTATGATTTACTTTTGTTCTATATCTGTCATGGTGTTGACGGTCGTTTGAAGATTGTTTTGTATACTCGCAATTACATTCCAGCTGAGGGAAAGCAGAAAGTCAACTCAAACTTGTTAAAATGACAATTTGAAATTTGTTTCATCAATAATATGTTTATTACACGATTCCAAAATCAATATGATTTGGTTTAAATGCATTCTTTTACTATGACAAGGCTGAATTGCTCTATAGAATTTAATAGAAATTATTTAAATTATGTGAACTTTAAACCTCTGTTGTTTAAGTTTGTTCTTTTACCTCCTCGCCAATGTCTTCCTCATTTTATTCCCATTCAATGTCAATTGCTTCAGGAGACGATGATATTGTCAATCAAAATATTCGGTTGTCTCAAATACACATTCACTTCCTATTAACATGTGCCTGCGTCAAAGCCTAGTCAATTTTTACATTTGAATCAAAAGGACCGGCTTCAATATGACAATACCATGTCATATCACATTTAAGTACCGTTTAATTTCCAAGAATTGCCTTCCAAACAAAATCACAGAAGAAAAGCTAAGTTTACATTTTTGAGTCCCTGTCACCTGTTCCCTTCTCTTCAGACTTATTCAAATGGACGTTTGTTATGCTGGTGTCAGATCGGTCAAATTAGTTAATTAAATCGCAAACAATAAATTGCCTTCAAATCTACGTCGACTTTGGATGACCACAAACAAGAGGCTTCGTTCGAGACAATGTTTACCCGTCATATTTTAATTATTTTTATATTCGTCGCTCATTTAAGTATTTGACTCTGAACAACGCATCTATTTTCGGCAGTGTTGGACTTAGAGCACCAGAAAAGGGCAAGAAGAACTAAAAAAGTGTCAAATTGACCAAAAAGAGGGTTATGAATGTATGGCCCCTCACTGCCAAAGTTCTAAACTTTAGTAGCAACAGGAGACTCGCGGCGGATAAAAGTAAGTGATTGACATTTGTATTTCATTCTACAACCTTCACAGACCGTATATAACTGGCCTTTTCTATTCTTATTGTAAATAGACGTTTGCCAGCATTAGGGTTTAGACGACAAAAGGGTCATTAAAGGGTGCTTTATGTGCTTGTTGCTATGTAAAGAGATAGCAAGGTCAATAGTGGGCAATTGTCTTTATCTTTGAAAGGAGACCAGGATAATAGGACGTCACGCTTCCCTTCATTTGCACTGATGAGTAATAACATGTGCAGTAATCTTATCCGTACAGACTGTGCCCGGACTGCAGTGTTGAAAATAGCTCTGAAAGTGTATAATTATACACCTTTCATTTATCACATCTGAACTTGAGTCACATTTAGCGCGGGACATTTATACACATTTTGGAATTTCCATTTACATGGCTTGATTTAAGTAGGAAGGATCTGTGTCATTTGACTCACCTTGTCAGTATCCACCATATTTCCCAACAATATGCATACTGGATCACAAACTAGCCCCGTTTAAAAATATACACGATGTTCACTAGTTCATCAGATAATGATTGATAATAGCAAAGTCGGGTAGCAAAAGTTTTATCGAAGCCATAATCTCAGCATGAAAGCGAAGTATATGTTGTGGAGACCCAATAAACAGTTCCCTGTCTTTCAGCCCTTCAGACCTTAGGGTTATGTTAGGGTGGCGTCAGAAATGTTGACGTGATAAATGAATGAAAAACACAAGCGGCAAAGCCGCGAACTGCGAGTGAGCGCAGGTTATGTTAGTGTGGTTCCCTTACCCATTTCTCCGGTAGAGGGCGTGGGGAAATATAGGGTCAGCTACCGGCAGGCGGCAGAAGTTGCAACTGAAAAATAACCTGAGGGCAGCGCTGCCCCAAGGGCTTCTCAGAGTGGAGGAAACATGTGCACAACATTTAATGACGTCACTGATGAACTGTATATCTACCCTGAGGGCAGCTCAGATATATTGCTGCCCTCAGGCAGATTGGCAGAAAGGATAGGAAATGTATGTCTGCCCTGAGGACAGCTCAGATATGTTGCTGCCCTCAGGCAGATTGGTAGATGGGATAGGAAATGTATGTCTGCCCTGAGGGCAGCTCAGATATTGCTGCCCTCAGGGCAGATTAATAGATATACAATCATGCAATGGTGTGTGAGCATAGCAAATGTGTGTCTGCCCTGAGGGCAGCTCAGATATATTGCTGCCCTCCCGGATGTTCACTAGTTCATCAGATTTTGATTGATAATAGCAAAGTCGGGTAGCAAAAGTTTTATCGAAGCCATAATCTCAGCATGAAAGCGAAGTATATGTTGTGGAGACCCAATAAACAGTTCCCTGTCTTTCAGACCTTCAGACCCCAGGGTTATGTTTGGGTGGCGTCAGAAATGTTGACATGATAAATGAATGAAAAACACAAGCGGCAAAGCCGCGAGCTGCGAGTGAGCGCAGGTTATGTTAGTCTGGTTCCCTTACCCATTTCTCCGGTAGAGGGCGTGAGGAAATATAGGGTCAGCTACCGGCAGGCGCAGAAGTTGCAACTGAAAAATGACCTGAGGGCAGTGCTGCCCCAAGGGCTTCTCAGAGTGGAGGAAACATGTGCACAACATTTAATGACGTCACTGATGAACTGTATATCTACCCTGAGGGCAGCTCAGATATATTGCTGCCCTCAGGGCAGATTGGCAGAAAGGATAGGAAATGTATGTCTGCCCTGAGGACAGCTCAGATATGTTGCTGCCCTCAGGGCAGATTGGTAGATGGGATAGGAAATGTATGTCTGCCCTGAGGGCAGCTCAGATATTGCTGCCCTCAGGGCAGATTAATAGATATACAATCATGCAATGGTGTGTGAGCATAGCAAATGTGTGTCTGCCCTGAGGGCAGCTCAGATATATTGCTGCCTCCCGATGTTCACTAGTTCATCAGATTTTGATTGATAATAGCAAAGTAGGGTAGCAAAAGTTTTATCGAAGCCATAATCTCAGCATGAAAGCGAAGTATATGTTGTGGAGACCCAATAAACAGTTCCCTGTCTTTCAGACCTTCAGACCCCAGGGTTATGTTAGGGTGGCGTCAGAAATGTTGACGTGATAAATGAATGAAAAACACAAGCGGCAAAGCCGCGAACTGCGAGTGAGCGCAGGTTATGTTAGTGTGGTTCCCTTACCCATTTCCCCGGTAGAGGGCGTGGGGAAATATAGGGTCAGGTACCGGCAGGCGGCAGAAGTTGCAACTGAAAAATGACCTGAGGGCAGCGCTGCCCCAAGGGCTTCTCAGAGTGGAGGAAACATGTGCACAACATTTAATGACGTCACTGATGAACTGTATATCTACCCTGAGGGCAGCTCAGATATATTGCTGCCCTCAGGGCAGATTGGCAGAAAGGATAGGAAATGTATGTCTGCCCTGAGGACAGCTCAGATATGTTGCTGCCCTCAGGGCAGATTGGTAGAGATGGGATAGGAAATGTATGTCTGCCCTGAGGACAGCTCAGATATTGCTGCCCTCAGGGCAGATTAATAGATATACAATCATGCAATGGTGTGTGAGCATAGCAAATGTGTGTCTGCCCTGAGGGCAGCTCAGATATATTGCTGCCCTCCCTGATGTTCACTAGTTCATCAGATTTTGATTGATAATAGCAAAGTCGGGTAGCAAAAGTTTTATCGAAGCCATAATCTCAGCATGAAAGCGAAGTATATGTTGTGGAGACCCAATAAACAGTTCCCTGTCTTTCAGCCCTTCAGACCTTAGGGTTATGTTAGGGTGGCGTCAGAAATGTTGACGTGATAAATGAATGAAAAACACAAGCGGCAAAGCCGCGAACTGCGAGTGAGCGCAGGTTATGTTAGTGTGGTTCCCTTACCCATTTCCCCGGTAGAGGGCGTGGGGAAATATAGGGTCAGGTACCGGCAGGCGGCAGAAGTTGCAACTGAAAAATGACCTGAGGGCAGCGCTGCCCCAAGGCTTCTCAGAGTGGAGGAAACATGTGCACAACATTTAATGACGTCACTGATGAACTGTATATCTACCCTGAGGGCAGCTCAGATATATTGCTGCCCTCAGGGCAGATTGGCAGAAAGGATAGGAAATGTATGTCTGCCCTGAGGACAGCTCAGATATGTTGCTGCCCTCAGGGCAGATTGGTAGATGGGATAGGAAATGTATGTCTGCCCTGAGGACAGCTCAGATATTGCTGCCCTCAGGGCAGATTAATAGATATACAATCATGCAATGGTGTGTGAGCATAGCAAATGTGTGTCTGCCCTGAGGGCAGCTCAGATATATTGCTGCCCTCGGGGCAGATTGGTAGATAGTATAGGAAATGTATGTCTGCCCTCAGGGCAGATTGATAGATATACAATTATGCAATGATGTGTGAGCATAGGAAATGTATGTCTGCCCTGAGGGCAGCTCAGACATATTGCTGCCCTCAGGGCAGACATATTTATATATATCATATACATAGTGTAATCTACCAATCTGGACTTAGGGCAGCAATAAGTTTTGCATAGTGTATATCTACCTATCTGCCCTGAGGGCAGCAATATATTAGAGCTGCCCTTAGGGCAGACATACATTTCCTATCCTTAAAGTATTACATAGTGAATATCTACCGATCTGCCCTAAGGGCAGCAATTTATAGAGCTGCCCTTAGGGCAGACATACATTTCCTATCCTATCTGCCAATCTGCCCTGAGGGCAGCAATATCTGAGCTGCCCTCAGGGCAGACATACAGTTCCTCAGTGACGTCATTGGATGTTGTGCACATGTCTACTCCGCTCTGAACTGCCCTAAGGTCATTTTTCAGTTGCAACTTCTGCCGCCTGCTGTGTTACTGGCTATCGAACAAGATTCAAAATGGCGGACGCGAAATGGTCCCCTCGCACAGAGAGAGAAATGCGAACTTTGCACAAGTCTAAAAACGCAGCTTAGCACATTGTGTATCTAAACAAGATGAGCGTGCTCGAAAACTAGGATCGATCACGATTTTAAATTAAAAATTGGCTGTTTTTGGAAAAGAAACTGCGCGTTAAAATCAGCAGTTTTGTCTATTGTGCACCGTGGGAGGCTTATCGTGTGCGCGGCTCATGTGAAAGACCAGGCAAGATTCACCCTCAATCATAAGTATCCGCTGACTTCCGAGCTCAGACATTATCTCCGTTCTGTGACGGAGCAGGTCGTACAATTTTCATAGTTCATTGCGCATGCTAAGTAGACATTGCCAATATAATCTACAAGATTTTTTCGCTTTACCTTGTAAAAGAACCTTGTTTTACGGGTACCAGTCAACTCGCACTTTTTCCAACCCGCCCAGAACCAATTCGCCCGATTCCAACTCGCCCGATACCAACTCGCCCGATTCCAACTCGCCCGATACCAACTCGCCCGATATTATTTTGCAATTTTATGAGTACCTGGTACGCTAGGTCTGCATGGCAGGGCTGTGTGTTTACCGGCGTTATACGGAGGCCGTATAACCAGCTGTATAACGCCGGTAAACACACAGCCCTGCCATGCAGAGCTACTGGTACGCTTGCTGCGAATCGGTAGCCTTTGCTACTCGGGTAGCTTGGTCATTGGAGTGGGAGATTATATCAAAGAGTGGCAAGGCTCGTTTTCGCAGCAACTGGTACACATAAAACGTTTTATTTCTAACAACAAATATTTCTAACATAGAGAACCACAGGTGCGGCTTGAAATATGTGCCAACACGGAAAACTTTTTATTTGCGAATTTCACGTTTTGCAAATCTCTTGAAAGAATAAATTTCGTTCGGCTTCTTTACGTATAGGGATAGTTACTGCGTACTGGCTCACTTCTTTAGGAACAGCAGGACCGTCTTTCACGAGTTACTGGCCTGGCATGACATGAAAATAGCTGGCCTCGGGCCATCGGGTTAGCGTACATGGAATCTACAACACCCTATCTCAAAACAACGGCGAGTTGGTATCGGGCGAGTTTGAATCGGGCGAGTTGGTTCTGGGCGGGTTGGAAAAAGTGCGAGTTGACTGTAATTCTGTTTTACTTTACCAACCCTTGGAAGCTGAGGAAAACCCTGTCGCCAATAGAAAACTTTCCCCTGAAAGGAATTTATTTAATTTCCTACAACCAAATACCTAATCAGTGATATTTTAAAAGTTGTACGTTACGGTCAAAAGCAGAGAGGAAATTCTTCCGTACTGATTTCCTGCATTATATTATTATTATTATTATTATTATTATTATTATTATTATTATATTTGTGGTTTCCAAAGCTTACATAAAACGAAAAAGACTAACATTTTAAAAGTTTTAATATTTTATTAAAGCTCGGCAGAGAGACACTTTATGAAGTTCACAAGCTTAATTTTCAATTTTGATAAGGGGGTCAAAATTATCTCAATGGCAATTAAGCAAATATTTACAACGAAAACATCACGAGATTTCTAAAAGTTAACAGTATTTGCGAATAGAGGTCACTTTCGCAATTTCCAAAGTTATTTTGTGAACACTTGTCAAGTAAAGAAGTGTTCGAAGATTAAAGAAAACTCCTCCACGGCTTTCATTTCATTCTCTCCATTGTTCAACATACATTGTGATGCAAATAGATACCAACTTTTCGATGCTGCTCGTCGAATTATGAGATAAAAAAGTTGACACAAGAATACCTTGACGATACTGAAAAGATTACAGTAGCGTGTAGTTGTGACACGAAAATAGTTTGCAGCAATCTGTACTATCTGACCGCACCAGCTATGCGTGTAACAAAATTATTTAATTATCTCAGAACTGAGTAATCTGCACTATAGCGTTAAACTCCTATTTTGTTAAGAAACGACGAAACCATCTCAATTCCAAGCATTCTTCAATATGCTCACGGCTATCTATTGTCTTCAGTTTCACTTTGCTGCAATCTGCATAGCTGTGATATCGCAGCGGTACTTGTGGCGTGTATCGAACGCGCTCGGGTCATTGAGGTCATCGCCACTGTGGCGATGACCTCAATGACCCAAGCGCGTTCGATACACGCCATACCGCTGCGATATCACAGCTATACAATCTGCAATATCCGACAATCTATGACTCGGCTCCGAGTAACCTTCACTAACGTTAAAACTCCGTCTAGGCTAAAAAATTACCAATCCGTCTCAGTCTGCAGTCCTCCAATACACTCAGGACTCTATGAAAGTCCACACATAAGAAAAGTCAATCACTTTGCAGCTATCTGCAAAGGTACAAAAATTATTAGTCTCAGCTCGGAGCAAACTGCACTGACGTTAAACTCCGTCAAGGATGAGAAATTACTGATCTATCTCAGGCCGTAGCATTCTCCAATACACTCAGGACTCTGGGATCAAAGTCCACAGTATGAAAAGTCAATCACTTTGCAGCCATCTGCAATATCTGACAAGCTTTGTATAGTACAAAATAAAATAATGTCTCAGCTCAGAGCAAACTGCACCAAGGTTAAAACTCCGACAATGAAACAAATTTCAAATCGCAGTCTGTTGCATCTACAATAAACTCAAAACTGTATCTACAGTCCATACATACGAAAAGTCAATAGTTTGAAGCCATCTGCAATATCTGACACGCTATGTATAGTACAGAAATTATAAAATGTCTCAGCTCGGAGCAAACCGCACCAAGGTAACAATCCTGACCATGTAAAGAAATTTCAAATCTATGTCAGTCCGTTGCATCAACAATAAACTCAGAACTCTATCAGTGACGTCTGGCGGTTCGCCTGCAATGAGTCGAGAGCCTGTGGGCAAAACCACTGGTTGCAACGCGGTTACTCCACCGAAAACAATCGTTTTTTTTCACCCAAAATTGTGATCGATCTCCTATTTTGAGCACGCTCAACTTGTCTAGATGCACGATGAGCTAAGCTGTGCTTTTGAACTTACACAAAGCCCACTTTCATCTCTCTATGCATGGATGGGACCATATCCGTATCAGATGCGCCATATAGTAAATCTCGGTCTTTCACGATAAGCCTCCCACGGTGCACAATAGACAAAACTGCTGATTTTAACGCGCAGTTCTTTTCCAAAAACAGCCAATTTTTATTTAAAATCGTGATCGATCCTAGTTTTCGAGCACGCTCATCTTGTTTAGATACACAATGTGCTAAGCTGCGTTTTTAGACTTGTGCAAAGTTCGCATTTCTCTCTCTGTGCGAGGGGACCATTTCGCGTCCGCCATTTTGAATCTTGTTCGATAGCCAGTAACACTGCCCTGCTCCGCAGAGCTAGCTTTAGAATGGGATGTTGAATTGTGAAATAGGATTTGGAAGTGCATGATGTGTTGTCAAATGAAATTGGCAAGAGCATGTTGAGTTGTAAAATAGGATTTGGAAGTGCATGATGTGTTGTCAAATGAAATTGGCAAGAGCATGTTGAGTTGTAAAATAGGATTTGGAAGTGCATGATGTGTTGTCAAATGAAATTGGCAAGAGCATGTTGAGTTGTAAAATAGGATTTGGAAGTGCATGATGTGTTGTCAAATGAAATTGGCAAGAGCATGTTGAGTTGTAAAATAGGATTTGGAAGTGCATGATGTGTTGTCAAATGAAATTGGCAAGAGCATGTTGAGTTGTAAAATAGGATTTGGAAGTGCATGATGTGTTGTCAAATGAAATTGGCAAGAGCATGTTGAGTTGTAAAATAGGATTTGGAATGGCATGTTGTGTTGTGAAATAGCATGTTGAATTGTAAAATAGAATTCGGAATGGCATGTTGTGTTGTAAAATCAAAGTAGTAATTTTGGCATGGATTGGACACCATAGTATAACACTAGTACGCTTATTCATTGTGGGTTGTGTTGAATGATGGGCGGGTCAGATACTTATTTCAAAATCTCTTTGCACTTTACTTACGGTTGTCTCCAACCGCCAGAGTCTTAAGTCTACAGAGTTTTACTCAACGTCGAACCAATTAAGGGATAAGAAAGGTGAACCCTCCGTAATAATCCCACAAAAGTGTCGTTGCAAGCACCCATTTACCGTAGCGAATTTACTGTCAAACGGATTTTAAGGAAACTTGTGAACCTGCGCGGCGTCAGACGACACGAATATGCGAGTTGAATGTCTGATCGTTCCGGCTAAGAAGGTTCCTTAGGGATACCGTCACCATCGAATTCCCAACAGAAAGCTGAACTGTCTGTGTCTATTAGGCTTGGAAAAGGCAAAAAAGTAAAGCACGGAGCCTCAAAGTTGCAAAAAATGGCCTAATATTAAAGTACATCGTATTTCAGTTGCTACCCGGGAGACTTAACTGCACAACTTAAAAAAATCGCCTTTGTTTACCCATGTTTATGTCCCTGAAGTGGTTCAAACCACCAACAGGGGTAAGGATTATCGGTAATACCCGAAAACACCCTCAGGTTTTTTTCTATTCTATCGAGAAACGATAATTATCTCGTGTATCGACAGCGAACCTATTGAGGGAGGACGCCTGCCGGCAGTATGAAAGTCGATATTTAATAAGCCCAAAAAGATCTGCCATAAATACATACTGGATTAAGAACGATTTCAGACACTTGTATTTGGGAACATAACAAACTCTTTGAAAATATCGAAGAAGGTAACTTAAGAGGCTTACTGTGATTCGATTGGGAAATGTAGTCATCATGATAAAAGCGTGTAATGCAGAGGTGGATTTTCGATGGCATTTAAAGTTGACGAATATTCATTGATGCATGATAAGTACCCATGAGTTAGAGTAAGTATTCTTACTTCAAGGTCTACGGGCAAGTGGTATTTTTTTGATATATTGTCAAGAATCATGCTATTACATCGTGTTCTTGCTACAGTGAGGTCGCGAAGAACGAGAGAACGCGTGACCTTAGCCATGTTATATGTTCATGGAAGCTACAGTTTACTCACAGACCCGGTCACGGTCGCGTGGTTCGGCCACTGATAATAGAAATGAAAGCCTCAGTCTGAAATATTGATCACGTGACTTCGATTGACATATCTCCTTCTCAGCCAATATACATAGTAGGTATGTGTAATGGACCATAATGAAATATTAGTATCAGTTTACTTGTATTCATTGAAAGCGTTGTGGATCAACAAAGCGTTATCTGGTGATATACATATCTCGATATAATATCTAACATCTCTTTATAGCAGGTGCCTAATTCTTCACATTCTGAACGCGTCATAACATTTGTAGACTTGCAACATTCAAGATGTCAATATAACAATTCTATTGTCTTCCTATATTGCAAGGAGCCGACACAAACATATGACGAAAAATATGATTTTGATCGCAAGCGCAATCTACTTCATTTAATAATTTTCTTTTGGCCAATTTTCAACTCGTGTGATAGTTAACGGAACAGTAAATATTGGTAAATGTTGCTTTGACAAAATCACAATATCATTATGAAGACTAGGGAATTTCAATAATTGCAAACAATGTCATGGCAATTAGAAATCATAATCGGAATTCTAACGTATGTATTTGAAGTGTATCATTATTCGCAAATTCTTCTCTGCTGTCGTCCTCGCTGACAATCTCTGCTGTCGATGTGACGTTGATGATTTAAACTCATTTCATATATTGTTATCGTACTTGTTAACGGCGTGCATGTCGAACTAAGAATCTATGTATGAAACCTGACCGCTTCACGTAATACGAAACCTAGTTCTATCATTAGTATTATATAAATTGAACATGTCAGCCTGTTTCGACTTCAGCATGATTTGATCTTTCTTTCTGTCTTCAGTTACGGTGTCTTTCCATCGATCCTGCCTACCATCGTCTTCCTGTCCTAATGGTTATTGAATTGTAGACTGAATTCTCCATCAAAATGGAAAGGTCACATTCAGTTGTTTAATTCACTTTAGCAATTAAAGCTTGCGATAGCTGATCCTCTGTACGACGTGTATAAATACAAATTGAATCAGGGATTGACAGGACGCGAATTAAGTCGGCCGATTGACGTGACTGTTGACAAACGAGTGCCGACTTACGTGATCTTGTTTTTTTCTGATCGTTTGGCTTCCCGTCTGTAGTTGAGCGTGCCGAGTATCTACTGTACAGGGTGGTTATTGATGCTAGGCCCACAGGTCTGTCGAGAGTTTCAAGATTTTGCTCGCCGAACCTAATGTGGTTGCTACAATAATCATCTAATCTCTGATGATGTCACGAGAAGCCCAGCCTATTTGATCCAATAATTCTCTATTAATGAAGACATCATAAGAGGGACTATACCTATAATTCACCTCGTGGGGAAACCTTCCAGACTCGTCTTTCAATGCAATTTCCAGCGTTTCGGATTATCGAGTTAGTTTCCTAAGTTGTTTTTGACCGACAAAATGCTCACAAAAACGTGTTTTAGGATTTTCGTGATGTCAAACCCCTGACAATTTGTAAATAGAAAAATAGAACGTTAGTTTCTTTCTATTACTTCGTCTGCAATTACCCTAGGTGTTATCGCTGAACTCAAAAGTGTAATGAACTTACACAGATCTTGAATGAATACAAGGCAATGCAAAAGTCTACCCATCCTCTTGATGCAACGTTTCAACAATTGCTTAGTCCTACAAAGGCGCTAACAGAAGTCTGATCATATGGATGGTACTGTGTCTCTTATGATAATGCACATTTCCCTCCGGCATTGCAGATTGCATGTGTGCGCATATCGGTTTATATCGTTTTGGCAAATGGTCCAATATACCTACTTATGTAAGGATAAGCCTGACCTGCAAGTAGCACATTTGCTGTGCAGTCTGAAGCCGAAGATATATTTGCAACAATATAGATACACAATCGAAAGATTAACATATTGAGGTATTGACTGTTAGATCTTTAAGGGGAGGAGGTCGGGATACCATCAGGCACGTTTTTCGCATTTCAAAAACTCACCAATTATTCTTTTCGGACTATCTGCATAGCAGTATACTATTTTCGTATACATTCACTATATGTGAATATTTTCATCAATTTCTTTCAAATTTTACCACCCCTCTGAAGAATTAATGGTCGAATTAATGGTCAATCCGTCGGCGGAGACGTGTGATCGGCCTTTAACACTTCGTACACAGTTTTAAAAGAGAACTTCTTTATATGAACATGTATTAGGACATAGGAATATTTTTTCAACCTATCATACAATGAGTTTTAAAACCTTAAATAAATATAGTAGAAATCATCACCCATAACTGGCGATAGGTGTGATGGCAAGATGACCAGTTTTCGGGAGTAGTTATTAATCTTTAGACTTGACCATTTCATCTGAATATCATATCATATCATATCATATCATATCATATCATATCATATCATATCATATCATATCATATCATATCATATCATATCATATCATATCATATCATATCATATCATATCATATCATATCATATCATATCATATCTCATATTATATCATATCATATTATATCATATCATATCATATCATGTACTGTCCTGTCATATTTTGAAATGGTATCATGTGTCATGTAACGCCATAATTATCATGTCAAATGATCTTATAAAAATTATGTAACATTTCATTGTATGCTTCATATCACATTTCTTTTAGTGCGTTCCTGTATGAAGCCTACCATTTTAGTGTCCAGAATGTATCTTTTATCGTTTTGCGTTCTGTTCATCATGCAATCACTTCTTCCTGCAACACTTATTCAGCTGCTCGTTTCTCACAGCGTTGCCTGTCATCGCGTTTACATCATAGAATGCAAGTCCCATACGTCAAATCTAGTAGTACCGAGCAATCATTACAAGGAGGAAATTAACGAACCTCGAATAGGGTGCATGGTGAATTTTAGATTAATCAATATTGTAACAATCTGACTCCTGAAGAATGAGACAGTATTTTGTATTCTGTCTCTGAAATAGGAAAATAGTCGAGCGAACAAGAAAGCAGTGCTGCAACCTGAAGTTTCTACGCTTACGTTGTTAAATACAATTACAACCTAATAGTCGATTTGCAATCAGACGACCTTATTGCTCCTGCGCAGGACCTACAATTTTAAGAGGACACTTTTTATTGCCCACCCGGTTTAAGGAATCAGAAAAAGAGTTCAGAAAGGGACACTGGCGTATAATCAGTATCGTTTTCTATCACCCGATGGAAATTACCTTTTGAGGTGACTGATATACCTCCTATTCCCGCCGTCACAACCGGCTTAGCTAGAACACCGAAAAATGAATCGTGTTAAAAAATTCATCTTCGCATACGGGCTTGTTCAACAGCCACTCGGGAGGTGCATATTGTGGGCAATAGCCCTTCAGGGAACGCGTGAGCCACTATTGGTTATCGATTATTAAAGAAAAATTGATGCGTCGTTTGTATCATTCAATTTAGGATTGTGGATGTTGAGCCCGCTAGGTACTCTCACCTGTGAATGTAAACATCAAAGACTGGCTGATTAGTTTTCACCTCCAGGCAATACGAAATATCCGCTTTTAAAATTCCTTCACATACATACTCGCTGGCTTGGCTATAATCACCGTGACACTCTTTCCATACCGCTGGTTGTTTTCACGATTTCCCTCTGCGAGCCGCTCACTAAACCACATTGTGCCCGGCTCGTGCTGTCACCAAATTCCTCGCGTAATTTCAGTCGGCAAACGAAAAAGAAAGCGTTGGCTTCACACTGAAAGCCAATTCCGTCGAAATCATTGAGTGTATAATAAAAGAAATCCATGGAGGCTCGCGTTCGGGCCTTGTTACTTGTCAGTTGGGGTCTCAAGCGAGCTCGGGTGACACATGTTATCATTACTGTCGCAGTGTTATCTCGCCGTATTTTTCCTGTTTGCAATGTTTCATTGAAGCCCATGGGATAGTAATTGATTTCTTGAAGGTCCTGACCTTGATAAAATGACAACTTTTATGTACAGAGTCCCCTGCCAATTGCTAACAGTGTGAAAGTCCGTGAAATATAATGCTTTGCCGAGCTCACGATTTGCCTGCATTTGGCATTGTTAACACAATTCTCGAGAGAAATGTTATGTTCCTTCAGAAAACTGAGTTGTTAAACGAAACCAGGGTCATAAATCTTGATTTCAAGATTTTGAATTTGGGATATTTCCTTGGGATTTTACCTCAGATAAGAAAACCATATCTCTATGTAGGTCGAAATCTTCACAGGCAATTTTACACATGAATAAAAAATGAAACTACGATCACAATCACATAGGCACATGCGGGATGACACATACAGACAGATAAACAAACAAACAGACAGACAGATAGATAGACAGACAGACAGACAGACATTCAGACAGACATAAACATAGATAGAGAGCGAGCACCATTTGCGGATGAATCTTTTTCTTTACAGGCAGTCGGCACCATGTTATCAGTGTCGCCTGAAGGAACTGGTGAACACAAAACTTTCATATCAGGGACATTCCAAACTACACGTTGGGTTGTCTTTGTCATGCCCTGTGCTCATGAAAACACGAGGTATATTTTTGTATCGCTGCGATAAGATGGTAATGCGTCCAATATCTTGAGTGTCATTGAGGATTTCGTATTCGCATCCATAGTGTGTTTGACTTATTAACAACATTTCCAACAAAACCGTAAGCCATACTCTGCGCCTCTCGGATTCCATTTGCTTTCTTCTATGTCTAACTCGATGATTTGATAACACTAAAATTACTGCTTGGCGGGGCACAAAATAACGATATCTCTTGTAAATATAGTAATGCAGTTAACATCCTCGGGGAAAGGTCAGGGCAAAGCAGCGTTTGAGTAGAGCAGGAGCCACCCCTGTTAATCACGTGACAATTGCGAAGGTTTGTCAGGTCACAGATAAGCGATAAAAATGCCAAAACTATTGATCAACTCGCTAACAACTATCACCTTATCACGGAATCCACTGAACCATCAATTAAGCCCGCGGGAGTGCGCTCATGCAGCTGTATGGAATTGTCATGAAGAGCGACCACACATCTGTACTCAACGGCACCGGGAGCACTTGGGCTTTCCGTTTTCAATAAAAATTGATGAGGTATCTAATGAGCGTAACTATGAGGGCAACACTCCATGAAATAGAAATAAATGCCTTATTTTACATCCTCTTTTAAATTTTAGTAAAACTGGAAACTGGAAACGCTGTTTCACAAACCACGCCGATTTAAGAAAGTTTCATCGAAGGATCAATTCTTTTACAAATTTTTCCGGTTATATCTACATTTATTAATTTTAGTTTCGATGTTATATCGATGGTAAGACTGTAGAATAACAAACCGATCACTTTTTGTGGGAAAGATACTCTGCATCATGTATGTATGTATGTATGTATGTATGTATGTATGTATGTATGTATGTATGTATGTATGTATGTATGTATGTATGTATGTATGTATGTATGTATGCATGTCTTCTATTTTCTCACAATACAAACAAGCCGTATTTCCAGAAGTTTCCTTTAATTGTAACTCTGCCACAGAACAAATCGAGTGAAACATTCAAGATATCTCACTGAACGTACTTAGGTATCTAATCGACTTACCATTCATTTGAAATGCATGAACGGTGACGCACGAAAGCAGAACGGTAATAAATTATATATAAATTTTTAATGAGGAAAACCGAACATGTGACAGAAAAAATAGTAATAATCTCAGCAATGAGACATTCTAATGAAAGGAAATGCAGGCCGACACGAATAATCAAATATTAAAAGCAGAACTTTGGTCTTGATACATAAATACAATCGGTTGAGGGCCATTGACATTCTTGATGGCCGAAAATTGTTACTGTCTGTAAGGAAACCATTTAATGCCACATGATATGATGAATCTTTGACACAGAGACAGGGAATCGCTCTGATAAGCATGCATTTAGCATATTTGTTCAAAATAAATAGACACACATTCTAAGTCAACCCTCATGCGCTCTCTCTCTCTCTCTCTCTCTCTCTCTCTCTCTCTCTCTCTCTCTCTCTCTCTCTCTCTCACACACACATACACACACATACTCACACATAAACATGTTAACAAGGACAATACATGTAGAAAAGTTTATATGACAGGATTCATCACTTCTTGATACCAAGGAAACACGATTTCAAGTTCACTTTTTTTGTCTCAACCTCGCAAGCGTCGTTCGCAGATAGATGCCATAAAAGATTCAAAACAGGTGAGCTACTCCAGTCTCATCATGCCAATGTTTATTTATTCATTGGTTTGTAGAGGCGCTGTCACAGAATGTTCGATTCTGAGTGCGTATTATGATTATCCAGGCTTGGATATCACGTCACCCATCGGTTCGTGCACGGGTCTCAGTTTTATTATTAGATTATGTAGTGGATGTACGGGTACATAAAAATGGACCCTTATCGGTTTCCTTCCTTTCTGAGTATGTCCTGATTTACATATCTTATGCTATGTTGATTATCTCTCAAACCTGTAGGTTTATCGTATTTTGTACGGTGTTGTGGTTTTCCAAATCCAATGTTTGCATTGGAGAATACAGACATTGACAACATTTTGACAACGAGGGTGTTTGAAACGGCAGAATCGAGCAAGGAGACAATGGACGACGGGAAAAACCAAGACACTACACACAGATATTCAGAGGGACATGCCAGCAGAGACTGACAGACAGGGGAAAAAACTGGCAAACTTTAGACAAAGAAAAATGTCGTCATTGATTGCTAACTTTACAGCTCCGCACTGAAGCACCGTTGCCATCACGAACCTGGAAAATTCGTTATGACTCAAGCGTATGAAAATATTACAGCATAAGGTGGAAATAGGATGTGGTATGCTAAAAAATAGTTATACTAACGGTTCTCTCGCTTGAGGCCGGTTTCTGTTTTAGAAAGTATTAATAGATCCATTGCTGATCTCATGGCGGTGCTGAAACCACTCACGTGATGTCACTGGAATATCGCCGACCAGCGCTATAATGTTTTACTTTCCTGTTAAGCGTGGCGTTAAAAGTTATGACTGCTGTGAAACGGACGTCCACTATATATACGCTGGAAGATATCACTCACCAAGTCTAATCGTAGAACAAATTGCAAAATTGCTAGTGTCTGAAGATGTTTACCTGCTTTACTCATTTGTGGGCTTTACCGGGAAATTGCAAATGGAAACACTTAAACCAGTTGGACAACCTACTCGGTACGTTTGTCTCGTGGCAGAAAATCTCTCAGACCTCGGGAGTAATGTTTTTCAAATAGCAGCTACAGTGCCCCAAGCCCTTGTTGAATACCAACAGAGTGATATAATAAATTACTTTTCTCTTCATTTGAATACAAGGCCTCTGGCCCTATCGGTATTAGAGTACACAGGTTAATATTTATGTAAGTCGTTTAAAAGATGTGTAGGTGTTGAAGGAGGGTGAAAAATCCTACGACCCGCATCGTGGCATTTTTCCTTTTATTGAATGCCTACAAAGATTCATTGCAGCGGGGTTATGGGATCCACGTTAATCTATACAGCGCCGATGTGTCCGACACAAACACTATCTCCGATGAATCCGTTAAGTCATTTACGCTCGGGACGGTCTTTAATTTTGTTCTTGTCGAAGATGAGATCATCTTCTCCTACTAAAAACTGTTCACCCTGAACAGCTACCTAGAATACGCCTATTAGCTTTAACTACCGATATCCAGTACTAGTATATTTGTTAAGCTGGTGTAACGCAGTTTCTTGTGCTACTCCCAAGGTCAGGTCGAAATACACTGAGTTAAATTGACACTCAGCTTTTATGTTTGCGATATAAGATGTTATCGTCGACAACTGCATTGGGTCGGGACTAAATGTACTCGTCGGCAATAACATTTGCAGTTTTGCTTCACTGACATAGCAAAAACTAAGCTTACAAAACATCGTGGACAGTGTAACACATTTTAACAGTTATTCACGTTGCATTATATAACGGCTCTCTCTCTCTCTCTCTCTCTCTCTCTCTCTCTCTCTCTCTCTCTCTCTCTCTCTCTCTCTCTTGTTAAACTTTAGGAATGCGAGATGGATACCTAACGACTTTTAAGAACAGGCTTGGCACATTTTTATTTCCCTTACGATTTACCCAAGGTTTAAAGTTAAATAAATATATTTTTATGCCACGTAGGTATTCCCAACTGACATCAAATCATTTAATAAGAGAAAGTTTAGCATTAGCAGACACTGAAACTGGTAGACAGATGTCGTTTTGCTACTCACACGATGGTGGTCGGTAATTATAATTCAACGGGACAGGGCAGGGTATGGTACGTCACCTTACACAGACCGCAGTAAGGGATTAAATCACAACGAATGATTCGTTTCACTGATATACTTTCATCTGTCGATTTCTAGCTGGCATCGAGACAGTGCCGTGCAGTGAAGAGTTGTCTAGTGTAGTGAAGTATAGTGTAGTGTAGTGTAGTGTAGTGTAGTGTAGTGTAGTGTAGTGTAGTGTAGTGTAGTGTAGTGTAGTGTAGTGTAGTGTAGTGTAGTGTAGTGTAGTGCAGTGCGGTGCAGTGAAGTGTAGTGTAGTGTAGTGTAGTGTAGTGTAGTGTAGTGTAGTGTAGTGTAGTGTAGTGTAGTGTAGTGTAGTGTAGTGTAGTGTAGTGTAGTGTAGTGTAGTGTAGTGTAGTGTAGTGTAGTGTAGTGTAGTGTAGTGTAGTGTAGTGTAGTGTACCCCGTGCCGTTGAACAAAACGGTGAAAATGAATAATGGTTACCTTTGCTTCCATGTACACTATCAGTGATCAATGACTTGTCGGTAAATTTCTAGATATGTGACAGTGTAGTCAAGTCCAGCAAAGTCAAGTCTGGTGAAATGCACATGCTTAGTACCTTGTCAATGGACACAGCATTACTTTAGTTTGTTCCTTCTTGTAATACAAGTCTGACGTATGTTTAAGGGAGTCCAGATCGTTTAATAATCCAAGACTGTCTCCGGAAATTTAGACCAAAATAAATGTCAGTTGATGCATGAAATCAACTTTTTACACATTGCCCTTGATTCCACGCTTGAAATCAAACGTCTAGAAGTCACGTATTGCATGTTTACCATTATTCTTAAACGTTCGTGGCAGGCAATTTGATCTCTATATCGAGAATGACACTATCCAATCCCCTTCTTTTAGCTGGCTCATTCGGATTTCATGTTGTGTTATCACTGTCAATAAAGGCCATTAATCACTAATTATGAATTATTGGTTTTAAAAATCCAACATCAATTTCTCATCGAGAATGTCACTATTTATTCCGTGAGGAAGGTCCAATTATAATGAAAGTTTCACTCTTAATCTTATTTATATCCCATAAATTTATTAAAGGCTCCCACAGCGAAGAGTAACTTTAGGTTAAAAAATAACAGGTTAATTTCTTGATCATGCAAGGCGATTTGATGCCGGGCAGATTGTTGCAAAATGGGCGCTGTGACATGATTTGCATGAACATAGCACATTTCTGATCGGCCAATTTGATAAGTGTTTCCATTTGGCACACCGATGTAAACAACGACGATCATGTATCCATAAACCTAATGCTTAGAAATTATTTGAGGACAGAGACTACTGTCTCTACTATTATGCTGAGTAATATTTTTTTTCTCTAAACGGACGATAATGTGAAAATGTCCCAGGTATCTTAAATTCCCATCTCATTTCGAATCTTCGACATTCTAGCTCTTGATGGCGATAATTTTGGAGATGTCTGACTTCTTCTGACAAACATTTCACTAAGGGATGGGCCACCAGATCTTAGAAGGGGTTGTCAAAACAACAGGGAAAGATCGTCAGACCAAAATTACCATACGATATTTTGCAACGTTCCTGGTTTTTGCAAAAAAAAATCACGTGACTGTCGACTGAAACAAGGTAGGAATTCTGGGTAATATATCATACATGCCGTGCAAAGCTAGAGAAATTGTCAATTCACCGCCCCCAGAAGATCCCATGGTCCATTCCTAAAGCTAAATAGTTTTTAGTGGCTTGCTCAATTACTTTTCACAGACTCATTCCCCTGTGTAGAAAGTAGCTTACAAGATTACTCGAATTTAAAGTTAGTGTAACTTATTCCGGCGTTTGATTACTCTGTTTCCGCGTGCTGTCAAGGTATCCAAATCGAATGACCCTAAGTGAATCATTATACACACATTGACTGGCCATGTGGGCAACACCATACGTCTTTACCCCGAGGGACTGTGAGTCACCCCTAAAAACGGACTGTTTTGGGGGTGACTCACAGGCCCGAGGGGTGAAAGACGTATGCTGTTGTCCTCACGGCCAGTCAATATGTGTTTTATAACACACCTCATCCGCAGTCATGCATAAGAATGTACCATACACAAAACTTGTCGCATGTAATATGTCGGAGTGGTTCAGTAAGAATAAGTTTTTTCCCAACAGGATCGCTATACTTCTGCAAAACGTTCAATGCACCTTTGATTATAGTTTTCGTCCGTTTCGAGTTCTTTTTGGAAACTAAAGCATTCAGTTCTTCTTCAGAAAGTGGGATAAACCTAGAAATGTCTCGACTATATTTTCTATCGGCCGCAGACGACATTCTTGTGTACATTCCGGTCCGCGCATGCGTCAATTTCGTTTCTGACGTCAGCGGGCATCATTTTTCGGAAGTGATGCCTGACAGGCAACAGTTCCAACAAATGATGCCTGATGACCTCTATTAAGTATATCAGCACAAAAAGAACGCATCCCATGTGACTATCAATTGGCGAATTAGAATACAGACTGCGGATGAGGTGTGTTATAATTCAGGTTACTCGCACTGTTCAGCATTACTGACCTATTTTAATTTGTTTAGTACTCTGCACATTTCTACTTTCTGAATAAGAAATTTACATTATGCACTGAAATGTACAATGAATCAAACACGTCTATAAAGTCTACTCCCTAGCACACCTTAAAAAGCTCAGACTTCATCTTGGCCATACGTAACATGTATTTTCACACATATACTGTCTGTTTTGATATACTGAACATTCGTTGGTTCGGTGTACTTTCTGAAGCAACGCAAGAAATTGGCATGATGTATGTGATAGTCCCACACAGAATTGACCAAAATTTGAAAACAAGGAATAAAACTTTATAGTTCATTTGGCTTTAACTGCAACAACGTTAAATCTTCTCTACTCTGGACTTTCTACATTTTCACACATACCAGAACTTTGAGAAATTTGGCAGAAATTTTGTTTTGCCTCCTGGACGAATTTGATAAGTCCTGTGACTGTGTGTTGATTTTAAACAGTGTTATTTCATAAAGAACGTTTTCCAGAAAGAAGTGTCAATCATGATGCCGTGTAGATATGTCTGTTTGACATTCATTTGCTCTCTTTCATTCCGCCCTGTGTAAAGTATTGCTTTTATAAAAGAAATGTTATGTTCAAATGTCCATAGGTTTTGTCAGGGGCGTAAATATAACGCTGTGTGTCTTTTACAATGTGTATATGGCATTTATATAATATTAATGTACCTGCCCAACCAGGCTGTCGGTCAATTTATTTGTATTGCATTGCAATGCAAAGGAATGAAATCAACTGAATGCTAGATAGATTGCACTGGGAAAGGCGAAGATGTTCCATAACAATAACGATTAGAAATAAAATATAATAATGCAATACAACTGTGATATAAACATCATACTACCCTCAATTTATCCACGCATCAAACGGACGACGTAAAATTCAAAATGTGAAACATAAAAATCGGTCGTAACATTATAAGCACTAACTTCATTAAACTGACAGTCAGAGTCTCCTAAGTACTAGACACTCCGGCAGAATAAACCGCGCTCGCGGACTGAAACTTGAAAAGCTCTCTGCCGCACACATGAACACGTGACCTTCAAAGCGGTTCTACTTTCTCCAAATCATGGTTCAGTGAAATTACCGCAAATTACTGACACTCCGTATTTTTGTTCAATACCGTTAATACTTACATTTGTATGCTAGAGTCTTCGACTGAATCATGCAATGTCGGAAGTGGGTGACCTTTTGGCCTTTTTGGGATTATGGGTCCACTTCATATGTATTCATCCACTGCTTTTATCTCACAGAGCGTAGTACTTAGAGACTACAGTTATTAAAGAGCCGGATGTTGTCCATCTCTATGAATAGTCAGTATCTTCTGTATCTACGATTATAGAGCGTCAGTCTGTATCCCATATTTTTCGAGTGGTTTTTGAAAGAAAGTGCAACTCGTCTTTGCCTCGGTTTGCAAGCGGATCCGGATTACATACTGCATTTCGAGAATACCATTGCAGCAGTGTTGAAACAAGGTTGTGCTATGCCCTTCATGTTTATTCGTTTTCCAAACTTATTAACGTTTCAGGGAAACGGTCATCTACCTACCAATACAATAAACGGTATAATCTAGCGCCTGTGCTAAAACATGTAATTTTGCTTACCGTGCCAAATACACAAACCTCAGAAGGACAGTCCCTAAAAGAATCACGATGCGAACACATCATCCCCAGCCAGTGCAGCCCGCATCCAACAACTGGGCATTTTGGACTTTACAGTTCGTACACTTAAAAATTGTGAGCTCAAATGAGTCATAAAGATCGGACTACCTTGCAAATTGCTGTATCTTATACACATACACGAATCGCTGGTTTTCGGCATTCGGATCTTGTGCTCCTGCCCAGTTTTGACAGAATAAACCTACATACAATATATTCTACCTTCACACTCACAACCAAAGAATGTAATACTAATTCCCGTCAAGATGATATTGTGCAGGTTTTTTAAATGTACATTTATCTTAACTTCAACAACATTACCAAGAGCGTCATTTCGAGTCTGAAGTCTACCGGTATATTAATTTCCAACAAAACACGCATTGAAAATCGAATTTTTATTATATTTTAGTTATAAAAACTGTCAAACAAATGCACCAGTGACAACAAGGTAGGAATATACTTTTCGTATATTTTTAGTTTAATGTTTCATCATTATACTTTCAAAATCGTGTACAGTGAATAACATCACAACCAGAAATAATGTTTAAATCAATCCGCTTAGTAACATTATATGTATATCACGTGGCAGGGCTTTCCTTGATGTATATTTCACATTTCTCATTTGATTCAATCAGTTCCGATGACTTTCAGCATTTCCTTTCAGAATATGTATATGTCTTAATGCTATAGCCCCAATCAGCCATGCCCCACTTTCCAATGTTACATTGCCCTCTCATCATCATGATCGATCATGTTTGCGAGTGCATGAACCGGAGCTTGATCAAGATATCATCTGAAGAATCGGTTGTGAATGTATCTAAATTCATGAGAGAGAGAGAGAGAGAGAGAGAGAGAGAGAGAGAGAGAGAGAGAGAGAGAGAGAGAGAGAGAGAGAGAGAGAGAGAGAGAGAGAGAGAGAGAGAGAGAGAGAGACAGACAGACAGACAGACAGACAGACAGACAGACAGACAGACAGACAGACAGACAGACAGACAGGCAGGCAGGCAGGCAGGCAGACAGGCTTAGACAGAAAGTCTGAGCAAGGCCGACAGTGACTTAAAATACACACACTGCTTGTATCGACAGAACGCTGGTAGCGACAGGGGAAACAGGCATATCATGACGAGGTGACAATATGATGTTTATATCACAAGAGAGAGAGAGAGAGAGAGAGAGAGAGAGAGAGAGAGAGAGAGAGAGAGAGAGAGAGAGAGAGAGAGAGAGAGAGAGAGAGAGAGAGAGACAGACAGACAGACAGACAGACAGACAGACAGACAGACAGACAGACAGACAGACAGACAGACAGACAGACAGACAGACAGACAAAAACAAAAAGAGACAGAGACAGACAGACAGACATATCATGACGAGGTGACAAAATACAGAGACAGACAGACAGACAGACAGACAGACAGACAGACAAACAGACAGACAGAGAGTCTGAGCAAGGCAGACAGTGACTTAAAATACACACTGCTTGTATCGACAGAACGATGTTAGCGACAGGGGAAACAGACATATCAATACGAGGTGACAAAACACAGTCCACGACAAGGCTTCAACACTAACACTGTGTCGAAAGCACTTTATAGCCACAGGGCTATAAATTTAAACACCCAATTACAGCAACACATTGGTATTATTCGCAGGCTACCTATCGTCAGTAAACTAATCGATTGTATCTTTCTCCCTCAGAGTAAATCTTGACCGATAAAAGTACATTGCAACTTGAAGTTAATTTCCTAATTTAGTAACACACGAAACATACGTGCATTAGACATCAAACAATGAAAAGTAATGCCAACAGGCGCTGCCGAAATTATTCCTTTTCAGAACTGTGGCTTCAGAGGTGACGTAAATTAATTGTAATGAAGTTATACTTAGATCATGTACGTCGGATACCGTTATGTGCTCTGCTGTTGTTCGTTGCATAAATACGAGAGCGCTATAAGATTTTCGAAAGTGATGAAGAAAAATAGACAATACTTAAAATAGCTCTCTGATAACAGAGAAAAAACTTTTAGATAGCCAACCCTTTAGATTACTTCCCTCATTTGTTCTCGACGTTCTTCGATTTCCTGTGAAAACATCCTTCATTGATTATTTATTTCTGTCGAATATCCAGGGAAATCACTCTTGCGCAAACGATTTCAAGTTCAAGATGTCCTCGCACGGAGATATCATTCCAGTCACCTACGTAGTCGCCATTGAAATCGTGTGCAAAAGGAGGATAAGATTTAGCCTCTGGACCATGTGTGTGCCATTTTTGTCAAAAGAGCTCAATGGTGATTCTCTCCTTCACAACCACAGCTTGGGCTTGTGGGGGCGTCCGTCACCAGCTCAATTCTCGTTACGAAAGTTCTCATGAAAATATTCATGTGAGGATCTCAGTGTCAACACACTGAAAGCAAATAGTGTTTCAGTAAAGTATTGTTTTTAATTCTTAACGTAACCCTTTCCTTGATATGCTTGGATCATTACAGATCCATTTAAACTGCCAACTATTCAAGTTGACTGACTCCGCCTTAAAAAAAAATTCAGCTCCTCAGAGTGAACTGATTTTGTTGCGAACTAGCATATATAGAACATCTTGTATACTTGATTTAACTTTAGATGGCGGTCGTAAAACGCCAGACATTTATACTGTCATACGCAATAGCAACGAGGAAATAAAAAACGCGCACCTTCTCAAAAAAGAAATATGCCGATGCAGACGATCAAAAGCGGTACAAACGGGAAATCTTTAATGATGATGTAATGATGTCCGAAATTCCACTTATGCACATAACAGCAAAAGGTTTGATTATTACCGGTATGTATGGAATTTGAATTTACGTAATACTATATCTATCTATCTATCTATCTATCTATCTATCTATCTATCTATCTATCTATCTATCTATCTATCTATCTATCTATCTATCTATAACTCTGCCAGTCTGTTTGTTAGTTTGTTATTCTATACAGACTCACGATCGATATAACATTGCAACCAAAATTAGTCATGTTGATGAACATTTCTGAAGCAATGGATCCTACGATGAAACCAAATGTAATCGGCATTGTTTGATCTGCATTCAAGTTAAACAATTATTTCCAGTTTGACTTAAAATTAAAAGAGGATGAGAAACAAGCTATATATTTCTATTTCATGTAGTGGTGCCCACAGAGTTACCCTCATTGCATACTTTGTCAATTTCTATCGAAAACGAAAGCCCCTGTGCTTCCGCTGCCATTGAGTACCGATGTGTGGTCGCTCTTCATGGCAATTCCATATAGCTGCATGAGCGTATTCTCGCATGCTAAACTGATGGTTGAGTGGATTCCGTGATAAGGTGATAGTTGTTAGCGAGTTGATCAATAATTTTGCATTTTGATCACTTATCTGAGACCAGACAAACCTTCGAAATTGTCACATGATTAACGGGTGGTTCCTGCTCTACTCAAACGCTGCTTTGCCCTGACCTTTCCCCGGGGATGTTAACTGCATTACTATATTTACAAGCGGCATCGTTTTTTGAGCCCCGCCAAGAAGTAATTTTAGTGTTATCAAATCATAGAGTTAGACATAGAAGAAAGCAAATGGAATCCGAGAGGTGCACAGTATGGCTTACGGTTTAATAAGTCACACTATGGATGCAAATACGAAATCCTCAATGATACTCTAAATATTGGACGCATTACCATCTTATCGCATCCCTTGTATTATCATGATCATAGGGCATGACAAAGACAACCCAACGTGTAGTTTGCAGGGTCCCTGATATGATAGTTTTGTGTTCAAAAGTTCCTTCAGGCGACACTGATAACATGGTGCTGACTGCCTGTAAAGAAAAAGATTCATCCGCAAATGGTGCTCGCTCTCTATCTCTGTTTATGTCTGTCTGAATGTCTGTCAGTCTGTCCGTTTGTTTTTTGTTTGTCTGTCTGTATGTGTCATCTCGCATGTGCCTATGTGATTGTGATCGTAGTTTCATTTCTTATTCATGTGTAAATTGCCTTCGGAGATTTCGACCTGCATGTAGATATGGTTTTCTATCTGAGATACAATCCCATTAAAATATCCCAAATCCCAAATCTTGATATCATGATTTATGACCCTGGTTTCATTTCGCGACTCAGTTTTCTAAAGAAACATAACATTTCTCTCGAGAATTGTGTTAACAATGCCAAATGCAGGCAAATCGTGAGCGTCATCTCGGCAAACATATTTTACGGACTTTCACACTGTCAGCAATTGGCAGGGGACTCTGTACATAAAAGTTGTCATTTTAGCAAGGTCAGGACCTTAAAGAAATCAATTACTATCCCATGGGCTTCAATGAAACATTGCAAACAGGAAAAATACGGCGAGATAACTCTGCGACAGTAATGATAACATGTGTCATCCGAACTCGCTTGAGACCCCAACTGACAAGTTACAAGGCCCGAACGAGAGCCTCCATGGATTTCTTTTATTGCACACTCAATAATTTTAAAGGAACTAGCTTTCAGTGTGAAGCCAATGCTTTTTTTCCGTTTGCCGGATAAAGTTACGCGAGGAATTCGGCGACAGCACGAGCCTGGCGTAATTTTGTTTAGCGAGCAGCTCGCAGGGGGAAATCGTGAAAACAACCAGCGGTACGTAAAGAGTATTCCGTGATTATAGCCAAGCAAGGGTGTATGTATACGTGAAGGAATTATAAACGCAGATAATACGTATTGCCCGCAGGTGAAAAATAATTGGCCAGTCTTTTGGTGTTTACATTCTCACATGAGAGCACCTAGCGGGCTCAACATCCACAATCCTAAATTGAATGATACAAACGAACCATCATTATCTCAAATAATCACTTTGAACAACAGAAGTTCGTTCCCGGCAGGGCTCTTGCCAACGATATATACCTCCCGAGCGGCGTTTAAACAAGCCCCAATGTGAAGATGAAATTTTGAACACAACGATTCATATGATCATTTCTTGGTGTTCTAGCCAAGCCGATTGTGACGCCGGGAATAGGAGGTATATCAGTCACCTCAAAAGGTCATTTCCATTGGGTGATAGAAAACGAGATTGATTACATGCCAGTGTCCCTTTCTGAACTCTGTTTCTGATTCCTTAAACCGGATGGACAATAAAAAGTGTCCTCTCAAAATTGTAGGTCTCGCTGAGGAGCAATAAGGTTGTCTGATGGCAAATCGACTATTAGGATGTAATTGTATTTAACAACGTAGCGTAGTAACTTGAGCTTGCAGCATTGCTTTCTTGTTCCCTCGACTTTTTTCCCAACTATTTTAGAGACAGAATACAAAATACTGTGTCATCCTTTGAGTCAGATTTTACAATATTAATTGATTTTAAATTCACAATGCACCTCTTCGAGGTTCGCTAATTCCTTCTTGTAATGATTGCTCGGTACTACTAGATTTGATGTATGAGACTTGCATTCTGTGATCTAAACGCGATGACAGGCAACGCTGTGAGAAACGAGCAGCTGAATAAGTGTCGCTTAGAAAGAGTGTTGAAGAAGTGATTGCATGATGAATAGAAAGCAAAACTATATAAAGATACATTCTGCACACTAAAATGGTAGGCTTCATACAGGAACGCAATAAACGAAATATGATATGAAGCATATAACGATATGTTACATATTTTTTATATAAGCATTTGGCATGATAATCATGGCGTTACATGACTAATGATATCATATCAAAAACATGACATGACACGATATGATATGACATGATATGATATGATATGATATGATATGATATGATATGATATGATATGATATGACATGATCAGAATAACATCCACTTATCAAGCAAAATTCACATGAAAAAAATAGTCAATACACCGAAAACTGGTGATCTTGTCATCACATCTGGCCAGAGATGGGTGCTTATTAAAACTCATTGTGTGATAGGTTGAGAAAATATTCACATGTCCTAACACATGTTCATATAAACAATTTCAGCTTGTGTACGAATTTTGAAAAGGTCGGTTACACCTCTTCGCCTTACCCTAGGGATTGACCATTAATTCTTCGGAGGTGTGGTAAAACTTGAAAAAAATGTGATGAAAATATTCACATAAAGTGAATGTATATTGAAAATAATATACTTGCTATGCAGATAGTCCGAAAAGAATAATTGGTGAGTTTTTGAAATGCGAAAAACGTGTCTGATGGTATCCTGACCACCTCCCCTTAAAGATCTAACGGTCAATACCTCAATAACTTAATCTTTTGATTGTGTATCTATATTGTTGCAAATATTTCTTCGGCTTTAGACTGCACAGTAAATGTTTAACTTGCAGGTCAGGCTTATCCTTACATAAGTAGGTATATTGGACCATTTACCATAATGATATAAACCGATATGCGTATCTATGCAATCTGCAATGCAAGAAGGAAAAGTGCATTATCTCAAGCGACAGTTCCACCAATATGATCAGACTTCTTTATGCGCCTTTGTAGGACTAAGCAATTGTTGAAACGTTGCATCAAGAGGATGGGTAGACTTTTGCATTGCCTTGTGTTCATTCAGGTGAAAGTTCATTACACTTTGACTTAAGCGATAACACCTGGGGTATTTGCAGACGAAGTAACTGAAAGAAATATTGGCTACCGAAACCAACGTTCTATTTTTCTATTTGCAAATAGTCTTGGGTTTGACATTACGAAAATCCTAACCACGTTTTTGTGAGCATTTTGCCGGCCAAAAACCACTTAAGGAACTAACTCGATAATCCGAAACGCTGAAATTGCATTGAAAGATGATTCTGGAAGGTTCCATTGCCCCCGAGGTGAATTAGGTATAGTCCATCATGTCCTTCTTATGATGTCTTCATTAATAGAGAATTATTGAATCAAATAGGCTGGGATTCTCGTGACATCATCAGAGATTAGATAACTGTTATACAAACCACACTATGTTAAGAGAGCAAAATCTTGAAAATCTCGACAGACTTGTGGGCCAAGCATCAATGCCAACCCCATACATTATACACTCGGCACGCTCAATTACAGATGGGAAGCCACGCGATCAGAAAATAACAAGATCACGTTAGTCGGCACTCGTTTATTAACAGTCACGCCAATCGGCCGACTTAATTCGCGTCCTGTCATACCCTGAGTCAATTTGTATTTATACACGCCGTACAGAGAATCAGCTATAGCCAGCTTTAATTGGTAAAGTGAATTAAAACCACAGAATGTGACCTTTCTATTGTGATGGAGAATTCAGTCTACAATTCAATAACCATTTGGACAGGAAGACGATGGTAGGCAGGGTCGACGGAAAGACACCGTAACTGAAGAAAGAAAGAAGATCAAATCATGCCAGAGTCGTAACAAGCTGACATGTTCCATTTATATAATACTAATGATACAACTAGGTCTCGTATTACGTGAAGCCGCCAGGTTTCATACATAGAGTCTCAGCTCGACATACACGCCTTTATGAAGTACGATAACAATATTTGAAATCAGTTTGAATCATTTAAGTCAGATCGACACCAAAGATTGTCAGTATGGACGACAGCAGAGAAGAATTTGCGAATAATGATACACTTCAAATACATATGTTATAATTCCGATTATGATTTATAATTGCCATGACATTGTTTGCAGTTAGTGAAATTCCCTTGTCTTAATTATGATTTCGACTTTGTGAAAGCAATATTTGCAAATATATCTACTGTTCGCTAAACTATTACAGTGTCAGTGAAACATTGCTCGCTTGCACATTATGTTATTGTCATACAGCGTTATGATTGTCTTAAGTTTAAGATAGAGGAGGCTGCATGGTTGCTTTATGGCTTTGATGAACGAGATGAAAATTGGTCAAATAAAAGAAAATTATTGAATGAAATAGTTCGCGCTTACGATCAAAATCATACTTTTGTCATATGTTTATGTCCACTCCTTCCTATAAATAAATTGTTATATTAATATCTTGAATGTAGCAAGTCTACAAAGGTTTTGAAGCGTTCAGAATGTGAAGAATTAGGTGTTGTAAAAAGATGTTGGATATCGAAATATAATGCTATGTTGAATCACAACGCTTTCATTGAATACAAGTAAACTGATACTAATATTTCATTATGGTCCATTACACAAGCCTACTATGCATAATTATTGATATATATAGCTTCGATGAACATAAAACGTGGCTAAGGTCACGAATTCTCCCGTTCTTCATGACCTCACTGTAGCAAGAACACGATGTAATAGCATCATTCTTGACAAAATATCAAAAGAAATCCCAGTTGGCCGTAAACCTTGAAGTAAGAATACCTACTCTAACTCATCCACGGGGTACTTATCATGAATCAATGAATATTCGTCAACTTTAAATGCCATCGAAAATCAACCTCAGTATTACACGCTTTTACTATGATGACTACATTTCCCCATCGAATCACAGTAAGCCTCTTTAGTTGCCCTCTTTGATAATTTCAAAGAGTTTGTTATGTTTCCTGATGTTAGTATCATAAAAACGTTCGTAATCGAGTATGTATTACATATCTTTTTGGGTTTATTAAATATCGACTTTCATTTTGCCGGCAGGAGTCGTCCCTCAATAGATTCGCTCTCGATACACTACATAATTATCGTTTCTCGATAGAATAGAAAAAACCCGAGGGTGTTTTTGGGTACTCCCGATAATCTTTACCGCCATTGATGGTTTTGAACCACTCCAGGGGCATAAACATGGGTAAACAAAAGCGATTTTTATAAGTTGTGCTGTTCAGTCTCTAGGGTAGCAACTGAAATACGATGTACTTTAATATCAGGCCATTATTGGCATCTGTGAGGCTCAATACTTTACGTTTCTGCCTTTGCCAGCCTAATAGACACAGACAGTTCAGCTTTCTGTCGGGAATTCGTCGGTGACGGTATCCCTAAGGTACCTTCTTAGCCAGAACGATTAGAAATTCAACTCGCATATTCGTGTCATCTGACGCCATACAGTATCACAAGGTCCCTTAAAAACTCGTTTCGCAGTAGATTCGCTGCGGTAAATGGGTGCATGCTACGAAAACTTTCTGTGGGATTATTACGGAGGGTTCACTTTTTTATTCCTTAATTGGTTCGACGTTGAGTAAAACTCTATAGAATTAAGACTCTGGCGGATGGAGACAACCGTAAGTAAAGTGCAAAGAGATTTTGAAGTCAGTATCTGACCCGCTCATCATTCAACACAATCCGAAATGAATGAGCGTGCTACTGTTATACGGTGACCTTTGCACTTGGGGCTATGGGAAACATTAACTTCGAGAATTGTTAAATGAATTGATCCAAAAGTTTTGGATGCGAATTTACAAATATTTTGAACTTAAACATTAACTTAGTTTATACTTACTGACTGTATGCCATTGGCTAAATATCTACAACTAAGTTAGGAGGTAAGTTATAACTACTTTTATGCGAGACTGTGACCCCGAATTTAAGGTGATATTTAGTTAGAGTCAGGATTCACATCCGAGATAATAAATATGCAAGTGCGAATGTAATCAGATCTATGGGACACCCGCTCTTTGGAAATGCGAGAAATTCAATTAGTAAGATAAATAAAGTTGAGGCCTGTCACATCTCATTGGAGAAATCTATCGCAAGTGAATAGAAATAGACTGACTGGTTCATTCGTTATTGCTGTTGTTGCATCGATATCGAAGCAGTCACATTTTTCTTTTCATTCGATAAGGAATCCCTCTATTTGAGCTATAAGTAATCTCAGGTGAAGGCGTTGTGCTTGGAATTACAAGCAGCTGAATTGGGCGATAGTTAGCTGGCTATTCGTTGGAAACGAACAACAGAATGGAAACGTGAGGAAAGTACACCTACTACTTGAAAATATAATACGTATTTCCGTAAAAAGTTTAAGGTTCGGCCAGACAAAACAAACGAATCATTCCTCGAAATAGCCTCTTCTAATTTTGCTGATACGGATATCGGAGGGGGTCCAATAAAATGGAGGCTTATACTTCCGCATTGTCTTCATAATTTTATTTCAGAGAAATGTTACTAAACACTTTTCAAGCAATCAGGAATTATGTAATGATGTTGTTTTACGACAAACTGAGACTGACACGAATCCAACGAAGAAGACTTACTGCAAGGCAACGACTGTGTATCATTTGAAACTTGCTTTTTCTATTTCGAAGTGAAAGACAATCTCCTGGATGACTGCCTACTAAAATCAGTCAGGATCACGTTACAGTGTTGCCAGACCGTTTGTAAAATATGTCGGGTACCGGGAGAGACGCCAAACCATGGAGTCAAAGTAAATTGGATGAACTAAAATTTGGTGAAAAATAAAATAAAAAACTTTAAGTAGTAAAAGAGGTAAACTTAACTTTTTACATCAGACTGGTGTTTAGACTCGTGATAATATTGGCCACAGTGACGCATTTTAAGTCTTCAAGTTAGATATCATCTTAATGGCCGAAACAGTTCACAGAACCCGCATTGCTCTACAGCATTTAATTTGAAATAGCTGCCACTTTACGCCAGGCAATGCTCATCAACTAGGAATAAAATTTTTAGTTGATTATATTATAAACTGTAAGTTGTTTTATGACATTTCACAACAACAGTTATCTGTTTAACTATGTAATATGCTTTTTTAACATTCTCAGTCACCGCTTCCTTTGCTACATCTCACGTCACATAGGGTATATTGCTCGTCAACAGAACGTTTACCATGACCTTAGGCTTGCCTAGCTTCCATGTCCCTCTTCCCCTTTCACTTTCTCAAAGTAAATCAAAGATCAGAGTCTGATTCTGATCCTTAGGCTTGCCTAGCTTTCATGTCTCGCCTTCCTTTCACTACTTGTATAATTTCATTATCGTTGACGACTCGACTCCTGCACTTTAAGGGGTCAGTTGGCATTATTTTTCTCTATCTGTTTCTGTGAAACCTTGGCCGATCTAGATAAATTTCAAATCACTCATTGCCGTCCTACAACTATTTTTTCTATAAACCTGAATTTCAATTGAATACATTCATTCATTCATTTATTCATTCTTATATTCTGTTAAATTTTCCCTCCATGTATTTCTTATACTAGAAGCTAAGCATATTGTTTTTATCACATCGACAATTAATACAATAGAGAATTAACTGTAAGTAAAGTAAGTAAATGTAGTCACAACACCGTCAAAATAACGAGGGAGCACGTCATGGATACTCGATCCGTCAGTAACAGGTGAGAGTTGTAGTTCTGTCATTAGTTTTCAAGGAAATAAATTGCGATACAAGATTGTTTTTGTATTTAATTTGATGATCAACATGATATTCCCACATTGTTTATTATTTATTAATTTATCAATTAATTTATTTATCTACTTGTTTGTTTGTTTGTGATGGGCGTTTTGACATTCCCCGTGTGCCGCGCCAAGATTATTTCTAATCGTTCGCTCAGCTGTTGTCCTGAAAATAGTTCTTCGAGGAGAATTTATACGTTTTAATAGTAAATGTCTAAGTGTTCGGATCATCGCACTACCTCTGAAAAAGAACGAACAAACCGTAAGAAAAAACAAACAAGTCACAAGAAATATATGGGAACCTTGCCGTTAATGGTATCGACGATCGAGCCTTTCGACTAAAAGCGGGCATTGCGGAGCGTTACAAGTCCCTCAGAAGGAGATGCGTCATAGGAATTTGAAGCAACACGACAACCAGGATGAGAGAGGTTTCCTATTCGTATTTTGACGGCGCATCACATCCGGGTTACCCCGACAGAAAAAAAAATCACAATGAATAACAATTTTCAGCGGGATACAGAGTCCCTCTCGTTTCCTGATCTGATAATCTCAGCTTCCAGGGAATGATCGATCTTAAAAATCCTTTATCTTAAAGTATCGTGTGAGCCATGGAATGCACTCTAACGATGTGCACAGTGAGCCCTACGCAAGAAAGATTATCCCTGCATTTTCCTGATAAATAATGAATCATTGACGTATTTCCCCATTCTTCGGGGCTCCTCATTTGTTGACATTGTAACTTTAGGGCAAACATCATGCGTCTGATTTCTTTACACGACGTTTTACTCGCCTGGGAGCAGTCCCTGGAAAATTCGATTACATAGTCTACTAACGTGGTTCATAGTAATTCAAGGATACGCACAGAGGGTATTATTTTCGAATTCGAATTCACGAAATGTACAGACCTTCATTTTCATCTATGGATTAAGGTTAGCATTCTCTTTTTTTAAAATTCCCATAGGTCGCAATCAAGACGCTGACGAAGGATATTGTAACACCTAGAATCTAATGAGACGTTAATAGTGATCCATTGACCACGTAAGTTGATTGTTCTTAGAAAACTTCAGGGCGTGTATACGTAAAAAGATTTGCGATGGTAACACCCTCTCATTTAGAGAAGTTATGTTGGAAGGTCAGCCTGTCACTTTGGGGATATCTCGTCAGTTGTATGCCTTTCAGGTCATAATGGATGAAATGAAAGGTGACAAAGACAAACTGAGGCTGGAAAATTGCACAATTGTGTGCGTCAATAGTATCAAACTCAATTCGCTTGCTTTCTATTCGTTCCTAATGGTCCAACGCAAAACTGCCCATATTTGATAGATCTTGTCAGTTGGTCAACAATATACGTTTATGATAGGCTTGACGTGTCTGACCTGCAGAAAAACAGACAAAGCGGTGGCTCATCGCGTAGAAACTTGTCCAGTTTGCTTCTTCAGGTGAATGGTCTTGATGTTCCTCTCGCAAAGGAAAGGGTCCGACGAATTCTCGGTTCCCATTTAAAATTTCGGCTTCCTTCACAAGCCAAATCAGTGTACATAAATATTTATGAAGTGAGTTACTAAAGGGCTGTTCTTCAATTAGCGTTAAGTGGGCGTTTAATGTCATTATGTATGGCCTTACAGGTTAGCGACAGCTTACAAATTAATGCAACATTCTGCACAGGTTTAATCTGTGACTTTCTTCTGATAGTGTAGCGATGACATACAAAGAGCCTCTACTAACAATGTTGAGTCTAAACACCGCAAGTCGATGAATACATCTATTTACCAACTTCCTGGCTTACACTTCAAAGAATGGCTCAAAGTAACAGAAGCTTGGCTTAATGAAGTGGGATTAAGAATTTCGGATTCAAACATTCTCGATACACATCTGATAATCAGCATTGGATAGAGAAATGGGTATAGCTGGCCAATTTGAAGGCGGAAGTCTGGTTTATATATAAACAAACAAACAGTTGCTTGATACATAGCTAGATAAATAGATAGATAGCTAGAGAGACAGATCGATATATGGCTAGAGAGAGACAGACGGACAGAACATACATAGTACATAAATATATACACACATATACATAGATACACTGATAGACATACATACATACATACATACATACATACATACATACATACATACATACATACATACATACATACATACATACATACATACATACATACATACATACATACATACATACATACATACATACATACATACATACATACACACACACACACACACACATACATACATACATACATACATACATACATACATACATACATACATACACACACACACACATACATACATACATACATACATACACACACACACATACATACATACATACATACATACATACATACACACACACACACACACACACACACACACACACACACATACTTACATACATACATACATACATACATACATACATACATACATACATACATACATACATACATACATACATACATACATACATACATACATACATACATACATACATACATACATACATACATACATACATACATACATACATAAACAGACAGACAGACAGACAGACAGACAGACAGACAGACAGACAAACAATAGTATTAAATGCACGAATTATCGCACTATGTGACCAACAACATTCGTGATTATAAACTTGAAGTTATATATTAATTGAGATAGACTGATAGAACATACATAGATACATACACAGATAAATATACGTATACATACATACATACATACATACATACATACATACATACATACATACATACATACATACATACATACATACATACATACATAGACACATACACACACACATACATACATACATACATACATACATACATACATACATACATACATACATACATACATACATACAAGTAACAGTACTGCATTATTTATCGCACACTGCAACCAAAGACTTTCGTTATTATAAACGGCTGTGAAGGTATTGGGAAGCCTCACGGTTGTGATGGAACTTAGGACAACAACATCCTCTGATTAACACAATAATTGCATCGACGGGCCAGGGTGACAACATCGATGAGTTCCCCGAGGGTGAGTTGCTCTCAGTCCAAATATTGTTACTTTCGAAAGCCATTCACGCAGGCAGTAAGGGGAAGCAATAGATTTACTCAGAGTTCATGCATAACATAATTTTCATCGTTTTATTTCGCGGTCACGCAAGTGCTGAGTACTGTTTTATTCACTTGGTCAGCCATCGACAATGTGGTAATGTGTGGTTGAACTGAGAGTCACACTATCATTATAATTGGATGATAATCATTGTTTTCTTGAGAGTCAACATTATTGTCAACAGCGTCATTGCCAGCGTCACTATTCCAATCATCATTATCATCACCATCATCATTCGTTCAGTCACACACCCAAATACTCACAAATTTATACATGCACGCATAAAGCGCCAGCGTCTTTATCACTCGACGCTTCAGTTTCAGTGCGTTGTTTCGGTATTAAAATTTTTGCTAATGATTTCTAATCAATGTGGAATATTCTTGCACTGTATAACATTACCACAGCGGCAATGTTGCTGGCGAAAGTCTCATTGTCGCTGATAATGGCAGCATCATTTTCAAGTCTCTTCAGTTGAATCTACCGCCAAAAATCATATGATATGAATTCTACTGAAAAATTTGGATGACAAATGTACAGATCCATCAAATAATTTTACGGCGGTGAAGAAGGTCAAGTGTTGCTTCGACTATTCGTATCTGTAAATCTTTTCTTTTTTCGTATCCTCAACTTGAAATCATGGATTCGACTGAAAACGAACTCCCAAGTCTATCTAAATGCAAAATCAGAGTAAGTCAGTTGGGATGGCGAAGCGGGAAAAAAGAGATGCTACGATAACTACGTCACGCATCCTGAATCTGAAATAAAATAACACATTTATTTCAGTACACTCTGGGTCTGCACAACAAATGCGTCTTCCAAAGTTTATATGGCATGCCCATGCTTGTGTGTACGTTTGTCGTACAGAGCTTGCCACCTACGTTATGTTTCTCCAGTTTATTGTGTCTGATGGCGTCTGTCTGTTTATCTGTCTGTCTGTCTGTCTGTCTGTCTGTCGGTGTCTGATTGTGTCTCCGTACTTACTTTATCCCCCAACCGTCCAACCGAGACCAATAACCGAGAAAGATTCCTGTTCTTAAAATCGTCGCTATTGGTTTTGAAATGCAAATGTGTTATAAGTATGTTAATAGCTGATGAAAGACAAGTAGGTCAAAGGGTTAATCGAATTACAATAAGGATATATGAATCGATCCAAAGGTATTTCCTGACAACCGAGGCAACGGAGAGAAAGCCTACAGACGGTAAAAGCATTACTAGAATTCTCGGAGTTGACCCTTTATTTTACAAATAGGGCACGATCAACAGCATACACACACTGTAAGTTAAGTGTTAAAGGATAGAACACCAATTAAACGCCTTTTTGTAACACTTTTTTGAACACGTCTAGACGTTCAGAAATTTAACACTAGGTGTTCAACCAATGTTCAATTTTTTAACACACGTGTACAGATTTGAACACTTCGTGTTCATCAGACATTATATTGAACACCATGTGTTCCATATCTGAACACACGTTGCACATGAAATGCGTTCAAAAAATTGAACGCATTTACGCGTTCAAAGGGCTGTAACACTTTTTGAACGCATGGACGCCGTTCAACGATAAGTGTGTTAAAGGTTAGAACACATGATATGCACTTGTTGAACACCTTTAATTTTGCGCGTTCATGGGGTTCAAGCCTGGAAAACACAACAGACCACTTATATTCAGTAAAATTATTTTATTTAAAAATACATAAAAATTCCTTTAGTAAAATACAATTATTTAGTGTCAATTGGGCAAATAAACACCGTTGGTGTTTTCCTCTGACAAATTTTACAAAGTGGCCATATGGCCACTTTGTAAAGTTTGTCAGAGGAAAACACCAACGCTAATTAACACCTTCCTATCAAAACATAAACAAAAGAAAATCCCCATAAACACTGTAGATCGTTTTCAAACAATATGAACAAAGTAGTGACAAAACAGGTTTTACTTATTGTGGATTACGTTATATGTTCATACTTGCAAAAACGTACGAAAACATCTGTTTGAAAAAGCTAAAAATTTGGCTTACTTGAATATATCACATTTTGATAATTCCTTATGTCTTAAAAATGTCTGAAATGTCTTTAATGTCCCAAAAATACAATTTTGTGTATTTCATCATAACTTGTACATATATGATTAGGAAAATCCCCGGAAACCTGTACTCCAAATATTAAATGAATCGTACTGGCCGTTTTGAAGAAAACGCTTGGGATGTAAACATTTGAGGATGATGCCACACATTCACCTATGATATAAGGTCTACGTACTTAACAGCAAAGCTAAAATCAGTAACAAACCGAGAACAAAAGACGTCTTGATCTAAAATATAAAATAATCAAAGATTTGGTAGCAGGCTATGGTCAACTAAATGTTACTGGCATAAGCCTTCAAAGACGTGAAGTCTCCTTCATCAGATGCCAGGGTGCAATGAAGATTTGAAGCAGAAAGCGACAGAAAATTCAGAGTGGAAATTTCAGAAAATTCCAAAATTTAGAGTGTACATTTTTCACTGTGAATTTTCTGTGGCTTTCTGCTTTAATTCTTCATTCCACCATTGCATCTGATAAGGGCGACTACAAGTATTTGAAAGCTTATTCTCCAGTAGTTCATTTAGTTAATCATAGCGTTCTGGACATAGCTCAGATAAATTCAGAACAAAAATACAGAAACTTATCAATTCAGTTACTAACCCTCGAAAGTTCAAATCTACATCAGAGATGAACTGAGGTTCTCAAGCTTGTTTCCAGACAGCTATCTGTACACTCATATTCTTCAATTTCTGTACCAATAGCTTCTGTAATAACTCTTCGATTTCACGTTCATCCAACTTTTCACATCCTGAAAATAATGCAACAATAGATAATATGGCGACATGAGACTTCAAATGAAAGACAATTTGGTCTTATTAGGTTAAGGAAAAGGGGTGACTTTTGTATACAGTGCCTCTTTTCGTCAATGTTACAAAATATTGGCTTCTTCGTGTCATCAACTGATGAAAAGTAAAAGCAAAGCCAACTCTCATATGCTAAAACAATATTCTTCGATGTTTAACTAAAGTTTTAAATTTACATGCGATTGTGGTTACTAAAAGACATGTGTTAGCTGTGATTACGCAGCGGTAATGTGGCATATCGATCGCGCTCGGGTCAAGGGTAATCGCTCCAGTGATGACCCTTGACCCGAGTGCGATCGATACCCCATGGCCCAAAACACTGCTGCGTATTCACAGCTAGTGTATGGTCCACCAGCCACTGAAAGAAATAAAGGTTTCTTCACGTAGTTAAGCTTTTTCAAAGTACAATACAATTAATTTCGAAGGATAATAATACAGATGCTTCAAAATCCAATACCTTTTAATATTTTGGAGAGAAAACTTACCCTTTCTGGTCTTGCTTTCGCACGATCACGACTTCAGCGTGCTCTTACAA